>NC_068282.1:23350764-23688264 GCF_025860055.1 Xyrauchen texanus | reverse complement strand
AGCACAAGGACTCCGAATAAAACACGTCTGAATCACCATACCTGTAACTATCACCTTGTCATCTAGTTTGTGTTCTGTTTGTTCATTGGCCCCTTTGTCCCATGTTTTTGTATTTATATCCTGGTTTTTGGTTCAGTCCTGGTCTGTCGTTGAATGTTTGTTAATTAGTTAGCCTGGTCTGTGTTCCCTGCCCTAGTTCTCTGTTCATGTTTATTTCCCCATTGAGGGTTTTCCTTTGTGTTTTGTTTATAATAAAGAAAGCTGCATTTGGATCCATAGGGGTCTGTCGTTCTGTTACAAATGAGGCAGCGAGGAGAGGCGGAGCCCTGGAAGGCTCGAGAGGCTTGAGAGGCGGAGCCCTGGGAGGCTCGAGAGGCTGGAGGGGAGGGGCCTTGGGAGGCTCGAGAGGCGGAGCCCGGAGGAGGGAGAGAAGACGGGCTTCCGCCTTCCGGCCCACGCCTGCCCCGGTCTTCGAGCCAGAGCCCACGCCTTCCACGGTCAGCGAGCCAGCGCCCACGCCTTCCACTGTGAGCGAGCCAGCACCCACGCCTGTCACGGTGAGCAAGCCAGCGTCCACGCATGTCACAGTGAGCGAGCCTGCGCCTACGCATGTCACTGTGAGCGAGCCTGTCGCCTCAGAAGTCAGTGAGCCAGTGCCTGTCGCCTCAGAAGTCAGTGACCCAGTCCCCGTCCTGTGGCCTCCTCCCAGGCCCCCTGACCCGGCCCCTGTCCTGTGGCCTCCTCCCGGGCCCCCTGACCCAGTCCCTGTCCTGTGGCCTCCTCCGAGGCCTCCTGACCCGGTCCCTGTCCTGTGGCCTCTTCCCAGGCCCCCTGACCCGGTCCCTGTCCAGTGGCCAGCCCCCCGACCACCTGAACCTGTCCTTGCCCTGTGGCCAGCTCCCAGACCACCTGAACCTGTCCTTGCCCTATGGCCAGCTCCCAGACCTCCTGAACCTGTCCTTGCCCTGTGGCCAGCTCCCAGACCACCTGAACCTGTCCTTGCCCCGTGGCCAGCTCCCAGACCTCCTGAACCTGTCCTTCCCTGTGGCCAGCTCCCAGACCACCTGAACCTGTCCTTGCCCTGTGGCCAGCTCCCAGGCCTCCTGAACCGGTCCCTGTCCTGTGGCCACCTCCCAGGCCCCCTGACCCAGTGCCCTTTGTGCCCCCGTGGACTGCCTGTCTGCCCCTCGTTGCCCCCCGGACTGCCTGTCTGCCCCTCGTTGCCCCCTGGACTGCCTGTCTGCCCCTCGTTGCCCCCTGGACTGCCTGTCTGCCCTTCGTTGCCCCCTGGACTACCTGTCTGCCCTCTGTGCCCCCAGTCAATGGTCATTTGTTCTTCCTGTTTTTTGTTTTGTTCTGTTGATCGTCTGGAATCCGATCCTTGAGGGGGGGCTCTGTAACTATCACCTTGTCATCTAGTTTGTGTTCTGTTTGTTCATTGGCCCCTTTGTCCCATGTTTTTGTATTTTATATCCTGGTTTTTGGTTCAGTCCTGGTCTGTCGTTGAATGTTTGTTAATTAGTTAGCCTGGTCTGTGTTCCCTGCCCTAGTTCTCTGTTCATGTTTATTTCCCCATTGAGGGTTTTCCTTTGTGTTTTGTTTATAATAAAGAAAGCTGCATTTGGATCCTCAACCTTCGTCTGCCTTCGTTGTCTGCAATTCGTGACAATACCCTTCTTCAACCCACAGCCAATAAGCGACAGAACACAATACTTAGTAGTTAGACAGTTGGTCTTTATTTATTTTATTGCTATTTTTAAGATAACATTATAAAATGATTTTTAATAATTGAGATTTGTGAATTATATATAAAATGGATAGTTCCGCACATGTGACAGCACACTGTAAAAATTTTCATGATTTTAATTCATTCTTTTTATTAAATGCTACATTGAAAAGTTGTCACAGTAATTGCTTAAATGGCATATGCCTTACCATTTACAGTGAAAAAATATATTTTACTTAACAAGAAAAGATGTAATTTTACAGCAAAATATTCTAAATAATGATTTTACAAGTAAAAAAAAGTGAGATTTGCCTTATAGTTAACAGTAAAAATGTATATAATATTTAACAAGACAGTACATGTCCTTTTACAGTAAACCACTGTTAAAATTACAATGAAAACCCAAAAGTCCATGCGTGATCCATCACATATTTTATTGAAATATTTATGTTTCTTCTTATTTTGGTAATATACATTTATGTTACATTTTATGTTGTTTAGTTAATATTTATTACATTATTTCAGCATCACGTGTGTTACCCTGAGGGTAGTATCGCAAAGCCAGACCTATATAACCAGACTTGAATTGAATTCAGAACATGTAGCCAAATGCGATCAGTCACAGTCGGTTTTAACTTTGTCTGCCGTTCGCTTTTGCTGCGAAAAATGACATTTAAAAACGGATCATCACTTAAAGTCAGCAGCAGTAGGCACATTCAAGAGAGGGCGTGTATTCGTTTTGGCATGTTATGGATGTAATCTCACGATTTTCTCTTTGTTGAGAGACATTAATTTTGAGTACAGAAATGCACCACTGTGAGTATCCTTACGAAAATCAAGAGTTCATGGCACTGATCATTTACACATCCAAATGAGCTTTGTGGCAATTTTACGGCAAATTGTCCATTGTTGCCAAAGGTATGCCGGAGGTTCAACACTACCGGTGAAGAGCTGCAAAATTCTGGCAGACATTTGCAGCGAATCAAAATCTAATTTGCATGAAGAAAAAAAAAACATATAAAATGTCCTGTGTGCTTTTATTTAAGGAAGTTCCATCAAACCAGCCAATCAGATCAGTGCTGCCTGGTTCAAAACAGAATTTTCCAGATTTGTGTTCAATATTCATAGTTTATTTGGGGCCAAACACAGAAGGTGCCGAGGCACCTATTTTTTCTTTTAGTTCCCTATCTCACTCGACGTTGTGTCAATGTAGTGACACTAGGTTTCACTCTTGGGATCCCCAAACACCTCTGATCTTTGAGAAAAGGCCAATGGGAAATGGCGAGTGGAATTTGCATGCCACTCCCCCCGCATGCCACTTATACCTGTATTTTAAACATGCATGTTTAAAAGGAGCTGGCTCGCAACCACTCATTCAGATTGTTTTCTGCGGAGCCGAGTGGTGTTGAGCTGGGAGTTCCACTGCCATTCCATTCACCTTATAAATGAGAAGTGTATGCTGTGGGATATACAGCGCATTTCAGCAGCTTTCTCCCCCTGTGCGCACCATTAATGCAGAGTATGCCTGCTTCAACAGCTGAAAGAGTATATTTTCTTCTAAAAGAGTGCACACTGACAGAGAGCATCTTTTTAAAGATGCCTTTCTGTCTGTGTGTGTAGTTCCTGGATGCGGTCACTATCTCGCTGCCTGTGATGGCCACGAGCGCTGTCTCACATGTCTGGGCCGTAGTCAAGTTGAGGCAGCGTTTGTGGATGGTTCATGTTCTCACTGCGAGAACATGACCATGGCAATGTTGCAGTCGCGGCTTTCGTTCTTCCGGGGGTAAGCCACTCCCGCCACTCCCCACCTTGGGCCTTCTACCTACTGTTATGAGGCCAGGTCGGTTATCGCTGGGGGCAATTTGGGGACCCCAATGTGAGTGGTTCCGCCAAGTAATCCCCCATGGACCTCCCATTCCCCTTTACACTCGTTTGCCCTGGTCGAGTAATTGGATGAGACACGCAGGCTCCAGTCAATGGTGCCTCTCTAGCAGACATCTGTAGAGCAGCGGGCTGGGCAACACCCAATACCTTCCCGAGATTTTATAATCGCCGTATTCATGGTGTCTTTTCCTCCTGGGGAAAGAACACCTTCCCTGACGCGAATACATATGGCCCCAGCTGGAAAAAAATTCACACTGTAGGGAGAAAAAAGAGAGAAAAGGCAGTGGCCGGCCTGTTCCTATTGTAGATACGGGGTGTGAGGGACTGTACAACTTTCTTGGGGCGTTGGGGGAGGCTACGTGCAGACCAAATGCACCTGATATTAGGTACGCAGCGGCTTGATTGCACCTGCACCGTCAGTCCACATAACACAGTTCAGCGGATTGTGCCATTTCGTGTAGGGGCCCCTAGTGTCACTACATCGACACAACGTCGAGTGATTGATAGATAGGGAATGTCTTGTTTGTAACCTCCGTTCCCAGATGTAGGGAACGAGACATTGTGTCCCTCTTGCCACAACACTGTACAACCTGCTGAAATGGCCGGGACCCTGTCTCAGCTTCTCAGCGCAAAACCTGAATGAGTGGTTGTGAGCCAGCTCCTTTTATACCCATATGTCCGGGGGAGTGGCATGCAAATTCCACTCGCCTATTCCGATTGGTCTTTTCTCAAAGATCAGAGGTGTTTGGGGCTCCCAAGAGCGACCCCTAGTGTCATTACATCGACACAATGCCTCAGTCCCTCCATCAGGGAAAGGAGGTTACAACAATAACCAAGACGTTTTCTTATTATTCTGCTCTTGAAGTCTATGGCCGCCCATAGAACTGTATGTAGGAAAATTTTGAAATTTGGCACACTTATATGGGTGGGTATGACTAGCCCCACACAACATTTGGGGTCTCTAACTCAAACCCTCTAGCATGACATTTCGGCTTATAACAGTCCTAAAAACAAAATATTTTTTCCTTTGATTGCTTGGGCCAGAATTTTAGTTTGTCCTAAAATAATTAGACTGGTAGCTTTAGATTCCTTGGGGCATATGAAGTCGAATGACACTCACTTTCCTATGGTTGTCCATACTTCCTGTCCGCCTTTTGAATTTCATGAAAATTTTTTCAAATTTCTCCTAGGTCATACATCCAATTTGGACCAAATGTGCAGTGTATAATCTTTAGAGAGATTGATGCCAAAAAAAAGTAAAACGCTTTTTGATTTTTGACTGTTCTCGAGTAACGCATAAACAAATTTAATGGTAAGATGCCAATAAGAATCTGTATCTGAGGCTGTATCTCATGAACGCTTTGCTTTATTGACATGAAACTTCATATATGGCATTTTGATTAAGCCCTGACAATACCGTATCAATTTGGTGACAGCGCTACCTATTGGTCAAAAGTTATAAGCACTTGTATTACACTAAGTCATTAAACTATATATTTCACCACTCTGCTTAAAATCACCACCGGGTTTCAAACTTTTATCAGAATGATGCTATTGGTGTGTTTTGCCCCGAGATTGCTGCTTGCAGCTATATTTCTGATTATTATTAATAATAAATTGGACTGCATATTAAACATGGGTTTCTTTTTTTAAAACTGGGTAGACTGATTATACACAGACATTTTTATAACTGACATATGACAAACAGAATGGATTGCATCATGTCCTGTGCATTAAAACTTTCTCAGATGTGTTTAAACCAGGGCCTTTTTCTCCAACCACAAAACAGAAGTCCAATGATACTGATATCATGAGACTGATCTTGTTTGCTAACAAGTTATTAAGCTGTCTGTCTCTATGATTTATTCAGAGGCTACTGCTTTTGTTTATATAACTGTATCAAAATAGCACTTTTATCTTATAAAGCAGTCCAATTCAACATAACTTACTTATAAACTCCAACATCATTCCACTGGAAAATTGTCATGGTAATTATTTCAAAAGTACTGAGCTAAAAATAATAATGAGGCATTGCAATACGTGTTTACATGTTTACATTTTCCCATGTCTGCTACAAAAGTTAGAGAAAGACCTTTTTTTACTCAAATGGCATATTTATGTATAAATGACATCCACATAGGATTAATAGAAGTATAATAATTTCCACTATGTATGGCTGAATTTAATTGTGTGTTGTCGCAATTGTTCGGAAACATCAGAATCTTTGAACTCACACATCTCAAGGATTTTTCAAACATGAAAGGGTTCATGTTTCTGATGCTGTCAATACATCAATGTTGTAAATTTAATTGTATATGCAAACATACAAAATTATAGAACCACACTTTACATATGAATACTAATGAGATCATGTTGAGCTGGTGACACTCAAACAAACAGATTTATGTTTGTTTAAGAGAGCCACTGTATTCACACTTTTCTTGTATTCAGAGCACCATTCAACTAGCAGGCATGGGAATGCATGGCCTGTTTCAACACAGCTCTATTTTTCTGAATGAACCTGCTCAGGTTCTAGAGACAGATTAAATTCATAATGGTGTGTTAGGTGGGAGTGGGCGATAACTCGCAAACTTAGTTTGACAGCATCTCATATATCTTGCATCTGTGCATATGAGAAGAACCCTACACTGGGGAGAAAAATATTTATCTGTGGATGCATTCTTCAAGTGAAAGTGAAGAAGTGTTAAAGTTTAAAGTGATTTAATCTTGAGCAAAGACAAAAAGAATGAGTGTGAGCAATTATTGCCTGAAAGTTCACCACAGTTATTAAATTAGTAATTGGAGCACAACATATTGCAAGAGTACCTATGAGTTTTCCTAAACAGTTGGAAAATATCCTGGCCTTGGAGAACACAAGAACCCAAGATATGGCTTGAGAGTGCTGTTTTCCTTCCTGTGTTGACATTTACAATTTAAACAGGAAGTTCAGTGCAACATACTTTGAAAACCCTGATAAAATGACTTTACTCAGTTGATTAAGTAAACTTGTTTCCTCAATTGAATTGAGTGATGGTGTCTCCAAAACTTATGTAATTAAGTTCACTTAACTTGGTGATCATACAGAATTAAAAGGTAAATAAGGTAAATAGATGCTTAACTCAGATTTGCTCTTTGTTTTGAAATGTTGTTGTTTCTTCTTATAATTTTAATTTAATTAACTAAAATTTACATCATGCAATAACAAAGCTTGAAGAAAGAAGATTTAAATATAGGTCAATAATTAAATAACCTTATTTCACCACAGAAATTCATAGACACCTGTACTTCAGTTGCACATGCACAAGGAGAACTGAGATAGTGTTAACGTGGTCCAACTCGACCAAAGGGGACACAAATCAAGTGCAAAGCATTATGGGCATTCCCCATATTAACACCTAAAATCTTAAGTCTATGGATTTTTAGGAAAAATAAATTCAAGGAACATTGATATTTGAATTGCGAGCCCCAAACTTGACATTTCAAGTAATGTTTAAGACAACGTCCTGGTTACTTCCGTAACCTCCGTTCCCTGATGGAGGGAACGAGATGTTGTGTCAATGTAATGACAATAGGGGTCACTCTTGGGAACCCGAGACACCTCTGATCTTTGATAAAATGGCAATGGGAATTGGCGGTATTTGCATGCACCTCCCCCGGACATACGGGTAAAAAGGAGGGGGCATGCATACCGCTCATTCAGGTTTTGTGCTGAGGAGCTGAGAATAAGGTCCCGGCCATTTCAGCGGGTAGTTCAGTCTTGTGGCAGGAGGAACACAACATCTCGTTCCCTCCATCAGAGAACGGAGGTTACGGAAGTAACCAGGACATTCCCTATCTGTCAGTCACTCAACATTGTGTCGATGTAGTGACACTAGGGGTCCCCTACAAAAACATCACAGCTAGCTGAACTGTGTTACATGGATCGGTGGTGCGAGATGGGCAGACTGGTGTATGCCGCATAGATAGCACACCGGGCCGGCACGTAACCTCCCCTGATGCTAGTATGAGTGTCGAACAGCCCTTTTGGAGACGAGTCAACTACCCAATGGATAGGGACAGGCTTATCCTAGTCGTGCCTCTTTTCTCTCTTTTTTTCTTTTTCTCCCCAGAAAAAGAGAGAATTCGCTAACCGACCAGGACACCAGTGTCCACGTCAGGGAGGGTGTCACTCCCAAGGGGAAGACACCGCGGAAATACGCCTCATGGTCTTGCCTAGTCTAGTCTGAAGTATGTCATGTGGAGAAGTCCCATGCTAGGTCCTGCCCAATGGGGGAGGAGGCTCTACGAGCATGAAGACTGGGGTAGAGGGGCCTCTGCCCAAGGAAGACGCTGTTTGCCAGCAGGAAAATGTTTTTCAGCGGAATGTTCGTCGCAAGGGGTTGCCTATGGGGAACCAGCGCATGCGGAGCACCTATCCCAGTATAGGGTTTAGCTAGCACAAGTACTGGGCTGGCAGTGAGTTCATTCGTAAACTCATCTGCCGCAGGGCTAGGAGGAAATCAACCATGGAACACATTTGTGAACACTACTGGGAATCACCTCTTGGAGGTGTCGGTTGTAACCACAACATGCCTGGAGACCCGTGCCCATAGAAATAAAAGGTCGTTCCAAGGGCTGAAAAGGTGGTTGACGGATCGGTGTGATGGCCACGCGATGTGTCCCGTGGTGCCATGCCCATCTTGGGACTTGAGTCCGGAGCCAGTGCTGAAGTGGTCTCATATGCATCAACCCGAGTGGAGTGGCCAACGCCGAGGATGCCATATGCCCCAGGAGCCTCTGAAATGGTTTCAGTGGGACCACTGTCTTCTGTCTGAATGCCTTCAAACGGGTCAGCACCGACTGGGCGCACTCGTTTATGAGGTGCGCCATCATTGAGACTGAGTCCAAATGCAAACCGAGAAAAGAGATGCTCTGAACCGGGAGGAGCTTGCTCTTTTCCCAGTTGACCCCTAGCCCTAGCCGGCTGAGGTGCACGAGCACCAGGTCCCTGTGTGCGTCCTACACAACACGTCCCACACAACATGACTCGAGAGTGAGCTAAGATTAGCCAGTCATCAAGGTAGTTGAGAATTCGAATGGCCACTTCCCTTAACAGGGCAAGGGCAGACTCTGCGACCTTCGTAAAGATGCGAGGGGACAAGGACAGGCTGACCCTCGAATGCAAACCACAGGAAGGGTCTGTGTTGAGGTAGAATCGAGATGTGGAAGTACGCGTCTTTCAGGTCTACCACCGTGAACCAATCTTGATGCCAGAGGCTCGCTAGAATGCGCCTTAGGATCTTGAACGAGAGTCTGTGTAAAGCCTTGTTCAGAACTCGTAAGTCCAAGATTATCTGCAACCCACCGCCTTTTTCGGTACCATGAAGTAGGGGCTTCATTGGAGCCAGGGAGGTCACATTGACGGTGTTTGAGCCCTGTGACGCTACTGATTCCAAAGACATCGAAGCACTTACCTGACTCCTGATACTCACCAGCGGATCGGTCGAGGAGGGGGGAGGAGGTGTTTCGTCCCCACGGTCCATCGAAACCTTCCGGGTTTGAGTATGTCTGTGCCACAGCTTGGTATGCAGGGGCATGGAAACTGCCGCCGGGGCGCTGGACCTGACAAAGAGAGATAGAAAATGGTGGTCGGGGTGATGGCCGTACACATCGGTTATGTGACCCAGGACTGAGGAAACTGTTCATTTGGTACCACAGCTACTTGAGCGTGCGGCGAAATTAAATGAGAAAGGAACAAAAGATTCTCCTACCGGCCCTCCACCGGGCGATGGAGTGGTTTGTTCACCAGCTCCTGAATAGCGGGTCTCCTAGTCCCTGGGTTGCCCGTCTCCGGGATGCTTCAAAGCCTTCTTCTTGGCGGCCGACCATGAGATGGGTGGCGTTTGCTTCCTGCGGGGGACTTGACGCGGGGGAGGGCCGAGGCGGAGCCGTTGCAGCTGCCGCAGGGAGACGCCCTTGGAGCAGACGGAGTGTGGGGTCTTGAGGATGATCTCCATCTGCTGCTTCATTGCCAAGAGCTGCTGGGCAATGTCCTCAACAATGTCGCTGAATAGGCCAGCCTGGGAAATGGAGGGGGGCGTTAAGGAACCACGTCTTGTCGGCCTCTCTCATCTCGACCAGGTTGAGCCAAAGGTGGTGCTCCTGGACCACAACGTGGACATCGCCCGCCCGAGAGACCACGCCGTGACCTTCGACGCCCAGAGGGTGAGGTCGGTCACAGAGCGCATTTCCTGCATCAATCCCAGGGCGGGACTACCCTCGTGCAGCTCTTTCAGTGCCTTGGCTTGGTGGACTTGTAGGAGAGCCATGGCGTGCAGGGTGGAGATGGCTTGTCCAGCTTGTCGATACATGGATCTAAAGTACCAATAGAATATCAAGGAAAAAGTATTGCGATATATCAATATTTTATTGTATCAACTCAGCCCTAGTTTGCAGTGTATCAAAGGATGTGTAGCTACTTGCTATTGCTAGTCAGAGGCAGGTGGTATTAGAGACATATTAAATGGATAGTTCTCAGTATAAATTCTGATTGAAAGAGTTGCGTTCAAAGCCTTCGACATGTATACATTCTATGTATAGTAATGCGCCAAGATGCTATGTTGCCTGGCAACTGTAATAAGCCACAAATAGGCCGATGAAAACTCTTTGCATAGTGCCTGAGAACACCGCTTACCCATGGTGAAATCATTCTAATTGACAACTTAGAGTTTCTTATTGCTTTAATCTTTAACAGAGACAATAGAACATCTGTTGAAAAGTAACGGATCTGCTCAGTAGCTCATAGGGAATCCTGACACAAGTCTGTCCCCACATGGCCTGACAGCTGACAGAGTGACATAATATAGTCACATACTGGATTTTACTTGAAAGAAACGAGATCACGTTGCACTGATTCACTAATGTTAATTGATCATTTGAATAAGGCAGCATGCATGTTCCTGGAACAGCTAAACAATCACTGGAAGACCCGTAAACAAAACAACTCACATCCCGCACTAACGGCTGTTCACCCTGGCCGCAGCTTTTGTGTCATTAGTCATTAGTGTAAATGCAGTGAAGAGCACCATGCAAAAATAATCATACAAGCCATTCTCCGCTGTGACAAACTAGAAAATGGAAAAGCTAAAAAAACAAATAAAAACAATATTTCCAAAAACTCTTGTGCTGTCTAAGCTTATACTGATTCCTAACAGAGAATTTATGCACTTTTAAAGCTGATGTATGATTTTTTTTTTTTCTTCAGCCTAATATGCAGTCACCTATATGCCATTTGTAGGTTAGTTTCATTTAAAAGTGTAACACGGTGGTGCTGTTAAACTTTCCTCTGTTTGTTTGAGCACCAAACCAGCCCGACACAACAACATTTGCATAAGTTTGGGGTGGTACTATCTGTTCAAAATATCTGGGATTTTGGACTGTGTTTTTAAGAGAGTTTTGTCTTGAAAGCATTGCATTCTAATTAACATCTGATAAACATCTTAAAAAGATCAGATTTAAAAACATTGTACTGTATATCATAAATGTCTCAAAGACATCTGCTGATTGTCTTGTTGACATCCAAGACATAACTATTGGCATATGTCTTATAGACAATCAAACAACATTAACTAAATCATAAAAAAAAAAAAACGTATGTGAATAGTGAACACAGATGAATACAAGATGTGAATAGTGAACACACATCAAATAGATGTCTGGGTGATGTATGTGGTGTGCCAGAGTAATGGAAGAAGGAGTTTTCTGGAATTTTTCTAAAAAACTGATACCAAAGTTATGGCTTTGGTACGATACCAGCCCTGGTACCTTGGTATCGACACTAAATCCATACTTAGGCAAACAATAAATAGCCTCACAATACTGATGAATTCACACAGAAAAGGACTTGATTTAAAGAACTGCATAAAGTCTTGCAGTTGCAAATTCTACATTTTCCATTAAAAATGTTCTGGATTCCATGTTTTATGTTTTATTTAAATGTTATCATCCAAACAGTTTTTAATCAAATGAATACATAAAGCTTTAATCAAATAAAAATATAATAATACATTTTCAATCAAAAATAACCTTTTTTTTGTGTGTGTAAAATAAATTACTGCACAACAGTGCTTCACAGTATGAATGAAAACATTAATGAAAAATCTGATTACCTGTGGCACAAGCTATGGCTAAATCACAGTGTGCTGATATTCAGTACACTGTTTTGTGATATTGCTTACATGTAATTATAATTGTAATAATAGTAATAATAAAATCACTTATTATTAAATGATTGTTATTGTTAGTATGGTTGCAATTACTTAGAATATTATATTTTTCTGTACAATAGTCATATTTTTTCTGTTATAAAGTTTTAAATCTAGTTAAACAGAGCTTTTATTTTAGCCGAACTTTAATTTTGACAGAATTTGAGTTCCTCCTGTGTGGTAGTTTTTAAAAAGGTGCATATTTTAAAATTCTGAAATATTTGAGAGCTGAGATCTCAGAGGAGTGCCGGAGTTAATGTGAGTGTTTACAGCCACTCAAAAACTAAACACTGCATTATGTGTTTGTGTATGTTTACTACATACTTGCCGCAAATTTACCATGGATAATTTTCACGTGCAAATGAGCTTTGTGGCTAGTTCAAATTTTTTTGTAAAGGATGAATATTTAAAAGCTACAGAGCACAGCCAGACCTCTCGTTCCTTGTTGAGTGTGCAGCACGTGTAGACTGCATATTTATTTATTAAATGACATCCTTCTGCTGTTTAATAATCACACTTGACCATATCAAGATTTTAATTTGATTAATTGTCATTGATTTCATCGAAAACATTTTACATCCCATAAAGTTTTGCAATTTTCCACACACTGTAGTATGGTACGGAAATTAGCAACAAGAGGATATAGCACTGTTTTAAATTCTTTGGTATCACGATATTCCGTTAATACCAGTATACTTCACAACTCTAGTTTGAAACCCGTCAACTGTCATACAACTGCCATTGTATTGCAAAGACTGTAATATTTTTGTATGTTTAACAACAACAACAAAAAGTAATGTTTGCCGAATACTTTCTAAATCCTCATCACTGTCTGAGGATGAAGTCTCCATTTTCCTGGTAATGCTCCTTGGTGTGACAACAGATCTGCTCCTTTATACAGACAGCCTGGGACATGTTTTATACACAGGGAGAGGAGATAACACCCACTCCATTGGAGGAGGTGTTGTGTCATACTCATTAATTGTGGCGAATCTCTGCCCTGGCGATTTATGTACACCACTACTGTTGTGTTGTCCAAATGAATCAGTGATTCACAATGTCGGAATGAAAAGCCCTCAAAGCTGGAAATACAGGCACCAGTTCTAGGTGGTTGATATGCCATGCTCGTTTTGCTCCCGTCCAAGTGCCGAAAGTCGGGCGTCCATCGGACACCGTGCCCCAACATGAGTTGGATGCGTCTGTGGTCACCACATTCCTTCTGAAAATCTGACCCAGCATAACACCCTGTTGGTAGAAGGCCGGAACTTTCCATGATTCTTGAACAGCCAGGCAGCAGTTAAGCAGTTACCACAATGATCATGCACCTGTGGCTCCAGGTTCCCCAGTTTGAACCGAGACAGACACAGAAGAAGATGAAAGTCAAGACGAACTCCTAAAAAGGAGATTTGCTGGCAGGGGGAAGTTTGCATTTTGACCAGTTGCTGAGGACTGATGTGCGATAAGATTTGCTTCTGAGTTAACATTGTGAATGACCACTTCATCAGCATACGATTCAAGCATCTCAGATCTAGATTGGGCCGAAGCCTGCTTTCTTGTTAAGAATGAGAAAATAATAGCTGTAAACCCCATTGTGTGTTGCAGCTTGGGACAGTGTCTATCCTGTTTTTTGCGAGGAGATTATGAATCTCTGTGCGCAACACAGTCGCATCCTGTGGTCGGACCACAGATAGCAAAACACTGTTGAAGCAAGGTGTCCGGCATACAAACTGAATCATACAGCTGCGTTCCATCATTTTAAACACCCAATCCGACACGCCTGTGAGGTCTCGCCACACGTTCGCGCAGCGGGACAGCAGGGTTATTGATTTGCTTGCTATAGGAGATAGAGCACTTTTCTCTCTTTTGTGAGAACATTCTTTGCTTGAGTAATACACACAGAAGAAACATTTTGAACAATGTCCCATTCCCAACAAACAGAGGGGAGAAACACTGTGCACCTTGAATCGTGCATTCTCCGACTCAGGTCCATGAATAATGGGCTCTGGGCTCAACTTTTCTGGGCTGGGCATGTCAGGAACATTTCTGCAGCTGGAGTTTTTTTCAGTTGGTGTGGGGTTCACACAGAGACGGCGGGTTCTTACATTTGGGCCACAGTTTGCATGGCTTCACAGTCAGCTCAGTAGCAGCTTTCGGCTGTGCTGGGGCAGTGAGAGTTAGATTCTTTGCTGGGCACTGACTGGAATTAGATTGGGAGTGTGAAACAATAAAGTTACACCAGGGTGTGGAGGAGGGCGGCTTTCTCTGCGCCGTGCATCTTTACCAATGGCTTGAGTGGTAGTTTTCGTGGCTCGCAGCACCAAATCTATAGCAGTGCCAAGCTCTTTGAACAGCTCTGGATCGGGACCTTGCTCGTCCATTTGTTTGAGGAGCTAGGCCTGAAAAACCTGGAGCATGCTGTGGAGTGCTAAACCAGCTTGACCCGCTGCTGCGTAAGCTCTTCCAGCCAGTGCGGACGTCGGTCGACACGGCTTGAAGGGGTGGGTGGGGTGCTTTTTCCATCCCATGATATTCTGGCAGAGGTGGGCTGCGACCACCTGTTCCACTAGAGGAAGCTTTGAGTAGCCTTTTTCCTTGCCGTGGTCCACTTTAGTGAGGATGGCAGCTCCTGCGATCTGAGTGCACGAAGAGTAGGGCACACGGCAGGTCTTTGTGAGCTCTGCGTGGACCTCAGGGTAGAATGGTGTGCCCTTCCGGATGATGATCTGTTGACGACGGCCGGTTTGCAAAAACCCTTCGTCCAGGTGAGACTTTTCTGGCTCTTCTGGAGGGAACCACTCAAAACCGAGCTCCTCAGCCACCCTCACGAGAACGTGAAGAAGCTCCTTGTCAGTGGCGTGTGCACGCTCCTCATCATCGCTGAACATCCTCCATGGACACTCCCCTGAAACTGCGAGGGACACAGAATCATCCCCATCGTACGAACCACCAATCGTAATGAGGCTGTGTGCTGCAATAGAGGGCCTGAGCTTATCACGTTCATATTGTACAGGCGATGATGTTAGATCCGAAGTTCAGGCGGCTTCCAGGGCTTGTGTCGGCACAAGATCATCCTCAAATTTTTCCAGCTCAAACTGACAGCCCCACAGTGCCTCCTCATGTGGTCCCTTATGTGGCGGGACTTAACACTGAAGAGGCAGGTGAAGGGCACGGGAGGTTGGATCTTCCCTCAGAACGAGGTCGATCCTAGAGCTTAACGTCCAGAGAGTCATGCCTTTGCTGTGAAATCTTCACCAGAACACACAGGGGAGTGGTGAGTCTCTCGCTGCAGGTGCTGAGTACAAGCGACGAGTCGTCCTGTTCGCGCCTTGCCGAGAAGTTCTATCCGCTGTAAGTGTATCTCGATGGTGAAACGGAGAGAGTTCCATGATGAAGACGCCGTTCTCAGTCTTGAAAGAACAAAATTCTGAAGCAATGGTGATTGAGCGCCCGCTTATATAGGCCAACTGCATGCTTAAAGGGGCGGGGCTCAAACACAATTACCAATCAGAGGATTGGCATGATTGTATAAGGGTTTTATTCATGTCGTCTTAGAATGACTCCTCATATTGCTTACAGCAATGTCGTGTGAACTGAATCGAAAGGGAACCGTGCAGATTTGCCTGGATTTGAAAAATTACATGAAAAATATTATTGTTTGTGTTGTTATTTTTTTAGCCAGACTGCGTTTGTCTTTTGTTGTGACTTTTGTTGTTTGTCAGATCAAATTTTATGACCAATTCTTGCAGAAATCCAGGTAAATTTAAATTGTTTCACATACTTTTTCTTGCAACTGTATATATTGAGGTTTGAATGGTGGTCCTCAGAATGGGATGCTGGTGTGCTACGGTGTCCCCAGCAAACTGTTTTACAAGCTTAACCAGCAAGACTTCCTTCACCAGAAAGACCATGCTAATTGACCAGTTTATCCACCAGCTAGACCAGCACCAAACCTGCACTAACCAGCATAAACCCGCCTGGAAAAATAAACTGAACAACAACCTTACACAATGACTGAGTGATGCCTCAGGTAATCATCAGCTACAAAAAAAAACAAAAAAAAAACAGCATTTGTCATCATGCTAGTGTTGAAAACACAATGTGCTTTAATCGGCCTCTAAATTAAGTGTGCTTCTGAACAGTCTGCTCTGAACAACTCAAGAATTAGGAGATCTCTCTCATGTGCGTTTGCTGTCATTGTATGGAAACAAAACACTCCTCAGCTCTTATAGGACATGGAGTGCAAAGAGTAGGAACCCGCTGAGCAAACATGTGACATAATGCGAGTCTCAGTATGTCACGAACCCTGCTCCCTCGCTCCGCCCCCTCGAGCTTCCACGCTCGCTCCGCCCCCTCGAGCTTCCACGCTCGTTCCGCCCCCTCGAGCTCGCACGCTCGTTTTGCTCCCTCGAGCTCGCACGCTCGTTTTGCTCCCTCGAGCTTCCACGCTCGTTTTGCTCCCTCGAGCTTCCAAGCTCGTTTTGCTCCTACGAGCTCTCATGCTCGTAGCAGGTCTCCCTCCACGGGCTCACATGCCCGCTCCCAATGGCCAGAACATTATGACTACCTGCACTCGTCTCTATCACCCCTTTATTCGTTTCACCTGCACTCGTCTCATCACCTTTCATTGTTTACACCTGCACCTTCCCCTATAAATACCACAGCACATCCGTTTCACGGGGGTTGGTTATTGTATTTAGTTTCCCGTGTCTTTGCCCCCGCTAGTCTCGTCTAGTTTTGATCTCCTCTTGAACTCCTCTTGATTACCCCCTTAGCTTGCCAGCTCCTCGTTCCCCTAGTACCCCTGTCTACTCCCTTTGTTAGTTTACCCGCCTCTCGATCCTGTTTACCCCGGCTTTGACCCTCGCTCCCCTAGACTACTCTCCCGGATTTGCCCGTTTTTACTTTTGCCTGCTTTTATTGTTCAATAAAAGCAGTTTTTGACTTACATTGTGACTGTCTCATCTTGTGTGTGTGTGTCCGGGTTACACAGTAAACTAGGCTTCAGTTTGGCTCAATTAAAAAAAAAATATTGATGGAGCAAGGGACCAAAGAATAGATAGACAGAGCAGTCAAAGCTACACATGTACTGTAGGATCTGTTAGCCATAGCAAACAAATTAATTTCCCATTTGGCATCATATCTACCCAATAGATGTTTATATTCAAAAGCTGTGTCCTTTCTTTAATTTGTGCCCTCCTTTTTCCAAGACTTGAATGATGCATCTTTATAAAATACAGCAGTTATAGGATAGCAGTATTCACAGGTAACACTTGCTAATTCAAGAACAATCAAAATGCTACTGATTAGTCTAAAGAACTGAGGAACTCACCTGGTAAGTTTGTATGAGCCCTGTGTACTCAAAAAGTGAAAAACCAATCACTGAATGTTTGTGGGAAAGTAAAAGAGCTTAGTTATCTTCCAGTGAATTTGTAGACCTTATCTCTCCCTCCCAGCGGTCTCCTGGCAAACACGTGGCTATTCTGAGAGGGAGTGCCAGAAATACACACCAATCAACTAGTGTGTACTCATGTGTGCTTGTGAATGTATGTGTGTGTGGGAATGAGCCACTTTGAAATTTGCCAGGCAACAAACACTAGGTTTTAAGAGTAGTTTAAATTAGTGTGTGCTTGGCTAAGTCAACCTGAAACTAGAGAAAGCCAGATCTGCTTCCATGGGTGACTTTGCAACTTTCTGTACTGGCATGTTTCTCTCTCGCTTTTCTCAGAAGAAAATTTGATTCAATGTTGTTTCTCTTATTGGAAAATGGCTTTAATATATTCCAATCGGTGTACATGGCAATTCCATTACATGCATTAAGGTTATTATGACTTACTTTCTTCAGTGGAACACATGAGAAATTATGAAGAATGTTGATGCTGCTCTTTTCCCTTACCATGAAAATCAATGGTGACCGAGTCTGTCAGTCCTTAACATTCTGCATTTCCATTTGTTTTCCACAGAAGAAAGTAATATGGGTTTGGGACAACATTATTGTGAATAAGTGATGACAGAATTTTCATTTTAGGGTGAACTATCCCTTTATTTTGAAAATAACATGAAATAAAACTTATGCATAATCTCTTTTGCAATATTTCACAACATTTCACTGTTCACCCCATCTGGTGATCTTTAAATATCAAAGCTTTCTATTCTTGATGCGTAGACAACAGCCAAATGAAAGCTACTGTGTGAAATCCCTACACCTGTTATTTTGGCTTGGATGAGACATTTCCAATGAACTTCCACTAAACTATTTATTATTTCTACTTTTATAACTAGTTTCCACTGCAGCATGTATCCTGAATGTGAATAACGGTAAGAGAGGATTGAGAACTGCAGTACTATTTTTAGTTTTCCTGTAACAAATTCAAAAGTGCGTTCAATATCAGCTACATTCATAAACTCATGTATGGAAATTATGTGCTGTTGGGTAATTGACACAACATTTCAAGTAGTGAACTGCAGCATGGCATGCCATACAAACTACTTTTCTTTTTCTTTTTTTATGTATGCCGGTTTATTACCCCATGTTAATTCAGAGACTACATTAAATATTTGTACTTGACAGTATTCAAAGTGAACTGCAAAATGGCTAAAGTTGATTTAAAGTGGTAAAAGTCTTTAAATTGGCTTCTTATTTCTGTTGATAAAGCAAACATACTAAATCCTAAGTTTTAAACTCTGTGTCATTTCTTAGAGGGCAACCTACATAAAAAGTGGCACAACTTACCCCACTCTCCCCTAGTGTACATGGGACTGACAAAAAGGAAATTGCAAGTTGACTACATTTTAATGAAATGAGTGCAAATTGAAACATTGAATATGATTTTCTGCAAAACATGCAATAAGTAATTCAAAAGCAAAGAGTGTAATCTAAAAGATAAAGTTCTTTACTGAACGTTAGTGGTGTAATTTGTAATCAGTACCAGATTACATTACATTTATGATTCATGATTTCTAATGTCTCATACTCCAGCTCTCTGCTCTTGACATATAATTTATGATGCCTCATCTTTTGATTTTCTGTACTTGTATCAACAAATAATACTTCAAAGAATATATTATTAAATAATTATATTTTGAAAGCCTCTCTTATTGTCTCCTGATTCATGCATCAACACTTAATCTTGAACTGCGCTGATGTAAAACAAAAATATCAGAATTGCAGATAAAGTTTTCAAAAGGTAATGACTTAGTAATATACAAGACACTGTTATTACAATGCTTACAATGCAGCACCCTGTATTGACTTGAGCGCTCAATGCATTTACAATTAAGAACCGTCATCCCCTGCCTCTTATCCCGTCTTCACTGATGCTGTTACATGAGGCCAGATATTTCACTAAATTGGACCTATATCTGCTTTATATCTCATCAGAATATGTGAGGATGATGAATGGAAGACAGCATTTCTCACCACCAGGGGGCACTATGAATATTTGTTCATGCCCTGTGGACTCGCCAACTCTCCTTCAGTCTTCCAGTCTTTTGTTAATTAAATCTTCAAGGATCTCATAGACCAGTATATCAGTCTACATAGATGACATACATACATCATCTCCTGTCCATGGTAGAACATGTCAACCATGTAAGAATGGTTTTGTCACACCTACTACAGAATAACCTCTTCTTCAAAGCAGAGAAATGTGAATTTTATGTCCTGTCTACCACATTCTTGGGTTACAATATTAGCCACTCAGGAGTTGAGATGGATCTCGCCAAGTTGAAAGCCGTCATTGACTGGCCCATAACTACGTCTAGCAAGGTGTTATAATGATTTCTAGGCTTTGCTCATTTCTTCCGCAGATTCATCCATACAGTGCCATAGCTGCACCTATCACCTCCCTTCTTAAAGGAAACCCTTTGTGGCTGGCTTGGACAGAGGCAGCAACAAAGACCCTCAAGAAAAGCAAGTCTAGTTTCACCTCAGCTCCAATTTTCTAGCATCCAGATCCTCAACTTCACCTCATAGTAGAGGTCGACACCTCAGATTGTGGTATTGGTGCTGTTCTCTCCCAACGTCATGGAAACCCAGGCAAGTTACATCTTTGTGCATTCTTCTCCCGTAAGTTAACCACAGCAGAGAATAACTATGACATTGGTAACAAGGAATTACTGTCTATCAAAGCCGCTCTAGAAGAATGGCGACACTGGCTAGAGGGTGAACTGTATCCATTCCAAGTCATCACGGATCACAAGAATCTGGAATACATCAAAGATGCCAAGCATTTGAATTCTCACCAGGTCAGATGGGCACTCTTTTTCACCCGTTTCAATTTTACAGTCACATTCTGTCTAGGAAGCAAGAATAGTAAGGCAGATGCACTGTCACATATCTATGACTCTGTCGAAACACCCATCATATCTGAAAATATCTTACCCTCCTCAATTATCATTGCACCCATCAGATGGGATATCATGGAGGAGATTCAACAAGTCCAGCAAGAGGAGCCTTCCCCTCTTAAGTGTCCCACTGGCAAGATCTACATTCAATCCAGTCTTCGCAACAGAATCATTCAATGGGTTCATACATCACTCACTTCTGGACATACTGAAATTAATTGTACCAATGCTCTAGTCAGAAATTCATTCTGGTGGCCCATGATATCCACTGACATCACTACTTATGTACAGGCCTGTCAGACATGTTGTAACGAAACAGAAGAGGAGTGAGGATCTAGACGCAGTTTTAATGGGAAAACAAAAGATGACAGGGTAACTCGGTGAAACAAAACAACACAGGGAACAAATAAAACATCCAAGATGGGTAAAACAAAACATAAACAAGAGAAACATCCATGAAGGGCACGGGTAGGAACACCTTCAAGATCATACATTACATTTAACAACTGACAACGAATGAACAAACAACAGGGCTTAAATACACAAAGGATAATAATAAAATGACACACAGGTGATAACAATGAAGTGCTGTTGGCAGTGATGAGGGCAGGGAATTATGGGAAGTGTAGTCCGGGACAGATGACATGGGAGAAACACAGGGCAGACAACAGGGAATCGTGACACATGTGCTCAATCATGAACACCTTGCCAACCTCCTGCAGTACTCCTAGAACCATCTTCCATTCCTCAACGACCCTGGTCCCACTTGTCAATATATTTTGTTACTGACCTGCCTAATTCTCAAGATTCACCACCATCACGATCACCATTGATCGCTTCTCAATGTCTTGTCAGCTCGTGCCATTGAAAGGTCTAACCACTGCTATGGAAACCACACAAGTTCTGTTCGATCAAGTATTTAGGTTTTATGGATTACCCAATGACATTGTCACAGATCGAGGGCTACAGTTCACCTCACAGGTATGGAGAGCCTTTTGCCAACTGCTCAACATCAATATCAGTCTCACCTCTGGATATCATCCACAGGCTAATGGACAAGTGATGCATCTCAATCAGGAGATTGGTAGATATCTAAGGTCATAATGTAGCAAGGAACAGGAGAAGAAGTAAAGTATCTTCCTCCCATGGGCATAATATGCCCAAAACTCCCTCACACACACCACACACTGGGATAACAACATTCCCTATTTCCTTGGTCTGGGGAGCCATATGAATTGCCTGCTGTGGATGATTGTATTAGAAGTGAGCTGGTCTGGGACAGTGCTCATGTCCATCTCCAACAAGCCACTCGATCTCAGAAGATCCAAGCTGACCAAAATAGACGCGCCTTGAATATCAACTAGGTTAAATGGTGTGGCTTTAAACTCGGGACCTACGTATGTCCCTTCAAGATTCCACGTCAAGATAATCCTGTCATATACATTTAGAATTGCCTGACATACCACATCTCTCCTCCTTTTCATGTGTCCCTCCTGAAACCGGTCCACAAGTCAACAACATCTGCTGCTTGAAATCGATGGAGCTCCTGCCTACCTAGTTCTGGAGATTCTCAATTCTCGCAGGAGGGGTGGTCAACTACAATTCCTCATGGACTGGTAGGGATACAGCCCAGAGGAGAGATCATGGGTAGCAGCTAAGGACATCTTGGACCCATCACTCATCAGAGACTTTGCCCCTCCGGATCATCCGGCCCCAAGACCTAGAGGTCGTCCCAGGAGAGGAACACCTAGATGTGTTTTAAAAGAGGGGGAATCTGTAACATTTGAGCAGTCTCCTGTCCGTCAGAGGGAGCCCTCACCTGAATTCTGAACTCTATCACTTCCCATTTCCTGCCACATCAGTTCCTGTCATATCACTTCCTGTTCACCATGCATATACGCCATGTGTTCACACTCTCACTTTGTATTGCCGGTTATCTGCCTTACCAAGTGTTTATTCTCTGCCATTGTTTTGACTCCTGTCATGACCATTGCTTACATTTGCTGGATTCACCTTTCTGGATTACTGTTTTGGATTTGTTTGCCTGTGGACCGATTTATCTGTGTTTTGACCCAAGCCTGTGACCTGACTACATTTGATTACTGTTTGGAATGTTTGTTCTAATCCTCTAATAAATATCCGCAAATGGAAACATCTCAGCCTACTTCTTCGTTACACTTAGTATACAATGAATTTGCATTAGACTATTATTTATTTAAAGTTTTTAAATAACAAATCCATATGTGTATACAGTATGTACAGTATAACTATCAGGAGGTTGCGGCTGTTCAGAACCATTGTCTATTCTGCCCTACAAAACAAAAAGGCAGTAACTGCATTTTTGGTCAAAAATGAGTTATTGTCATTTTCATGACATTCAAGGCATCCTTTGTTATGTGACAAAACATATTATCTCAAATGTGTGTCGTTTTGGAGAAAAATGGTAGTCGTTTGTACAGTAACTGCAAAAAGCCCTAGTTAAACAAAGCAAGAGTACAGTAACATCCATTACTGTATTCTTGTTATGTTTTACCTAACAAAAAATAACCGTGTTGCTGGGCAGTGAAGTTACTGTTTCCATGGTGAACACACACAGCTGACTTCGCGGCATCCTCACGGGACGGTTTTAACATTTGCGATTTCACACTTCTAACTTCACACAAATTTTGTTTGAGATGGCACAAAGCCGGGAAAGAAGATGGTCGAAATGGCATTGAAAAGAAAATACCCGGAGAATGGTAAGTAACAGTGACAGATTAAACATTTAGAGGCTAGGCTATCACAATATAAACACCTGTCAGCCACCAGGGCGGGACTTCCTCTCAGAGGTCCATTCAGATAGCATTATGCTAATTGACAGGCGATGTTTTAAATAGCTTTGCTTACCTGCCCCTGATCCTCCCTGCTCCTAGCTGTAACTTTATCCTCTGTAACTTCACATCATCGCCGATGCCATGTCATCATTTTGTTGTTCATGTCACAAAGTTATAATCCAACCAGCGGTGGAAAAATATTCAATAACTAGAAAAGCATGTGGTCCTATTCAAAATACATTTTCCCAATTTGGGCCTTGACACAGCTTAGCAATGTGAGACTTTAAGCAGCCGATTCAGCATCAGAACAGCTTCTGGGTGGAAAATATTGACCTAAAATGGTCAAATTAGTTTGGGTTTGGTATATCCATGTTCAGGAAAACAAATGGTTCCAATTATTTCAAATACAGTGTATAACACACCCAGAGCCCAAGTTGTGGCAAAATAGTTTTTGGAGAATCTGTAGTTACCGCCTTTTTCCTTGGTATGGTGCCACGTTTTTGGTAAGTAATACAAAGCAAGAATACAGTAACTGCAAAATAGGGGTAAAATATCAAATTAAATATGAGGATTGATATGTACAAAGAATAAGCTAATATAAAGTAACAAAACAGCCACATGTCCAATAATCTACCTACAACTACTTAGGCTGGATGACAGGATAACTTTAAAGTCATTTTTCTCAGTTCTGCACTCTGCGTAGTTACTGCCTTTTTGCTTTGTAGGGCAGTATTGTCATGGACATTTATTAATTTAGCCAGTTCTTTTATCCAAATCTTGTGTTAATGATTTCTGAGGACCCAAGGCAAGCAACCGACCAACCCGGGGCCCCAGTTTGAAAAATAAATTACATTAAATTGATTTTAAAGGTGCACTCAGTAACTTTTGTCTTTGTGTCGTCTTGGACTTACACTGACACCTAGCAGCTTGGATGCAGCATCATTTAAATCAATAGTTTTCCGTTTCAGATGCCATTGTAGAAATGTAGTGTTCAAACTCAGCCATGATTACGTTAATGCTTGAGTGAAAGTGTCAAATAACAGGATGGTTACTGAGATTAAGCGAGTACTATTCAGCTGGTCATGTGAGTCTAACATGGCAGCCCCTATGTGTGGAACCTCTCCATGTAGAATAAAACTGCTTTTATTAGGTTACTGATATGACCGGAGTCTTCATTTTAATGTGAGTGGACATGATTTCCTACATCTATTGCAAAATTACAATTCATGTCTTTAGGAGTTAAACTGTTTTAATGAGCAAAAAATTACTGAGTGCTCCTTTAAATCATAATTTTAAATTAATCCTATTAGCCATTGTAGCAAAGTATATTCAAAATGTTTAATGAAATAAAATGTTGTTAAAGATAATTAATGCTTGTTTTCCAGTTTTTCACAATACAGTGATAAAAATAGCTAGATACATTATAATATGATACAGTATTACTATTATTACTTTGATGATTTGTTGTATACAATAGTAATATATTCCTGTCTTACTTACTCTACTTTTAACCTGTACCTTATATTCTGATGCTGCAGTGTATTGTTCACCGTGCTGCAAAAGGCTGTCATTTTTTTAAAGCATCGTAGGCAACATTTGTAACAGTACTGTAACACATACAAGGCATGATGGCCCTCAGCACACTAGAGCGGGGGCATTGTGGTTTATCAAGCGCTGAAACTTTGCGTGGTGCAGAACAATCTGGAATAATGTAAAAAAAAATTAACAGTCACCTCTTTGCAACCTGAAATTGTTCAGAATATTGAATCTTTGTGAGACCTGCACTAAAAACAAGCTAGACGTAGTGCAACGAATGAAACAGAATGCAGGTGTCCCAACATGCGTTCTTGAAATCAGAAGTTCTTATTAACTTGACAGTGCTTAAAAATGTGCCGGTCCTGCATGAGACACTGAAGAAACAGTGAAATGCGGTGCAGCAGTCAAGGACGTTCGTCCAGCGCATGTTTACATAGGAAAACCATGGAAAAACAGAGCAGACGTATGCCAAAATTTTCAATGGCCCCTCATCTGTGAGTGAGAGAGCATGTGGGATAAACAAGTAAGGAAGGCCTGTATGTTTTTTCATAAGCTACAAACCCAAATTCCTACTAAAAATCTGACCCGAACCAGGCGGCTTGTAACGAGCACTGAAAACAGTGTATTAGCGTGTACACCCAGAACAATGTTACCCCCTACAATTGTTGGTTGTTTTGTTGGACTGAATTAAGGATTGAAGTCAGTGTGTTTATAATATCCATTTTGAATATGTTATTTGGGGTATTTGAATTAATTTTGTTATTTGAACGTGCTAAAAGCTAACATTAGCATTTTTAGCATTTCCTATTTGACATCAGGAGAGACCAAGACAAAACACACCTTATAAATCATTTAAAAGTGTCTTGTGTATCTTAACAGGCATGCTTGGTTTTTCTTTCGAGTCTTTTTAAAAGAGATTTAATTCATTTAAAGCATATTTGTGGAAGATTGACATGTATCTTTCAGTATTGCTTTCTTGTTTGTTTGTTTTTTCACATTAAAGGTGTTTTTCCCTTTAAACTTGATGTTTTTTAATGTCATATATGCTGGTAGATTTGTATTTTCAAATAAGCAGATGGTACAAAAGATTAAGGATAACCTTTGTGAATGTTTATTAAATGATTTGTTAATGCAGCATTATGTCATGACTTTACTTAGAGGGGCACATCATTGTTAACTTACTATTAACTACACATTTACTACACTAGTATTCATCCCAGTTATATCACAGCATCATTTGGCTTATCATGAGGTAAAAGCTGAGATGTGGTCAGGCCTGTGTATGGATGACAAATTAACTGAGTGGTAGGACCCACCGTGGTAGGGTGAGTATGAAGGGAAAAGAATGGAAATTCACACAGAATGGATTGAGATCAATTATTATTATTAAGAATAATTATTGGTGGCAAACAATAAAGGAAAAGTTCACCCCAAATGTGAAATTCTTTCATTATTTACTTCATGCCAACCCAGATGTATATGACTCTTGTTTCTTCTGGAGAACACAAATTAAGATTTTTAGAAGAATATTTCAGCTCTGTAGGTCCATCAAATTGTGAATGGTGACCAAAAATTTAAATCTCCAAAAAGCACATAAATGCAGGTTAAAATTAATCCATATGACTTCAGTGGTTTAATCCACATCTTTTTAAATTGTCCAAATAGTTTTCTGTGAGATCAGAACTGTGCATTCATCAAGCACAAGAATGTGTAATCTGAGTGACTGCAGTGGCAAGATGTACAGTGAAAAATGTTATGTTCTTTTTGTAACTTCAAAAAATTGGTCCCCGTACACTTGCATTATTCATTGTATGGGCCTGAAGAGCTGATATATTCTTCTAAAAATCTTAATTTGTGTTCTGCAGATGAAATAATGTTATAAACATCTGGAATGGCCTGAGTGTGAGAACTATTCCTTTAATATGTTCAACATTTGATAAGGATGATCCATGTTAATTCTGCAGAAAAATCCTGCATCATCCAGTGATGTTTGTGGCAAAAGTTTGAAGACATCAAAAGTTATTTAAAAAAGGTTGTCATTATGACCATATTAAATTGTGCACATTTAATTCTAGGTTGAAGTATTTCACATTCTTTCTATTAAAGCCTGTTTGATTTAGTTTATTCCTTAATATTAATTAAGGCATTAACTATCAAACATGTACTAACATGTAATTAAGGTGACCGTTACTAATGCATTAATTCATTTGACTCATGTTGTTGTTAATGTTAGCTCTTCATTTGTTCCTGATTAGTCAATTTCTTAAATCATCATTAATTTATACAGAAGTAACTATTAATTCAGGTATTAATTCACAATTATT
Source organism: Xyrauchen texanus (assembly GCF_025860055.1). Lineage (NCBI taxonomy): Eukaryota > Metazoa > Chordata > Actinopteri > Cypriniformes > Catostomidae > Xyrauchen > Xyrauchen texanus. The sequence goes on along the minus strand of NC_068282.1, from coordinate 23,661,395 downwards.
CATGTACTGTTATTATAAAGCATTACCGCATAATTTTCTATAAAGTTGCTTTGAAACAATGTTTGTTGTGAAAAGTGCCATACAAATAAAAATGACTTGAAGATACAGTAGTAGTTTATTCTTTAGCTTAACCTATAAAAATGTATACAATTATTAAATGCAGTCACATAACATAAAGACTATTCAAAAGTAATTTCAATCCTTGGAGAACTATAAAATCTCCCATTGAACTAGACTGATAGAATGTTCCGCATTCCAAAACAGAACTGCTATTATGATGTCAAAATGGCCTGACGTAAAGGCTGTTTGTAAATTTGCACATTGTTTACTTTAAATTCTGCAAGTTGAGCATCAAGTTCAGAGCAATTCATAACTTAAACCTGTCCACTTAAAATGGATAAGAAGGATTCAGGTGATTTTAAACAACGTGCCTCCGTTCCCAAGCTTACTGTGCGACTGAAGAGAGCTTCTTCCAGTGGTGATTCCCTGAAAGGCAGGGAAAGGTGGGAACCATACACCTACACCTTAAGAGAAGCTGGGCCCTTCTCCTGGGATGATGATGATGATTGGAAGAGTTGGGATCTCTGGAATGAGATCATAGACTGGGAGAAAGAGGAGAAGACTGTCCCTCATATCTCTGGTGCTACGCTTCATGAAGAGAACCTGGAGGAGAATTATTCAGTTGTCAAGGGAGTGCAGAGGGGTGGACTCCTGATTAAGCATCCTTCTAGGTCTGACTCAGTGAATGGCAGGGAAAGGTGGGTTCCAAGTATTTCAAGAGGATTTGCACCCTTCCTGTTTTCCAGCAGAAAATCCACGATAGACAAATGAATCGAAGCCAATGGACTGCAAGGGACCATTCACAAAGTGTATTTTCAATGAGCAGCCTACATTCACAAGCATGGCCAATCATAGTTCTCAAAATCAAATCAAAAATCAAATCAAATCACTTTATTGTCACACTACCATGTACACAAGTGCAACAGTAGGTGAAATTCTTGTGTGCAGTTCCGAGCAACATAGCAGTCATGACAGTGACGAGACATATACCAATTACAATAAACAACATACTTACACAAAACAATTTACATATCAAATGTACACATACTTACACAAAACAATTTACAAATCAGATGTACACATACTTACACAACACAATAATTATATACAATGCAGAATATAGAACAGAATATACAATACAATACAATAAGTGGGAGTATATGAAATATATATGTGTATATATATATATATAGCAGTTGTATTGAGGAGAATATGTTGACAGTCCAGTGTGAGATTATAGATTAATAAAGTGCAGTGCTAATTATTGATCCTGATAGATCAAGAGTTCAACAGTCTGATTGCTTGGGGAAAAAGCTATCATGTAGTCGGGCTGGTGCGGGTCCTGATGCTGCGATACCGCCTGCCTGATGGTAGCAGTGAGAACAGCCCATGACTTGGGTGACTGGAGTCTCTGATGATCCTCCGAGCTTTTTTCACACACCGCCTGGTGTATATGTCCTGGAGGGAGGGAAGCTCACCTCCGATGATGTTCCTGGCAGTTCGCACCACCCTTTGCAGGGCTTTGCAGTTGTACGCGGTGCTATTGCCGCACTCAGGCGGTGATGCAGCCAGTCAGGATGCTCTCTACAGTGCTGGTGTAGAACCGTGTGAGGATGTGGTGGTTCATTCCAAACTTCCTCAGCCGCTCTCAGGAAGAAGAGGCGCTGGTGAGCCTTCTTCACAACGGCCTCAGTGTGGACGGACCATGTGAGTTCCTCAGTAATGTGGACACCGAGGAACTTGAAGCTGCTGACTCTCTCCACCGGTGCTCCATTGATGGTGATGGGGCTGTGTTCTCCGCCTTTCTTCCTGAAGTCCACAACAAGCTCCTTGGTTTTACTGACGCTGAGGGAGAGGTTGTGCTCCTGACACCAGCGTGTCAGAGTGTGCACCTCCTCTCTGTAGGCTCTTTCATCATTGTCAGTGATCAGACCTACCACCGCCGTATCGCCAGCAAACTTAATGATGGCATTGAGCTATGTGTTGCCACACAGTCATGTGTGTACAGGGAATACAGGAGTGGGCTGAGAACACAGCCCTGTGGGGCTCCAGTGTTGAGGGTCAGTGATGAGGAGGTGTTGCTGCCCATTCTAACCACCTGACGTCTGCCTGACAGGAAATCCAGGATCCAGCTGCACAGCGCAGCTGTTTAAGCCCAGAGCCCGGAGTTTCTCATCAAGCTTGAGGGCACTATGGTGTTGAATGCTGAGCTGTAGTCTACAAACAGCATTCTCACATATGTGTTCCTTTTTCCAGGTGGGAGAGAGCAGTGTGTATTGTAGATGCAATGGCATCATCAGTGGAGCGGTTGTTGCGGTAGGCAAACTGCAATGGGTCCAAAGAGGGGGCAGAACAGAGCAGATGTGATCTCTGATTAACCTCTCGAAGCATTTGCTGATGATGGGGGTCAGAGCAACAGGACGCCAGTCATTTAAGCATGTGATTATAGCTTGCTTCGGTACAGGCACAATGGTTGATGTTTTGAAGCATGTGGGGACTACAGACAGGGAGAGGGACAGATTGAAAATGTCCGTAAAAACACCAGCCAGTTGATTCACGCGACGCTTCTGATGACGCTGCCCGAATGCCGCTCTGGACCCGCGGCTTTACGGATGTTCACCCGCCGGAATGATCGGGTTACATCCACAACAGAGACGGAGAGTGAATCAACCTCTGTAGCGCCAGCAGCGAGTGCACTCTCCGCGAGGGCGGTGTTACTGTCCTCAAAACGAGCATAAAATGTATTAAGTTCGTCCGGGAGAGATGCAGCGTGTTCATGGCGGAGACTTTATTCCGCTTGTAGTCCGTGATTGTGTTAATTCCCTGCCACATACTTCTAGAGTCAGTGGTGTTGAACTGGACTTCAAGCTTGTGCCTGTACTGGCGCTTAGCTGCACTGATAGTGTTACGGAGGGCATAACTGGCTTGTTTACGCCCTCCGTGTTAGGAGAATTAAAGCGGAGGTCCGCGCAGTGAGTGCCGCGCAACATCGCCGCTAACCCATGGTTTCTGGTTGGGGTATATCCAGATAGTTTTGGTCGGAACAACGCCCTTCTACGCACTTCCTGATGAAACACGCTACGCTGTCAGCGCAAACCTCGATGTCGCTCATCAGAGGCGGACCGAACATCTCCCAGTCCGCTGCGATCAAAACAGTCTTGTAGCGCAGAGTCTGATTGGTCCGACCAGCACTGGATCGCTCTGAGGGTGGGTGCTTCCTGTTTCAGTTTCTGCCTGTAAGCGGGCAGAAGCAGAACGGAAGAATGGTCCGATTTGCCAAATGGGGGCGGGGGAGGATTTGTAGCCTTCCCGAAGGGAGAGTAACAATGATCCAAAACCCGTCCCCTCGTGTGTTGAACTTTATGTGTTGGTGGTATTTTGGGGCGATTGCTTTGAAGTTGGCTTTGTTAAAGTCCCCGGCAACAATGAACGCAGCCTCAGGGTGCGCGGTTTCCTGCTCACTTATACACCCATACAGTTCCCTGAGTGCCCGGTCTGTGTCGGCTTGCGGGGATGTACACAGCTGTGATGATAACCGCCGTGAATTCCCTCGGCAGCCAGAATGGTCGACACAGAAGCATGAGATATTCCAGATCAGGAGAGCAAAAGACTTGATGAAATGTACGCTCCTCTGATCACACCATGATTTGTTGATCATAAAACATACACCACCACCTCTGCTTTTACCAGAGAGGTCTTTCGCTCTGTCCGCCGGTGCACGGAAAAGCCCGTGATTTCGATGGCCGAAGTCTGGAATCTCCGTGAGACAGCCAGGTTTCTGTAAGGCACATAACGCAGCAGTCCCTCGCCTCTCGTTGGAAAGAGATCCGCGCCTCAGCTCGCAGAGTTTGTTGTCCAGAGACTGAACATTTGCCAGTAGTATACTGGGTAGCGGGGTCGATTTGCACGACGCCTTACTCTGATGAGAACGCCGCTCGCTTTTCCTCTTTTCCTTCTGCGCTTCCGCGGCCGAGCAGCACAGACAAAGGGCTCCGCCGGCGTGTTTGTAAACAGCGGGTCGGCATTAAGGAATTTGAAGTCCGGTTTTCGATGTGTGATTGTAGAACTAATGTCCAAAAGCGTTTGTCTGTCGTAAACAATAAGGCAGACAACATCCAAGACAAAAAAACAAAGAACTGTAAACAAAACAAACAATAAACCGCAGTGTTGTAACGGAGCTCGCAACGCAGCAGCCATACTCGGCGCCATCTTGAGTACCAGTTCTGTTCTGACAGGCCTTACAAGTTGTGCACAGCCCAGGGCGATATAAAGAGAATGGAGAGAGAACAGCAAGAAACCTCCAATGTGAAGCAGTGCAGCAGTTTACGTGCGGATCTTCAGCAGCACATAAAGGAATATCTTCAAGTTTTTCTGCTGTGTATGGAGTCTATGCTGTGGCCTAAACACTCCTGGGACAACTATGAATACTGGGACTTTTGGAATAGATTGGACGAAGTCATCAAATGGGGAGATGAGAACGACAGAACCACAAGAGAACAGAAAAGCACATCTTAGTTCTCTGGGCTCAGATGAACTTATTACAGCGCACACATCAAAGATCCATGAAACAGAGAAAAATAAATATATACAGAATATGTATACAAAACATGCAAGTGTTTTCTTTCTCTTAATATTTTGCTGAATTTCTGGTAAATTAATTTCCCACGTTCATGAGGTCACACTTATTTAGGTTAGAGTTTTAAAGTAAACTGAGCTTTGCCTGAAACTCACACTTTACTAAACCTCATTAGAAAATCTCAATTCAAATAAAAGCAGAACAAACTTGACACAGTTGTCTCATTCATCCTCGTTAAATTAAAGGTTAAATTATATTAAGTTAAGGTTAGATTAAGACGATACCACACTGAAACTACAAATCACCTGTCACTGCATCAAATGTAGAAATGAACTAGAAGTTGTACATTTTTCAGATCAGTAAAGTATATGAATTACATCAAAAGGCAGATGTCATGCTTATATTAAAATTAAAGGAATAGTCATTTGCTCAACCGTATTTTGTTTCAAACTTCTTTACTGCTAATCTTTCAATGGAACACATAAGGTGAAGTTTTCAAGAATTGTCAAATAGCTATTTAACATACATCAACAGTTCATAATGGCCATGGCTTTCAGGATTAAAAAAGGACAAGTAGTATAAGTGGCCTATTCGTGTGCTATTTTGTATGTTTTATGAAAGGATAGAATAGCTTTACGTGACATGGAAGTTTATCAGTGAATAACAACTTACATTTCTGTCTGTTCCTCACACATAGCTCTTGTATGGCTTCAGAAGACTTGGAATATAATGTACAACGAGTCATATGGACTATTTTTATGGTGCTTTAATGGTGTTTTGTTGTTGTTTTAGAGCTTGACAGCCATGGTCACTATGAACTGTGGATGTTAGAAGAAGAGCTTTAGGTAATAAAGGTTAAATATAAGAGGGTAAGTAAATAATGAAATTGTGAACTATTACTTTAAGTGGGACTTACTTATATTTTATCATTCATGATGAAGTTTTAATATTGAAGTTTGATTATTTGTCCAAATTTATTTGAGATGTTACTGATACCATTAATACAGCATGTACATTTAGAAGGTGAAAGTTATGTACCTGGACCTGCTGTATTTAATATATGTCTGTACAAAGCTTTGTAATCCCAAAATGTGTGAATGCAATTTAAAACCTGGAGCTATATAGAGAGTATTTTTCCCAAATATATCTGAAATAACCTTTATAAATCACATATTACTCTTTTTGCATTTAAAAATTTTAGTAGATAAAAGTGTAAAATATCACATATCACCATCGCACAGTTCGTTCAATAACACATTCTGCTTTTTTCTAAAGGAATATGTTTATAGAAGTCAGTGGACACACAGCTTCAATGAGAGTCTGTGGCAGATACCAGTAACATTGGATTTTAAGGGAATAAAGATTCATGTTTAATGGACAAGAGCCTCTAAAAAGGTAATTTTGGGTCCCGCCCAGATGCCGTGCTTCTCTTGGAGACTATGGGTAGGGAGCTTTATGAGTGCTATTTGCATTGGATCTGCATCTGATTGCTAATTTGACACTGGGCTTTAAATCAATGTATTTTTGTCCTGCTTGGAAGTCTGGCTTCTCTTTATAATGATTGTTTAAGAAATTATGACAGAATATTAAATTATGGCTGAATGTGACAGGGCGGAGGGTGGGGCCAGGTCATGATTCTACACACCCGGTCCCTTATCAGGCTAATCAAGCCTCCGAGAGGGATAAAGGCCGACTGCGGAGGATGGTGCGGGAGAGAGAGATCATTTACGGACATGTCCGTCATGTGTGTGTGTTTTTGTCTTTTATTTAAGTTAAGCATTAAAATATTATTTTTATTGTTGACAAGCCGGTTCTTGCCTCCTCCTTTCCATCAACTATGTTACATTGAGCTATCACTTTAAGGGATAGTTCACCCAAAAATGAAACTTCTCTCATCAGTCACCCTCATGCCATCCCAGGTATGTCTGACTTCCTGTCTTGTGCAGAACACAACTTAAGATTTTAAGGAGAATATTTGAGCTCTGTAGGCCAAATTTTATTTGCTTCAAAAAACCACATAAATGCAGTATAAAATTAATTTATAAGACTCCAGTAGATAAATCTATATTTTCAGGAGTGATATGATAGGTGTGGGTGAGAAACAGATCAATATTTGTAATTGTTTTGCCCAGCAGGGGGCAAATTTCAGCATTTGATGTACACTCGACAATGGTTAATTGCCCACAGTCCACCAGGGAGAAGACATACCAGCTGGTAGTTTATTGCTTCCTTCACTCCTGCAATTGTATATTTCATACTGAATGTATTAAATTACTTTTTGACAAATTATTTCTTGATTAAAATAACATAACAGATAAAGAGGCCAAACATACAGATACATTTTAAAATGTGCTCTTTATTTGATAAAATGTGTTATATTAATTTATGTTTACTCTTTACTCAGTATATATTAAAATTGACAAACAGAATGAAGATTAATTGTTTTAATATATTATTTAATAAGAATAACAAGTAAGGCCCAATTATTTTAAAACTTAATATATGACGTTGTTTCTGCCACAGCCCCAGGAAATATTGTATATTGTCGAGGAAATAGGAAATAGTGAATGAGTGAACAATGTCGGACACAGCCACTCTCTTTGACACGTCTCTCACTCGCACCCATTGCTGTGCACGCGAAGAAGTGCTGTCTGTTTATGCTCCAGTTGTCAATCACACGAATGACAGAGCAAAAGGCATTTACACTTAATTTGGATTTTTACATTGATTTATACAGTTAATCTGCCTGAAGTAGTTGCAATAGTTTCCATCCAGTAAATGCATAAATTCTGCTCATGACATGCGGGACGTGGTACAAAGCGCACTGATATATTGCTGTACTGATTTAAAAATGTACATTTAAAAACTGATGTCATAAGAGCCCAGTTACATTATCACCCTGAAAACGACCATCACATTGCACAAAAAAGGCCATGTTAGCATTAGAGCCAAAACGTACCTCAGCGTGCTGCCTTAAATAGAAGCTGAGATTTTAATCTTGAAATATCCGCTTGTCTTGGTGTTAAATGAAGGCATTCCATGATTAATCTATTCTTTTTTCATTCAAGTCCTTGGTTCACGCATGCTCATCACTGATGTCCGAAATTGAATACTGCTAACGCGAGAGCTGCTGTCCTCGGATCAGTATACAGTTGACTTGAGAACTGCTGCGAACGACGCAATGTACTGTTGATTTGAGAGCTGTAGACTGGATCATCTTCATACATTGATAAAACAGTAATACAATCAAGTCATAAACATATTTCCAGTATGTTTTATTTGTTACACTCTCTGTAGTTACACCAAAATACACCTGAAACGTTTCGCCCCTTAATCACACTCATACTCAATGTCAGCATCTCATCGATTCTCAGTATATCAGACACCTCCAAAAGAGGCAATTCTCTGTTCAGTGTACTGTTGACTTGAGAACTGCTCCAACCCGAGCATTCAGTCTGATTTATGGATTAGTTGGAGCGGTTAATTGCAAAGAAGAGTTGGCAAAACTTATCGGTAACTTATGGTCTATCGGAGTGTCAGGCACATCCGAGAGACAGGTTAAGATAGAGTAACTTTTGGATCAGTGTTGACTCAAAACGCAAACTGTTTCAAACGATTCTGTCCGATTTGGTGAACTAGTTCAACTTGTATATAGAGATCAAGGGTTAAGGGTGTTCAAATTAAACCCTTTGCATGTCTACATTACGTTCTATGTAACGCGGCTCAGGTGTTTCCGGATACAGCATTCAGCATATCTGCTACATGCAGAGGTTTATTCATGGGAAGGCAGATTATTTCTTTAATAATGTATAATTTTATTACATTTTCCTCTAAATTATTATTATTTTTAAATAGTTATTTTTCCTTTATAAATGTAGCTACACTCAGCTCCTGAATAATAAATCAAACATATATAGCCTGCTTGTCTACTACAGACCACAGTGTTAGGAGAAATGGTGAAATTTGTATACCATTGCTTTTTCAGATTGTCTGGGGCTGAATTAAAGATCTGAGAACTGTTCTTCCAAAGACACTGTACTCAGTTATATTCTCCTGACACTGAAAATTTCCGTAGTTTAAAATCTTTGTATGAACACTTACTTAAAACAATTTTTTTACTCAAGTAGAAGTAAAGGTACTAACATAAAAAAAAAATACTAGAGTAGGAGTAAGAAAGTATCCAATTAAAAGAGTACTCAAGTAGTGAGCAACTCATTACTTTCACAAATGGCATAGTGGATGTTAACTCCCCTATATTCCATTACATAATACACATTTAACATGTATTACAGAATTATTATTATTATTATTATTATTAATGGAAATTCTGTCATCATTCACCATCATGTTGTTCCAAACCCCTGTGAATTTTTTTCTTCCATGCAACACCATAAGGAGATATTAGACAGAAGTCACTATTTACTTTCAGTGAATGTTTTTTAGTCCATATTTGTGAATGGTGACTGAGACTGTCAGTCCCTAACATTCTGTCTAACATATTTTGAATTCCACATAATAGGTTTGGAACAACATGAGGGTGGAGAAATTATGACAGAATATTAAATTATGGCTGAATGTGACAGGGCGGAGGGTGTTGCCGGGTCGTGATTCTACACACCCGGTCCCTTATCAGGCTAATCAAGCCTCCGAGAGGGATAAAGGCCGACTGCGGAGGATTGTGCGGGAGAGAGAGATCGTTTATCGGAGTGTCAGGCACATCCGAGAGACAGGTTAAGATAGAGTAACTTTTGGATCAGTGTTGACTCGAAACGCAAACTGTTTCAAACGATTCTGTCCGATTTGGTGAACTAGTTCAACTTGTATATAGAGATCAAGGGTTAAGGGTGTTCAAATTAAACCCTTTGCATGTCTTCCACCAGTAGTGGAATAAGCAGTGAGTGCTTGTTAACACTGACATAACAGTGAGTGACATATATCCGAGTCCATGAGATGGAGTGACCTTTACGAGGGAAGGGGATTCAAATTTTAAATGGAAAGTACTACATCTGCTTTGTCCATCTATGGCAAATACTGTATAAGAGTAGTATATTAGTATGCCATTACCAAGATGTTTATTACTCTGTGAAAACTCTCACAAATCTGTGTTTTTATAAGAGTACATCACGTTTATATCATGTTATATTTTGTTTGTCATAGTAATATTATGTTTATTCATTAAAAACATACAAAATTATTACAAATAGTGACTCCTTTATTGGTATTAAAATTTTACAGGCTTTTATTGCATGTTTTTGTACACACAGCAGACAATATATTAAGCAGCACATAAACCTTTCAAATGAACAATGATTTTGATTATTTTGTGTCAAATTCAAGCATCTGTCTACAGGTTGGAGAGTAATGGAATACATGTAACAGATTATATATTTAATAATAATTCTAAATATAAGTAACTGTATTCCACTACTACACTAATATAAATAGTTGGAAATTAGAATACAGTTACATTCAAAAAGTATTTTGATTACTTAAGAGATTACTTTGCATTTTATTGTCATTTGTTTCATTTAATATTTAGTTCTTTCAGATGGAAAACATTTAAACATATAAATGATGCGATCCAAAGTGCATTTGAACAGCGGTGAAACACTTCCTTATGATGTGTTAAATTTATACGAGCAGACAGAGAAGTACGTTCGAAGCAAGTTTGGAGCAGAGGAAATAGAAATAAACCTTGTGTAAATTGTAAGCTTTACGCTAAGCTAAAATGCTATATCTAACCATTTTATCATAATTAATTTTTTCTAGTAAGTTTCAAAAGTAACCCTCCCAACCCTGTCTGTCTATCTGAATTCCATTTCATCTGCAAACATCGCATGATCTTCCGTAACTGGTGTAGAGCAAAGTGTCCAGATTGGCTGCTCTCTTTTCAACTCCTTCCCCGACTGCAACCGTCAAATCTCACTGATCGGTAAGGTAAGGCAGAGTCGAAATCGAACACACCAAATATAACTGGAAACTAGCAAGCTGCTTTCTTTCAAAGTGGTAGTACGTCATGAGGCTCAGTGCATGTAGTCCATTACTGAAATGGTGATCTAAGTGTTTGACAACATATGTAATGTAAATCACCGCTGTTGAGCACAGTATTCAGCAACTCTGAGATATCCAACAAAAACAGAACATTCCCCTAACGTTAGCATTAGTTCCCATTTGGTTATTTTTTTGTTTTTTGGTAACCAGAACATTGCAGGGAGGTTTTTGTGACAACCTCATAAGAATTTATACAGAACATTCTCTAATGGTTAGTTTTATTTTTACAACCAGCTACTACAGTTATCTTCCTCGAATATGTTTTTACATGTCAAAACCTACTAATGTCGAAATATTGACCAAAAAATAAGAAATATCTAACTTAAAATAATATTTTGGGTTATACAATCCTACTGCACCACAGCCAGTCTCTCGACTGTTGCAAATCTTAATGACCCAACCGGAACTAGTTTGTTACATGGCACCAGCATGGATAGTGCAGGTTGAATATAATTTAAGGGCCATATACACATAACTACATAAAGAAAGTGGAATCACCTTTTTGACTACATTACACAAGTAACATAATCTGGTGTTGGCATCTAGTGTGGAGATGTGGCACCAAGTAACAAACTCTTGAATAATGTTGTTTATTTCTAGCCTCTGAGTCTCAATCTTCCAAATTGAAATATTTCCAATGCTTCAGTGTATTCTCTACCATATGATGTACAATCTAGGGGAATTGTGTTCTCGTAAGAATGTCCTTATGCTTTGAGATGAAAAATTCTGTCCTCTGCTGTTCCCTCAAAAAGCTTAGAGAAATGTCTCCTCTTTCTGAACCTGTGAGAGAAATAAAAAAAAGGATCCATTGAAATTATTTGATATGACAAAGCTAAGGGAAATCATATTGCCAACTTAATTTCCAGATACTAGTGCTTGCCATCTAACAAAGCTTTTGTCATTATGTGCTCTCACTTCTCAAAGAAAAAAAACTGAAACCACATGTTAGTGTAATGTTAACTTCCAGATGTGATGCCTTGCATATGTGACTCAGTTTCAGTGGGTAAATGTTGTGATAAAATGTGCACATAAAGATCCAGTGGTCCTGTGAGGATAGTAGTTATGATTCAAATCCAAAACTCTGGCTCATAAATAATTTACTTTTTGATTAATCTACATGTCTGTTCAAATATTCAGTGCTTCATGTTTTTAGAGAACTTCTGCTTTTTATTAATGCAAAGTGCATTTATGCAACTCTTTCATCTTTTATTTTATTGGGTCTTCTTTTTTCTGAGTCGGCTGACATGATATTAAAGTTTAAAGTTACACATTCTGCTATTCATAAGCATACTCCTTTTTACAGTTTTTTACGGTTCTAAGGATTTGTTTACATAGTTTTGTTTTGACCATGGGAACGTGATAATTCTGTATGTCGTGACCTCAACATACTATGATATTTTCACAATTCAATATGACATGGCCACAACAAAAATAAGTTGACCAAATTTGTCCCTTCCTGAGCACTTTAGGTTTTCTCTCAGCAAGTCTGGACAGGAACACAACAATAACAAATCTATAATAATATAGGTGGGAGGCTGCGGCTCAGGTGGTAGAGCGGGTCGGCAGGTAAGCACAGGGTTGGCGGTTCGATTCCCAGCCCACATGACTCCACATGCAGAAGTGTCCTTGGGCAAGACACTGAACCCCAAGTTGCTCCCAATGCTAGTGCCTTGCATGGCAGCTCTGCTGTGAATGTGTGTGTGAATGGGACACAGTGTAAAGCACTTTGGTAACCTCTAAGGTTAAAAAAGCGCTATATAAGTGTAGACCATTTACCATAGATGTGGAACCTGATTATACTAACACACAATATTCATATTCTGGCCTAAATTCTCAAGGCATGGTGATTTAAACCTAAATGGGGACACTATATAGCAAAATAAGTTTATGCTTAAAACATTGAAGTTCCCAGATACAGAAGTCAGGCATGTGGTGTCATTTGAAACCTTCGAAACCACTATCCTTGATTGTGACTGGATAGATTATTGTGTCATCCTTACAATAAACTGTTCGAAAGATTATCTAAAGAATCATGATTTGAAATAATTTATGATCTTTTTAATGCAACAAAAACAGCTGAGCACTCACACCGCATACAATATATCGTGATGGAAGGTGATAGGTAAAAATGTATTTTTCCTAGTACTTGCTGCCATCCAGTGGAACGAAATAAGACTTTGTGTAGGGAGATAGAGCAAACAGAACCAGATTTACATGCTTATGAAAGACCAAAAAAAGTATGCTCATTTTAAGATATGTAAACATTATTTATGAATTACTGGAATGTTTTCCTAAAATGTAGGATGTTGTCTGTAAAAAGAGACCAATGTAACTAAATAATTATGAAATTAGTCCACTGTATGTGTATATGGTTTTTCAAATTCAAATTTGGGAGTGAAAAATTGCAGACGGCAGCCAAATAAACGCACCAGAGTTGAAGAGGTAAACAAAGTATAATCTATTAAATATAAATGTACGTGTTCACAGTCAACCATGTTATAATAATCTGAGACTTGGCCTCCATATTTAGAGATCAGTTGGCTCTACTATAATGTGATTGTAATTCTGCTATAATTGAACCCCAGTGCTTGGCACAGAACTAGCGGTTTATCCTGGAAGGCAGCAGAAAGAATGTGTATGTGTGAGAAAGAAAAATAGTATTACTATATACTACTATATATATTATTTTATTATGTACAGTATCCATATATAATATCTATTTTGTTTGTATATGTGTGTGTAAATTTGTACTAATACACACGTAATGGTTGTCAGGTAACCTAAAAAATTTAATTTAACTGGTTTTATTCAAGTCATAAATATCATCATATATAAATATACTTCGTGTAGCCAGTTTTACTTTGTAAAACAATAATATTTAATGTGACTTATACATCATATATAAATATACTTCGTGTAGCCACTTTTACTTAGTAAAACAATAATATTTAATGTGACTTAGTCAACCTGAATCAGGTTATTCCAACAACAAATAGTTTTAAGTTTAGATATAACTCAATATGATTATAACTACATCATGTAGCCACTTTTTACAGTGTAAAACCTAGAGTTAGAGATCGCTCCTTAAGGTAACAATTGCAGGCTAACTCTTTTTACTGTGTAGGTTTGAATCTGCACAACTTTCTTAAGATTTGTTGTCACAATGAAGTTCTCTGTGTGCCAACCTGACATCTGCTCTATTCATGTTTCTGTTGGAACACAAAATTATTTTCCACTTTGTACTAAGTTGATTTCATTTTACTGTCTCTTATAAAGTTATTCTGGTCTGACTCATCTCTGGCCTTGTAAAAACTTCATCCACGCAGTCAACTGACGCGAATGAGACTACAATGCCAACTGAAAAGGACATGATGGAGGACACAGACAACTAAATATTCCTAATTATGATGAAATTCTGACATTAACCTTCACAATAACAACACGTTTACATATCTTTACATGAACACCCACGCAAGCGCATGTCAGTTTTGCAGGTGTGCAACAGTGCAGGTGCATAGTGATTCAAATGTCTGCATTTAACGTGTTTTGCCATCTTGGTCTCAAACTGATTAAACTCTTTTATGCTATACTTCTGAGATTTGTTATTATTACAGTAAAGACCAGGGAATCAAATGCCTTTATGCGACCCATGTATGCAAAATTGCACACAACTGGAAAATCAGGCAATAAACTCAGCAAATAATCTGAGCCATTATTTGCACCATAATTTTAGGAAGAAGTATTAGAGTTAGGTGGGTTTGTACTGATCATAGAATTAATTTTCAATGATTATTTTCACTCTGGAGGAGTCTAATAAAGCCTTCAGACAGAAATGTATGGATTTGATTCCAAAGAGGGCAACTGTTATTATCAGTGGAAGAGAGAGTGGAGATTAAATTGATTTGAGAAAGAACAAATTTATGTACAAATATTAATATAATCTTATTTCAGTCATGACAACTCTCTGAATATATGAAAAGTATTATAATTGATATGACAAGTAAGCACGTTTAGCCTTGGCGGACTAGATCTGCTTATGCTCCTGATGCAGAGTAAGTAAAAAGACTCTCTACTGCTAAACACAGACATGATTCTGCTGCTGCTCAATAAGGCATACAATCTCCTTGAAGCAGTTTTAGACAAGTGATGCTGGGGAGGAGGATTTTAGTGAGAAAACTCTGGTAGCGTGCTTCAGTTAATCTGACTTTTCTGCAAACACATGAGGCAAATTAAATGCTAGACAAACAGGGAGTATGCTAGTTGTACTACATTTTGACATGTAACAGATTACATGTCAAAAGACCTATCAGTTTGCACTGTGCAAACCAATTGGCTAACAGATTAAATGCTCAAAGGATTTATCAGCTTGCACACATAGAATTTGAGGACTGAATTAAAAAATATATATATTTACAAATGCTATAGCAAAGTGAATAGCCACACTCATACAGCTGATTAATATTGCACGGAGGACGAGGTTTAAGAGATTAAATGTGCATTGTAATAAATTTGCAACCTATGGGGACTAGTTCTAGTAAACTCCCACTTATACTCTAATTAAATGTTTAATGTTACTTTAATTGGTGCTATATTAGTGCATTTCTGTCTTTATACTGTGGAGGGTTTTGTTTGGAAATGTTAATTAAACATTATTGTTACTGAGGGAAATAAATGCTTTTTGACAGGAAAGCAAGTAACTATAGTAAAATTTCAGAACTTAGAAAATCTATGATTAATCGCGATTAACTGTGAAATATTATGTGATTAATCATGGTTAAAAATATAATCGACTGACAGTAATAATTGACATGCATATTGTTTACATCTTGTGGCTATACTTTTAAAACAGTGTGTATGTAAGCGTTTACGAATTGGCCCCATTCACTTCCATTTTAAGTGCCTCACTGTCAACCAGATGTTTTCCTTTTGTTTAAAGAAAAGGAGGGACAAGTTTCTGAATACATTTTTGTGGTAATCAACTGTAAAGGGATCAATGGAAAGGAGGAGGCGAGAACCGGCTTGACAATATAAATAATAGTTTAATTTCAAACTAAAACAGAAGACACAAACACACACACATGACGGACATGTCTGTAAACAATCTCTCTCTCCCGCACGATCCTCTGCAATCGACCTTTATCCCTCTCGAAGGCTTGATTAGCCTAATACGGGAACGGGTGTGTATGATCATGACCCGACCCCGCCCTCCACCCTGCCACATTCCTCCCTTGTTCTCTCAGGCTGGGGAGCCTCCAGCATGACGTACACCCCCCCCCTTTCCCTGGGAGAGGGCGTGCCCTAAGCCCCGTCTGCTGGCAGGTCATCCCCGTCTACCTGGATGAGGGAGGGGACAAGGGGAGGGAAACAGAAATAATTAAACTGGGGGGGTACTTCCTGTAATAGTGTAATAGTACCCCCCCAAAAAACACTGTAAAATTTAAAAAAGAGGGAAAAGGCCAACGCAGAGCGGCAGTGAGAGAGAGAGAGAGGAGAGAGAGATGAAAAAAAAACTCTTACTCGCCAGTTCTTCGATACGCCGCAGCTTGTTCCTCGGCCACTCCTCCACCCTTTATCGGACGACAGCCGCGCCTCTCCGGGCAGATCAGAGGCAGACCTCCAGCCCCTGGCGGACGGAACGCCCCGCCTCGTTCTCTGGGAACAGAAGGGGTCTCCCCCGCCCCTGGCAGCGGTTCTCCCGCTCCAGTCGGTCGGCAGCAAGCCCCTCCCCGCCCGCAGTCGGCGCTCTCAAACCCCGCCGCGTTTCAGCGGCTAGTAGGGGACTCCTCCGCCCCTGGCAGAGGCCCTGACCGCTCCAGGCGGTCGGTTAGGAGCCCCTTCTCCCGCTCACGGTCGGCGGCCAACGTCCTCTTTCAGGCGGCTGGACTCCTCGTCCCCCGGCAGATGGCCGCGGCTGCTCCGTTGGGGTGGATGGTAGTGGCGAGAACTCTACTACGTCGTATCCCTCCTCCTTCCCGGGTTTCAGCACCAGTGTAAAGGGATCAATGGAAAGGAGGAGGCAAGAACCGGCTTGACAATATAAATAATTGTTTAATTTCAAACTAAAACAGAAGACACAAACACACACATGATGGACACGATCTCTCTCTCCCGCACGATCCTCTGCAGTCGACCTTTATCCCTCTCGACCTTGATTAGCCTAATACGGTACTGGGTGTGTATGATATTTTAATCCGCCCTGTCATATTAAAATTATCCCACAAATTATTTCGATTGAGCTTAAATTGAACCCAGAAAATTCCTTTGAGGGTAATAATTTTCAGCTGTTCATGTGATCTCAATATGGCAGCCTCAATGAGTCAGCCCAGCTTTCATTAGGCTACAAATTTGACTGGAGTCTTCATCTAATGTGAGTCCATTCAAACAGATTTTATTAAAGAATTTGTATATATTTTTTCAGGGGTAAAACTTTTTTTAATGAGGAAAAAGATACTGAGTGCACCTTTAAGGATTTTTAAACAAAATATTGTATTCCATCAGTGTAATGCAAAGGCCAAACTTAGAGTAAGACTCAAGTGTGGTGTTTATTAAATAATTTGTCAAAATTCCAATATCATAGTAAAACAAGGGCCAAAACAAGGGCCAAAAAGGGAACATTATCTAAATTTTTTTTATCAAGAACAGAGATCAGTATATGTAAGTTGTTACAGTATACAGGTGAAACTCGAAAAATTAGAATATCGTGCAAAAGTTCATTAATTTCAGTAATTCAACTTAAAAGGTGAAACTAATATATTATATAGACTCATTACAAGCAAAGTAAGATATTTCAAGCCTTTATTTGATATCATTTTGATGATTATGGCTTACAGCTTATGAAAACCTATTGTGAAAAGGTTCAGTATTGTAGGCTCAAAGTGTCACACTCTAATCAGCTAAACACCTGCAAAGGGTTCCTGAGCCTTTAAATGGTCTCTCAGTCTGGTTCAGTTGAATTCACAATCATGGGGAAGACTGCTGACCTGACAGTTGTGCAGAAAACCATCATTGACACCCTCCACAAGGAGGGAAAGCCTCAAAAGGTAATTGCAAAAGAAGTTGGATGTTCTCAAAGTGCTGTATCAAAGCACATTAATAGAAAGTTAAGTGGAAGGGAAAAGTGTGGAAGAAAAAGGTGCACAAGCAGCAGGGATGACCGTAGCCTGGAGAGGATTGTCAGGAAAAGGCCATTCAAATGTGTGGGGAGCTTCACAAGGAGTGGACTGAGGCTGGAGTTACTGCATCAAGAGCCACCACACACAGACGGGTCCTGGACATGGGCTTCAAATGTCAAACGTCTTACCTGGGCTAAAGAAAAAAGAACTGGTCTGTTGCTCAGTGGTCCAAAGTCCTCTTTTCTGATGAGAGCAAATTTTGCATCTCATTTGGAAACCAAGGTCCCAGAGTCTGGAGGAAGAATGGAGAGGCACACAATCCAAGATGCTTGAAGTCCAGTGTGAAGTTTCCACAGTCTGTGTTGGTTTGGGGAGCCATGTCATCGGCTGGTGTTGGTCCACTGTGCTTTATTAAGTCCAGAGTCAACGCAGCCGTCTACCGGGACATTTTAGAGCACTACATGCTTCCTTCAGCAGACAAGCTTTATGGAGATGCTGACTTCATTTTCCAGCAGGACTTGGCACCTGCCCACACTGCCAAAAGTACCAAAACCTGGTTCAATGACCATGGTATTACTGTGCTTGATTGGCCAGCAAACTCGCTTGACCTGAACCCCATAGAGAATCTATGGGGCATTGCCAAGAGAAAGATGAGAGACATGAGACCAAACAATGCAGAAGAGCTGAAGGCCGCTATTGAAGCATCTTGGTCTTCCATAACACCTCAGCAGTGCCACAGGCTGATAGCATCCATGCCACGCCGCATTGAGGCAGTAATTAATGCAAAAGGGGCCCAAACCAAGTACTGAGTACATATGTATGATTATACTTTTCAGAGGGCCGACATTTCTGTATTTAAAATCCTTTTTTTTATTGATTTCATGTAATATTCTAATTTTCTGAGATTCTGAATTTGGGGTTTTCATAAGCTGTAAGCCATAATCATCAAAATTATATCAAATAAAGGCTTGAAATATCTTACTTTGCTTGTAATGAGTCTATATAATATATTAGTTTCACCTTTTAAGTTGAATTACTGAACTGAATGAACTTTTGCACGATATTCTAATTTTTCGAGTTTCACCTGTATGTAAGTTGTGGGTGCCACAACAGCTACCTAGGGGTTCCATGAAATCTCTGCTCAGTTTAATATTTTAATGCTTACTTTAATACGTATGTTTGCGCATGCTCGGCAGGACGGCAAGACCCGTGCTGCAGCCACAGCTATAGGACAGTTCCCTTAGACATGTGTATGTTAAGCACAGCAATGATGCAGATCGCTTTCCTCAACGTTGCGTCTGGCACCCCGGCATACATTTTCCACCCCATCTCCTTCATCAGCTCAGCTTGATACACTGTGAGAAGCGATGTGGCATTAAGAGCTTCTATGGCTAAGACTGAATCACAATCAACCATTCTGACAAATGGAGGCCAACAATCCCTCCGTCCGTCCCAGCAATGAAGCGGGAGCAGATGAAAAGGCCACCCGACGATCGAAGGTGATTTGCCACCAATGCCTCGACTGAAGGGGGGCTGGACATCCTCAGATCCTCCTTTTCAAGCACATCCAGCCTAAAGAATCTTTTAACAGGCACTCTTTGGGAAAAAAGCTTTGCGTCTTTGCGACAATCTCTGCTGGGAAAGCTGGAATCACGTGTTTGACTGGGTCAGCATGAGACAGCAGTCACTTACATCAAACAGATCTCTCGCTGTACCCTGGATGAGTGTTGAGAATAGCATCATACTCACCTTCCTCGACATCATCTTTCAAATGTTGATTGTCCTTGTAATTCTCCTCCTCCTCTTCCCTGTCCCCTGCCAATGGGGCAGTTTCAAAAAGGTGAGGCAGATCGTGGGAGACTTCATCCATCAGATCCCCATAGCTGCACCATTTATGATTCTGGGTAGGGGTTATTTCTTCGTTGATGGTTGAGAAAAACAGGGATCCCAATTATTTGCAGCCTTGACCCGCACCCTCCTCTCCAAAACACGCTATACGAATCGAGAGAATAGCATGCAACATTCGAGATTAGCAAGTGCGTCTTGCCTGTGTTTGATCCTCAGACTGACGAAACACAGCGGGTAGGAATCCTTCAGAGAAATCATCAATCCACAAACGCAGGGGTGGGAGAGAACTTTCCCCTTCACTCTGCCACTCAAAGAGCCTGCAGACGCCATGACAGAGACTCAAACTTAAAATATAATTAATGTAAGCCTAAGTGTAGTTCATATCATCACACCATTATCCAGTTAGCTCCTAGCCAATCATATATCAGCCCTTGCTTTATAAGTCTGCTTACAATCTATCACATTGCTGTTTTAGTGTACCAACATGGCAAATTCATTCAACAGCTCACGATGTCCAACAAAGGGTCAGTTTCGCTCCCCAAAGAGCAAAAACCCGCTCTGGACATGAATTTAGTACCCTGCTCCTTACCTTCTATCCAGGATCAGACATCTCCTCGCCAGAGTCTCAGTGGGATCGCCAAGGGCGTCCTCTTGCGGCTTCCAGAAAACGTGTTCTGACGAGTCTATACGATGCCTTCATGGGACCTCCTCCTCAGTCACTAACCCTACGACTCAAGTCACTGCGTGCTCCTCACATCCCGGGCAGCCTCAACGTGTCATGCTGTCACAACAGGGTACGCCCAGCGGAGAGTGGAGGGAACGGTTCGGCAAGGCACAGGTAGACCTGTTCACCTCCCAAGAGACGTTCAACTGCCCGCTCTGGTACTCCCGAATGGAGGCTCCCTTGGGACAGACATACAAGTACGCATTTCCCCCAGTGAGCCTTCTTGCACAGGTGCTATGCAAGGTCAGGGAGGACGAGGAACAAGTCATTCTGGTGGCCCCCTACTGGCCCTCTCGGACTTGGTTCTCGGATCTCGTGCTTCTCGCGACAGCCCCTCCCTTGTGAATTCCCCTGATGAAGGATCTTATTTCAGGGGGCATGGGGCACGCTCTGGCATCCACACCCAGACCTCTGGAACCTCCACGTCTGGCCACTGGATGGGATGCGGAAGATCTAAGTGGCCTACCACCTGCCGTCATAGACACGATCAACCAAGCAAGAGCTCCCTCTACCAGGCAACTGTACGCCATGAAGTGGCACTTCATCGTTAATTGGTGTTCTTTCCGGTCTGATGACCATAGAGGTGTGAAATGAGAGTCAGTGCTCTCATTTCTGTAGGAGAGTTTGTAAGGTAGGCTGTCCCCCTCCACCTTGAAGGTATATGTTGCCGTCTATTGCGGCTCACCATGACGCAGTACACGGCAAGTCTTTGGGTAAGCACAACATGATTATCAGGTTCCTTAGAGGCACCTGGAGGTTGAACCCTCCTCAGCCAAACCTGTTCCCCTCCTGGGATCTCTCAGTAGTCCTCTCGGGCCTTCAAAGATCCCCCTTTGAGCCAATAGATTCAGATGAGCTCATGGCCCTCTCCCTTAAGACGTTCCTCCTGATCGCGGTCGCTTCCATCAAGAGTGTTGGGAACCTGCAAGCGTTCTCTGTCAGCGACACCTGCCTGGAGTTCGGTCGGGCAGACACTCACATCGTCCTAAGACCAGGCTACGAGCCCAAGATTCCTACGACTCCCTTCAGAGACCAGGTAGTGAACCTGCAAGCACTGCCCCGGGAGGAGGCAGACCCAGCCCCTTCGTTGCTGTGTCCAGTGCGTGCCCTGTGCACTTATGTGGAACGCATGCAGAGCTTTTGACATTCTGAGCTGCTCTTTGTCTGTTTGGTGGACAGCGGAAAGGGAACGCTGTCTCCAAACAGAGGTTTTCCCACTGGGTGGTTGACATAGAATTGGCCTATCACACCCAGGCCGTGCCCGCCCCCTTGCGGGTTCTAGCACACTCGACGAGAGGTGTGGCATCCTCGTGGGCACTGGCCAAAGGCATGTCCCTAGCAGACATATGCAGAGGAGCGGGTTGGGCAACACCCAATACATTTACGAGATTTTACAATCTCAGGGTTGAGTCAGTTTCATCCCGTGTTCTCTCAGGTCCGAGCCGGTAGAACTTGGTAACGTGGTAACATCTGACCAGGTGTACCGCTTGCACCTAGCGCCTTTTCCTTCCACTGAGGTAATATCATGCACTCTTATCCCAGAAGATAACTCTGCTCCCTTGATGACTCCTCCCTAGCCCTCTGGTTCAAGAATTCAGCTGAGGAATTCCCCGACCAGACCCACTACGAGTACTCAAACTACTTTGTACTGGAGTAAGGAGTGGTGGTGGCGTAGTGGCTAAAGCACAGGGCTGTTAGTCAGAAGGTCATAGGTTCTAACCCCACGGCCACCACCATTGTGTCCTTGAGCAAGGCACTTAACTCCAGGTTGCTCCGGGGGGATTGTCCCTGTAATAAGTGCACTGTAAGTCGCTTTGGATAAAAGCGTCTGCCAAATGCATAAATGTAAATGTAAATGTACTGGAATAGGTCATGTGGGTCGTGTGGACTTGTCCCCCTGTGTGTATTTTCCACGGTACAGTCCTCTTGCAAGCGGACCTGCATATCCCTTGGGCAGACCTGTTTGTAGCAACTCCTCCCTCCCAATAAGTTATCTACCACCGTGCCATTTTAAACATGCAACCTGAAATCCCATGTGATGAATTGCACCACTCTTTACTTCCCCCAGCCTGGGTAGGTGTGGTCTCCACAGGGTCTTCCCCGAAAGAATAGGAATTGGGAAATAACACCTTCCCCGCCTGTCACTTTGGCACGCAACTGCCTGCCCGCACCTGCGTCAGCAGCGCACGTACACGGTTCAGCTTATGGCGTGATTAAAAACGGACCCCCAGTGTCGCTTCTTCGACACAAGGTCAAAGTGAGCGACAGATGGGGAATGTCTAGGTTACTATTTTAACCTCCGTTCCCTGATGGAGGGAACGAGACATTGTGTCCTCCCGGCCACGTCGCTGAAACGAGCCACTGTTATGGCCGAACCTCATTTTCGGCTCCTCAGGCAAAATCCTGAATGGACAGACGCATTTCCCTCCCTTTATACCTGTATGTCCAGGGGCGGGACATGCAAATTCTGTCTGCAATTTCTCATTGGCCTTTTCTCAATTTCAGAGATGCACGAGGCTCTCAAGAGAGACCCCTAGTGTCGCTTCTTCGACACAATGTCTTGTTCCCTCCATCAGGGAACGGAGGTTACAATAGTAACCTAGACGTTCTCCCTTATTGTAGGGCTCAAATGCATATGTTGTTTATCTTTCAGCAGAGGGTATTGCACAACAACATCACCCTT
Organism: Xyrauchen texanus; assembly: GCF_025860055.1. Lineage (NCBI taxonomy): Eukaryota > Metazoa > Chordata > Actinopteri > Cypriniformes > Catostomidae > Xyrauchen > Xyrauchen texanus. The sequence continues at coordinate 23,638,341 of NC_068282.1, read as the reverse complement.
ATTTCTCTCTTTCCTAGTATTTCCACTTCGTGAAATGGCAACTTCCACCTCCCCACCACCACCAGTGAGTCCCGTCCTGCACTGGGGTAGGCTCCTTGCCCCCTGTCTCTTATCTCCGGCAGGACCTGATGGTTTGATTACCAATTTAACCGGACCGCCAACCAGGGCTCATGCCAGAAAGAGACAATACATTCCTGTGTTTCATTATTATTCATCATATAATAAAATGTCATGCCAACTTTACTTAAGCCTGCAAGTCATTATGAAGAAATAATTTCACCATGACATGCCACTTGGTTCACTGATACTCCCCTAAATAATGTGACTAGACCAGCCAATCTGTCACACCACCACAATGTGCCAGAGAGCATAAAGATATAAAGGCTTTTTATATAATAAAGACAGCAGAATAAATATTTACCCTGACAGTAAATATACTCACAGAAGAGCAATCGTGTTCTGCGACATACCAAACTCCTCAATTAATGAACAGCAATTACACCACTGCGAGCCATGCTGATGATAGCTTCTGATGATCTTCACGTGAAAGTGAATGAGAATGAAGAAGGGACCTATGGCAGTGACTTATATTAAGGAGGTGGGGCTCCATTATCACTGCAGTGATTGGTCTGCCAACTGACAAGATGTGGTGTCATCAATGCTTCCAGGATCGAATACGACTGAGGCAATTTCCCATAGTGACATACCGAATGGATGCAAGAAAGAGAACAGTCAAATTAGCTTCTTGGTCAAAATGCCCTTGTTGACATGATAGTAATGCAAACACAGCAGTTAATGTATTACCTGAGTGTAAGCAGACATGCAAAAACCTTATGCAAAATATCCAATCTGTGTGATATATAAATGCAGCCAAATAGACCTTAATATTCATCAAACAACAATATTGACATGAACAAGAGAAACGCACTAACTGACCTTGGATGGATAACTTTAACTGTAAGCACAATACATTTTAATGACAGTTGTGCTTTTCAGTCAAACTCAGAATACATTGAGTCAGTATTAATGTAAATTTAACAATCACACAGTAAAGATTATGTCGATAATTTAAGTAGTTTTATTTTGCATTAGATTACTTTTTCATGTTTTTATATTAAAAAAGGTTTTGTTAAATGTCATTGCTGCTGGAAAAACGAAAGCACTCTTTACTCTATTTTCTCTATTTTAGTACTGGCTCTTTAATAACTTTATAAGCTTCAATCGATGTTTACTTAAGAAATACTTAAAAGCTACATTGTTTTTATTTAACTTGTTAATATTATATTATGCTTTATTCATATTAATGTTTTGAGTGTTTTCAAAAGCATATTTGTTTATTTATATATTTTTATTTATTTTTATGTAGTGGCTGGGGTGCTGTGGGAGAAAAAACACTATAAATGGGTGCCATAGTTTAAAAAAAGTTTGGAACTACTGCTCTAAGGACAAACACAGCAAAGGACACATACACTGAACCAAGTGCTGAGTAGAGCAAAGGGGGTGTGCACTTTAAAGATTAACAAGGTGGAAAAGTTTTATTGAGCTGTAGATCATGAATGGAGCAGAATTTCCCCCATTTAAAGCAACTTGCATGGTGTTGACCCAGAGGTCTACATTTTTAAGGGCCAAAGCTCACACAATAGCTTCTTTGCTATGGGCTCTCAGAGGAGGAATGTCCCCACTTTTCATTATAATGAGCCGATATATTGACTGTCATGATCATTGTCTAAGATGTGAAAACACGTTTTCTGTCAACAAACAAGAAAAAAGACTGCATTGTGCATTGTGATATCTTGAACATTTATAGAACCCTAGAGTGCTTTCCACAACAGTATGCATGTTTTTTCAGAGCTTGATCCTCCTATGATAAATATTGTATCTTTATGATACATATGTTTGTCCCACCAAAATATTTATACTTCAGTAATTGCTTTGTTTTAAAGAATTTTATTACTAGTGTTGTATATTGTATAAAATAGGTGATGATCATAGCATTGCTCCCATCTTGTGGGCACTTCCTCTGATCACAGGTGATGCCCTGGTTCATCCTTGCTTTCCAGTAAGATTAGTCATGACTCATGAGCCCCTTCCCTCTTTAGATTAAAGAGCAAAAGGTCTGGTCCACACTGCATCTTGAACAAAATAATTTATGAAACAGAATTTCCAAAAGTAGTCAAAATGTAAAAAAAAAATGAAAAAAAAGTCCATGTTGAATATAAAGTTCTGACAGTGGACTATACAGTTCTGCTTTGTGCTCTTACTCCTGGAAGTTGCGTAAAGTCAGCCAATCAGATTAGAGCTTTACAGATTGCGAAAGCACTTTTCAGTTTTGCAATATGGAAATATCATAACTACGAGTTCCAAGTACATGAACGATCAAGTAATGTAGTACTTACAATTGGGAAATTTGGAATTCTAGATGATACACAAGTTGCCGAGATGGGCAACAGTAAAGATGATGGAAACAAAAGAACTTGCAAAAATATTTCAACTTCTGTACGTTATTTTAATCATATTAATTTGTTACAAATAATATACTGTTAAGTAACTAATTGAATTGTGCATAGTATGGATAGCATAATAATTAGGATTAAAAACTTTTCCTAATTATCATTTGATGTTTAAGGTCATACATCCAAATCCAAATCACAAACAAAACTATGCAATGTAAGGGAAATATGACCTAGACTACATTAAATATGGTTGCAATTTTACAAATATTTCTTCTCTATAATCAAAACATAGTTTTGCAAATCAAAATCCTTGTTAGTCCTGGAACAACATTATTTTAAACCAGTCAGATTTTAGGGTTAGGATTTAGGGTTAATGTTAGAGTTAGGCTTAGGACTAGGGTCCCAAACATGGTTCTTTTACAGTTCTTCCAATAATCAACCTATAATTTCCTCTAATTTTAGGAGTAGGTTGTGATTAGGGGCAATAATTTCAAACACAATGTCAATTCAAAGTTCTTAACATATAAATTATAAAGAAAATACAAGATAAAATAAGAATAAAAAGTAATAAAACATTTTTTAAAAAGTAAAACATTTTAAATTGAAAAGAAGAAAAATAATACTGAAATAAAATGATGCAGTACAAACAGTAAGTGCAGCACAGTGCTCAGTGAATAAATCCACAGTTAAACAGATGTGTTTTCAGTCTGGATTTGTGTGTTGCTAATGTTGGAGCACACCTGACCCTTCTGGAAGCTGCTTCCAGCTGTGGGTGGCATAATACATGTAGCTAAATGCTGTTTCACCTTATTTTGAGTGAACCCTTGGAATTTTTAACTGACTTAATCTTAATGATCTGAGAGGTCTGATTGGTTTATATTCATCAAGCATATCTGAAATGTACTTTGAGTGATTCATAAACGAGTAATTGTACTTTAAAATCAAATTCTTAATGTAACTGGAAGCTAGTGTACAGACATGAGGACTGGAGATAAATGCTCAGATTTTTTTGGTTCAGGTGAGAATCCTGGCAGCAACATTCTGAATGGGCTGCAGGTGTCTAATGGTCTTTTTGGGAATGCCAGTGAGGAATCCATTGCAGTAATCCACCCTGCTTGTGATGAATGCATGAACAAGTTTCTCGAAGTCTTGACTGGATACAAAACATCTAATTCTCAATATATTTTGAGATGATAGAGTAACGTATGTGTCCAAGGAATGGAGGAGTGGAGACGCAGGAGTAGAATCCTTTTAATCCTTTAATTATATAAATTGGAGTGGAGCAAACAAAAGGCTCAATGATAATAATTGATGGAGTGGAACAAACGCTGGAACAAACACTAAATAGGGCAAAGACTGGGTCAGGAGACCTGGGATTCAGGCACACGGCAAGGACAGGGTCAGGAGGTGGAACCTCTAGAGGAGGAGACTCTGGGGAATTAGGCGGAGCCACAGAAGACAGAGGGCGGAGCCGAGGAAGAGTCCGAGGGTGGAGCCGAGGGAGATGGAGCCAAGGGAGACTTAAGGAGAGGAGCTGAAGGCGGAGCTGTGGAAGACTCTGGGGGCGGAGCGGCGAGAGGCTCGAGGGGTGGAGCCATGGAAGGAGGAGCCTTGAGAGGCGGAGTCGTGGAAGGAGGAAAATATTACTTTTCAAGGACTGACAAAATCTGAACAAAACTAGAGGGTATATATACACACACACGGAAACTAATGAGGAAATTGACTACAGGTGGGGATGACAATTAACAGATTCTGGAAAACGTAGTGCTGGGGAAAACTTCAAAATAAGAGTCCTTGAACACAGAGGAGATAAACTGTAGTAGTAGGCTAATCTAGTTATTGCTTTGATGTGACTACTGAAACTAAGGTCTGACTCCAAAATGACACAGAAATCCCTTACTTGATTCTTTGTCTTTAGATCCTTGGAGTCAAGGTATGTGTCCACATTAGGAATTCCACCTTTGTTTCCAAATACATTACCCTCTGTCTTGTCGTTTAACTAAATGAAGTTTCAGCACATTTAACTGTTAATTTCATCAATGCACTGGCACAGAGAGTCTATGGGGCTGTAGTAATTTGATGATAGGGCTAGGTAAATGGGGGTGTCGTGTATCAACAAGATGTTGATACAAGAACTTGTCTTATTTGGTGCAATCAAAGATCATCTAAAGGTGAATGCCAACACAGCCAGAGGGGGAGGGTCAGGCCCAATGAACAAAAGGGATACGATGACTCAGCAGGATGTCAGTTATTAAATTACATTCTTAACTGCTTATGCATTGCACTGTAAACCTTTAGGCATTTAGTAATATGCATCATGCCTCACAGGCTTTAAAGAGTGATGACATCCACTTTTATAATTTGAAGTTCAGTAACCATGTATGTAGTTTGACAGGTTTCAAATTATGATCCCTATAAAACTTTCATCACAAACAAAGCTTGCTTTTTGAATGTTACTTTAAAAAGAGATTCCACTGACTAAATTTTATTTCCCATTTATTTGTGCAATGCACATTATCATATGTACAGCTCCAGGGACAGAAATAATGCACAGAAAACAAATTTGTCTCACAATAATACTGATACAGCAGACAAACACAAAGCTGTATCTGAACCTTATCACGTCCTTACAGAGAACAGCATCATTATAACACCACACATTCACTACTGTATATAGAGGTTAGCTTTATCATGACATCCTTAGATTAAAGATAAATTGCTCAGTCCACAAGAGGGGAGGTGGAAAATATTCATCCTGTATAGGGCACCTTCATTAATCAGTTTTTTGATAATCTAACATAATCAAGACTGTCATCTTGATCCGTTGTATGCACTCAAGTCCTTAGAAACGGATTATATGAAGGGGGATATATGAAGGGGGAAGGTATTTGATGGCAAAACGTAAGAGATAGAGAAAACTGACATGAGAACAGCTAAAGCTTTCTATCACTACATGATCATAAGCACTAAAAGAGGATGGCATATAATAGACTTGATGCAAATCAAGTACTGCAAGTTACGGCACGAGTGTGCTGTATTTCTTTAATGCCATACAAGTGCAAATATACTGAGAAGAGAAAGGGCAGATTAATGGCTGTACACTCTAAAAACTTACTCTGGACTATGTGCCACTTACAGTCAAACATGCAGTACATATGCTAAAGAGTTGGAACTGTCAAATTAGTTGATGCAAATATTAATGTTAAGGTACACGTTGATGGTATGTTAGTTTAAAGGACACCTATGGTAATGAAACAATGGGATTTGAAAATACTTTCCATCAATCACATTCCCTATTAGAAGAACAGTCTCATTAACAAACAGAATAAGAGATAGGTTGAATATAGGTAAAGTGGGACACTTAAGTTTTATATTTAATATATCTTCCCTTTTTATCTGTATAGTGTAGTGGAGACCTTTAGCTATTTGAAATGGTATTGTGTCAGGGGCTAAGCCATTTGGCATCATATTTTAAAATGACGCTAATGACAAATTTTCAGAAAGTGTCCCATTTTACATGTATTCCCCCTACATAAATGCAATCCTGCCATTTGAAAAACAACTTTAAGTAAAGATAATCTGTTTTGGAGTCATGATAACGGCTTAGAACTTAAACAAAAATATTTTCTGTAATCAAAACAAGCTTAAAACTTTACAACTGTGATTAGGGCACTGTAAACCAGTTAAATAATGTACAACATCAGGTTAAGATCCCAAAGTAAATCTTGAATAAAAAGCTTGTCAGATTTACTTTCAGGTACATATTTATACAATTTATTCTGCATCTTTTTTCTGGAATAGCTACATGAATAAACAATATATTTAATGTCTTTATGATTGTAAACAGTACATTATAGTGCAACATATACAGACAGATCAGTATTCAGTAAAAAACAAAAGAATAAACTGCTAGTCAAATCTACTGCATTTCACAGATCCAGTTCAGTTTCACCAAATCTAGTCTGATAATACCCGAAACAGGTTAAAGAGGAAGGTGATATTACTAGCTGTATGATAAAACCAAATCTTTCCTGATCAGTCTCTCATACATATTGTGCTTTTGCCCCTCAGCGACAAATGTAGTCTGAAACTGAATGGTTAGCTACTAAAAGAAGTTGTGACATGATACCAAAGAAAATTACAAATAAATAAATAATTCAAATCATTGTTGCAGGTTTTTCACCTCTCATCCAAGTAGCTCTTAACGTTTGTAGCATTTAATCTCTCAGCATTTAAACTCTTAGATGAATGGAAAACTCATTTAAATTCTGCAGAATTCATTCCTAGACCTAGATGACTCTTTGCAGATATACACTTTATGGCCAAAAGTAAGTGGACGTTCAACACCCCCTTCTAAATAACAGATCTGGATAGGCCTCTTAATTCCAGTCAAGACATACTGTATCTTAATGCTAAAGTATACAATGACATTCTAGAGAACTGTGTGCTTCCAACATATAGAAATGGTTTTGGAGTCTGGTGTGGAAGCGATTGACTGGCCTGCACAAAGCCTAGACCTGAACACCACTGAACACCTTTGGGATGAATTGGAACACCAGCTTAGACCTAGGCCCCCATCGTCCAACATCAGTGTCTGACCTAACTGATGCTCGTGTATGAATAAGAGCACATACCCACAGCCATGTTCCAGCCTAGTGGAAAGCCTTCCCAGAAGAGTGGAAGCTGTTAAGTAGGACCAATTCCACATTAATACCAAATGGTTTTGAAATTAAACGTTCAATAAGCACAACTGGGTGTGGTGATTGGGTGTCTACATACTTTTGGCCTTGTAGTGTATTTCACAGCTGGGTAAAGACAAGGTTTTGTCTTTGTTATGTAGGTATTTAAGTCCCAGTACACAAAGAAAGACGGCTGTAAATACAAAAAGCTCTAAAACAATGCTGAATGCAACTTTTTCCAATAGCAGTCTTATCAAAACAGCAGTTGTGATGGCCTAGTGAATGTTGGTCCTGATACATGATTTACTAAAGAGACACACACACAACTATACTGTAGATGTATCAAGATCCTGGAGGTGGGAGTTGTGTTTCAAGGACTAAGGTGGGTTGCATTATGATCTGGGCAGGAATCGCTGAATGATGAGACCATATACAGTAGAATCAGGGCCTTGGTTTAAAGTCTTAGTATAGCGCTTTCTGTCCTTGGCTTTCAAATTCTGACCAGGCATCATTTAGTTCCATAAAAATCATCTTGGCATATTGTTCGTAGGGCTGTCCAGTAGCCTGTAGATGGAAGGAGACAAAAAAGAAACACATTTTGACTTTTAAAAGCCTCATACTAGTGATGCATTTGCAAAAACCTTTGGACATGTACCATAGTAGTACCATGTTATTCTTTGAAATACCTTGGAGTAAAATGGAAACCATGATACATGAATATAGTAATCATTCAGTATCATTGTACTGTATGTCAAAGTACCATGACTGTACCATGGTACTGCCAAAGTACTTTTTTTGTAAAGGAAGTGTATATAACACAATGAACATCAAAGTACTCCCTCCTCCACCGCCCACACTGAAAAAACTGTGTGTTCAATTTACTTTTACAACTTTTAAAGGAATATTCCAGATTTAATATGTTAAGCTCAATCAACAGCATTTGTGGCATAATGTGGCACAAAAAACATTTCATCTTGCCCCTCCTTTTCTTTACAAAGAGCAGAAGTCTGGGTTACATTGAGGCACTTACAATGGAAGTGAATGGGGCTAATACGTAAACATTAAAATATTCACTGTTTCAAAAGTATATCCACAAGACATAAAAAATGTGTACACATTATTTTAGTGTGATAAAACCACTTACTAACAATTTCTGTATAAAGTTAAATCCAATTTTACAATGTATACTCATTTTATCTCAGTAAAATTAGAAAACCTTTGCTAGATATTCACAAATATTAGTTTATTCATCTTTATTTACTTAGAAAGGTATGTTGCATGAATTAAATCAAACAATAACCCATTGTTTCAAATTAACTTTAATTTTGTTGTTTCAACTTAACTGTCTCAGAAGAAAATACTGACAAGGTCAGTCATTAAACAATTGATTCCTCAAAGTGCAGATAAAGCTGCACTTCAGCTACACACAATAGCATTAGCAAGGAAAAATTACATGGATGGAACAGTAGTGATATTACATATGACATTGAAAGCTTCGAAGCATGTATCGAGTACGCAGCGCAATTTCGAATGAAGTCCCATTTGGAGCTAAGTAGTGTTTTTTAGAGAATCACGTGATCGATTACAAATGGATCCTCTCTTTCTGCCCAGTCATGTGCACACTTTGCTTTGCATGTCGGAATGTTCGAATCCAGACCTATACTTTATGGATTTACAGATTCTTATGTCCATGTGATATTTCCTGTCATACAAGAAGATTATTACAGCACCAAATACTTAACATAATGATAAGTTGTATTTGGCATCTTATAACATTGAAATATATTGGCTCATATTGGTATTTATTCAGGGACAGATCTACAGTGGTAGCATTGTGTGGCAAATGCCACCTAAAGCTGTATTCACACTGCCAGCTACTTTGTTGCTACATGTCACCAGTGGCTGGCAGTTAGGTTGATAGTGGTGTGTATGGAGTCTAAACAGCACTGTTTCTTTACAATTAATATTATTATTAAAATATTAGTAAGGTTATTAATATGGTTCGTTTATTCACTATATCTGATCATTTATATGTTTCGTTTGCTGTCATACATGTAACACATTTTCAAAACAAATAATTTAATAGTTAATTTTACAGGCTATTTGATGATTTAAACATATTTGGAATCCCAATGGTCTCAGATATACCTTTCCACACATACTTTTTTAAAATATGTCCCTGTACGTGGGCAGAGACATATCATATAACACTGGTAAATTGCTAACAGCAAGGATTAGCCTTTCTTCCATCTTTCCGTCACTGCAGGAGCTGAGAGAGAGCCTGACCATATTCTCTTGTATTGGCTGTCCCTCCCAAAATTCGCTCTTCATTTGCATAAAGTTTTAACTTTAAAAAATAATAATAATATTTCTCAACTTTGTCACATTGCTGGACATGCCCACATCCGATTGCCATCACTCGTGTCACCAGCTCTCATTAAAAATGAATGAGATGAGGTTGTTTTGTCACTGTGTGGCGCTGGTGGTGTTATTCATATCGAACTGCCTCAACTCTCACTGAATGCACAAATAACTACACGGACTGATCAGGTGATTGATTACAGCAGCGGCCAATTGCGTACTTGCTACAGGTTGAGTTTTTTTTTTTTTTATCTTATTTCATCAACAACTAAAACAACATTGACAACATGGACAGATACATGGAAAAAAGAGGTGAAAGATTTCTCAGATGATTCCAAATCTTCACTGAATGATTATTAGATGCATATAGCTGTTAGTTATGGGTAGAGACAGGTGAGACATGTCCTCAGCACTTTTTGAAACAGCTTTTTTATGTTTAGAATCCATCTCCAGTTCTTGAGCAGTAGTTTCTATTTCATTTGTCTATGTTATGAATGGTGGTCTGGCACTGGAATTTGTTATTTTGAATGTTATGAGTGTTGGTTGTGGCAGCTTTGTCATTTTGTATCAGCAGTTTCTCCTCAGCTCTGCATAGAAAAGAAAGATATGTCCCCCCTACTTTTTACCAACCAAAATGGAATATTCCCGCTCTTATTCTGGGACAATTTTTTAGAGGGTATCCAAAAAAGGAATCCCCAAAACGCTTAAAATGAAAACTGCTCTGATACAACGATGAGCAAGAACCAAATTTATATCAATCTTCACTTTTAATAAACACTACATCCCAAATGCAATCAATGGAGAATTACAATATTTTTCTCTTTTAAGCAATCATGCATTACAATGGAGTTTTAACATGAAAAAAGTGTATTTCCACTTTGATTACAGTGCCGTCTTTTTGGCAGTATATAGTGTTTTTCACAAGATAGACGTCACAATAAGCACTGTACTATACTTTTGTCATTTTTCTCATTTAGCTGAGTCTCTCTTCCAGAACGAGGACTGGCATACAGTATACAATGTAATGTCATGAATTTACTAGTGTTTTGAAATCACAATGGTGATATACAATTAGCATGCACTTGAGTACTATGACAAAATTCTACTGTGTCTTAAGGAAAACAAGACAGAAAATATGAGCAGTCATTGCAGAATGCTGTACTTGAAAGAAAGATAGACAATGTGACAGCCAGTATATCACAAAACTCACATGAAATGTGTGTTTCTGAGGTCCATTTCTCTCACTTATTTTTAATTTTTATGGAGATTTTAAAAATGTTTATGTTGGCAAATCAGTAGCAAAATGGTTTCTCTCTTGTTACTGTGGAAATGCAATTGTATCACAAATTCATGGACATTTGTAATTTGAGAGTGACGCAACTTAATTGCAATAAGCTTGGTACCTTAATCCATAAGAACTACACAGTGGCACTTGCTTTAGTGTTGCCACCCCTCATAGTTTCATGCCACCCCCTTGCCACCCAATAAACAAAATTCCTAGATCCGCCCTGCATTTATTAGATCTGTGTTTAATACTTTATATTATCAAATGGTAAAAAATCAACACAATTCACATTGTTAAGTTTTTTGTGTTTTTTTTACGCACCAGAGGCTCAGTTACTGAGCTGCATCCTCAGTTTAATGGCTGCTTTTCATTTTACTAACCACCAGATAGCACTGTTAGCGATGTTCCCGATGCTTTGAAACTTTTCCTGGTACTATCAGGAGAAAACTTCAAGGCTACACAAAGCTTCCTTTCCCCATACCTATGGAACAGGATCCAATTTTAAAAACTAAATCACCCTAATGGTGACTACACAAAACAACAACTAATTACAGTAAAACAACATCAATAATACAAAAAATTCTTAATAACAACTAATTAAATGCCCCCAATACGTTCCTTTTGACCAAATAAATGTGCTTAAATTATTCAAGTGCAAGGGCTTATGGGTATTCCCCACAACCTCATAATTTGAGTTAGTAGTACTTAAAATCTTAATTTTATGGATTTTTAAGCGAAAGTTCAAGGAACTCACAATTATTATTTTACTTTATGTATCACTCCAAGTGCACTTTATAATTCATATGTTGTGATGTACAAATTAAGTAAAGCTAAAATATAAAAATAAAAATGCATCTCATCTTTTTTTTTCTCAGTGCAATGCAATCTGCAATGTTTTGTTACCTTAAAATAATACACATACACACACACAAACACACACACACACACACACACACACACACACACACACACACACACACACACACACACACACACACACACATTTATCCAGTGCTCTAAAGTATGAGGAACAAACAATACATTTCTCACCTTGTCAGGGTGTACTACCAGCACAGCTTTGCGGTAGATCTTCTTCACCTGTTCTGGTGTGACAAGGTCAGCCATGCCTACAGGTTTCCAGCGCGTCTCCCCCTCCCACAGGACTGTGTGCATGGTGGAAAGCAATGCTCTGATGTTCCTCTCCTTCCCTTCAATCCAGTCCAGTATCTGTCATAAACAGGATTTATTATCTTTAAAGGTGAAGTGATTGAGAATAGAACTACAACAAAAGAGGAATACATTATGCAAGATATAATGTACAGTAAGACTTTCGACGCACAGAGTCATGTGTCCAAACAACATGATGTTGATCACAGTGGAGTTTGTGCTTGGTTTAAACTACATCTAGTAAAAACCTAATTAAGTTTTTACATTTAAACCTGTTTGAGTCAAAAGATTAGAGTATCTAGTTTCATCCGATATGCCATTTCCAAGACATTAGACAATAGTAATCAGTACAGAATTTATAATGTATTATTTTATTTAACATTCAAGTGATTGTATGACGCTGGCCATTATTTTGAATCAGAATTATTGATGCTAATTTCTGATTTAATGTCTGTAATGTCTCAAAAACGTAAATGGCACTCCTGGAAACATATTAAACAATTTGATGAAAAAAAAGACTTTCTATAGCTTGGTATTATTATTACAATTTTCACAATGTAGTCCCACTGTCCACGTATATATATATAATTATTTTTTTTGGTTGTTTATTAGTTGCTACTAGTTACAAATATAAAGTCAACTGTAAAATGCACACAGCAGTCACGCTCGGGTCTCAGGAGGTTAAATATAAGTATCAGCTTGTATTTATTTGGGTGGGTTCTTTTAATGTATAGATATGGTTAAACTTTTGTATTTCACCTTGAGTTTCTCTGGATCCATCTCTTTTGCCATCTCCTCTTTTCTCATTTCTGCAATGGTTTTTGGCCCTTTCTTCTCTTTAGTGCCAGCAAAGCCTTGGGCGGAGAGCAGGTCATCAAAGTTAGCACTGGAAACCTTCGGCCTGGTTCCTGGAAGAAACAAGAAACAGGAACTTGTTTTTATCAATCAACATGCTTTAATCAATGGAGAAGTAGCCTCCGCTGGGAAACTCAGGCAGTTATTTACATGAAATAGAATAAGAATACACCAGTGTGATACTTATGATAAGGTCAAAATTCAGCCTGATCTCATGAAAATTATGTGACAATAGCGACATTTTTCCACAATGATATTACATGGTTCATTAAACGTATCGTGGCAGTTCCGAGGTGAAATGTCCACTGTGTGGCACTGCTCCTGCCAAACAGATGAGGTTAAGGTTAATGTTCTATTGAGTTTTAAATTAACAAAACCTACCTCCCTACCCTAAACATTAAACCTAACCCTGATCAATGAAGTATGCAATTGCTGAAGCAACCACATCATTATGAGGTGCTCCTATAACACTTTTACTCATGTGCTCATTTAGGACTTGTATCCAGGTCTTTTCCATTGCAAGTTAACACTCTGTCAATTGAGCTACAGTCCAATCTGATCACACTGGAACAAGTTTGTAAATGTATTTACTTATTTTATGCAAATGATAAAATGCATTGCCTGACAAGTCATATTCCATAAGAGGATAGCATATAAAATAGCATCGTGTTATTAAACGGGACAAAGTGTGTTTATAAACAGATAATCTGCAAATCTAGTCTCGGAGAATGACGTTACTTTAACTACATTTTTGCAAACTGACTTTAAGTTCCTGCATTCAACATTTCACCACAGTTTTCTGGTGAAATTAACACTAGAGGCTGCACAACAATTGTGCTTTTTATTGTCACTTTCACACAAATCCCGGGTACTGTGGCTGTTAAGGACTTTATAAAAACATGTATTTTTTTGCTCTATTACTCACACCCTGCTGTTATTATATCAAAACACTTACTCTAACGCATCATTTGAAAATCAACATATTTGAATGCTTGTATTACAGACCCACCTACATTTACACACTTATTCAAGTGTGATTAGCTTGTAGCTCACCTGATAGAGTGTTGGACTTTTAACTCCGATACAGAAGCTCAAGCCCAGCCAAGAACATTCAAAATGAAATTGATAATGCCATAGAAGCGACACGATATGATCTGGTTGCTTCAGTAAATGTTCTTTTCTTTGTTGAATTTGCTTTTAAAACACTATTGATTAGGTTTTGGGTAAGGATGTCTGTTTTGTTCATCTCTCATTTATATTTTAAGACACTATTGGTTAGCTTTTGGTTAAATTTTTAGGTTAGGAGGTATGTTTAACTCATTAAAACATCCATCTATTATTCACCTTAAAAACCTTGTCTGGTTACAATATTATTTCAATTGATTTTGGTCTCCCCCACTGGACATTTTACTGGGAAACTGCAGCCAAATGTGTAATGAAGCTCGCAATTTTGGTCTGCAAAAAATTGTGACATACATTTCATGAGACCAGGTTGTAATCTTCCCTTTTACTCGAGGTTTGTGTATAAGTGAATAAACGTTGTTGTTGTAGCGCCTTTAGTGTTTATTTCACCAGAACACAGCTGTGAGCTATACAATGAGCCATGTAAAAATAACTTTGCAAAAATGTAGGTATAGTAACATGATTCTGTGAGACTGGGTCTCATAGGTTCTGGTCAGGTCATCCATGTTGTAAGATTGTAGAAATGCAATGGTTTCTGGTTGGTTGCCAAGGCATTGTTTGGGGTGCTACGGTGTTCTGAGCAGGGACAGATTACCGACTGGGCCAATGGGGCCAGTGCCCAGGGGCCCTTGACTGCCCGGGGTGCCCTGGGCTTTTAGTCTGCATGATCTAGATTGGTGAGCCCCCCCCACCCCGAAAACCTTTTTGGGCAAGAACAACGAACAACCCCCCAGCTCAACAACTTTCAGGTGGAGGGGGGGCCCTTGGATATAATTTGCCCCATGGCCTTTGCAAGTCATAATCCATCCCTGATTCTGAGTGGTTGTTAGAGCATTGCTAGGTGGTTGCTAGGTTATTCTGAGTTGTTAGGTGGTTACTTACTGACCTAAGAAAAAGCCCACCTCCAAGTCTTAATTCATTTTATTTTTTTATCCATTTTATTGTCTGACTTAAAGCAATAGCACATCTAGTGTTTTTTTTTTTTAATGTGACAATTTTTCAAAGAACTCATCCAAACAACATAAATACAAGAAAATAGCTTAAGAAAAATACTGGACCAGATTGTACAGTTAAGTCAATAGAGGTCTGTATCCTAAGGTACTGACCCATGTTAGTCTGTACTTTTGCCCCAGTGCTTCCCGGTGACAACCCGCCCATGGTGGAGAAGCTGACGTTGTAGTTGGGTCTGTTCTGTGGTGAGGTGTGGGGCATGGAGGGTCCAGGTACTTTAGGTGGAGTCTGGTGGTGTGCACCCTGGGCCTGAGGCTGCCACTGACCCCCACCTCCTGCCTGCCATGAGGGGAAGCCGGTGCTGGGTTGCCAGCCTCCAGCTGCAGTGTGCTGGGGTGAAGGAGCAGGACGCTGGGGAGAGCCCATGGGCGGGAATGCTCCTCCTGTACCAGTAGGTGTGGTGGGCTTGCTGGAGAATCCAGAACCTGAACCTATGCATGAATTTGAATGTGCACATAGAAATTAAGACAGAGTTCATGAGTGTACCAAAATAAGACTCTATAAATTTAGCTTTTTTCACTTTACCTCCCAGACCTAGATTGCCCAAATCAGCAAAAGGGTCTAGGGTGTTGGGTTTGGACTGATGGGTGGGAGTACCATGAACTGAGCTGGTTGGACTGGTGCTGGCAGACTTACTTCTCATCCCAATACCTCCACCTGATAAGACAAATCATTTGGTTGAAATAATAATTTATAATGATAATAGCTGTTAAAGGGATAATTCACACAAAACATTTTATTCAGTTATCAGTTACTTGCCCTTATGTTGTTCTAAACTATATTTCATTAAACAAAAGGAGATGTTACACAGAATGACAGCCTCATTCACCATTCACTTTCATTGGAAGGACAGAAGATGCAATGAAAGTGAATTGTGATTGAAACTGACAGACTGCCTAACATCTCCTTTTGCATTCCAAAGGGAAAAAAAATCATACAGGTTTGGAACAACATGTAAATTATGCCATAATTTTTGGGAAAACTATTCCTTTAGAAAAATTATTAGACATTAATAATCATGAGCTATATGAGCTCACCACTGAAGTACAGATGGCATATCAGGAGCGAGTAATTTTGTTTTTTTAAGTGCAATTGCAAAGGTGTCCACCAGGAGGCCCTACACAGTTTCTTTCATTTCTAACTGTACTTGCCTGCAGTTGCTGGTTTGTTCCATTCCCATGTCCCTGTCTGCTGTTGGATGTTGACAGTGGGAGTAGTAGGTGGCACAGGCGAACTGCGGCCTGAGAAAGGCACATATTTATCTTGCAGGACTCATTGCATGCTTTACAAGTTTGTTTTAAGATAAAATTATAACACACCTATAAAACAGATAAAACTTGAGAATGTTTAAGCTTAAGTGTGTAATTTTGTTTGGCTGATTGTGTAAATACTGTGGTTCTGTAGCATATATTTTAATCAAACTTAAAATTACATATTCCTCTACCCTGAGGTCGTTAGATCAGTTTCGGTAGTTTCTTGTAACTCATATCGGAGTAACAGTTTATAATTATTTGCAGTATTTGGTATGCAGTGCTTTTATCAGTACTTATCTGGAACCAGATAAGTTCCAGATAAGTAGCAGTTCTTTAAGTTCTCATAGTGTCGTTTTAAGGCAGGTTATCAAGAGTTTAAAACTGTTTGATTACTCAGTTTCTAGGCATATCAGGAATGTTTCAAAATCCTTCAGTTATTTGTTATATAAAAGACCAGGTCTGTGTGCAGCCACTTTTGATTAGCTTAAATAAATAAATAAACTGCAAACAACATCACATGCTGTTTCCATTAGGCATGCAAACAACAAAAAACACCAAAGAAAAATGACTACATCTGAAATGAAAATTAAATGAGTCACCCAAAATGCAAATGATATATATATATATATATATATATATATATATATATATATATATATATTCACCAGTTCAAGGGTTTTGGCCACAGAGGAACATAGTGGGTGGGGAAAAAAAAAAATCTGCAATGGGATTGATTGTTTTCCAATAATCGATAGCTCCAAAAAGCAACTATCAGCACAGAATAATCTGTAAAACCAATATCTCGGTCGACCTCTAGACTCCATATATACAGTATGTTTATAAGTCTTCGAAATCCATGTTAGAACTTTGTGTGAGAAACAGACCAAATCTCATATGAAGAATCAAAAAGTCATAAGAAAAAAGTCAAAGAAAATCAAATAGGTTTAGAACAACATATAGGTGAGTAAATGTTGACAGAATATTTATTTTTGGGTGAATCATTTCTTTAAGATAAGCCAGACTGTACTGCATTTATCAAAAGAATGATGCCTTTGCATGACAGAATGGGCTCCTAAGTGGAAACCGGTGTGATTCGGTTTAAAAATGTTGTGTATGGTTATAGAATTGATGTCAATCTGTTTCGTATATTCACAGATACATTATACTGGGTTTCAGCTCTCCTTTACAGAGCGCATGCTGCTACTGACCACACACAAGCTGTACTTTAAACAAATAATCAACCTCAAGGACCAATATCAATTGTATTCTCAACAAAACACCTACTATCTGCACTTTTACTAGAGAGGCCAACTAGACGTTTAATAGAGGTAAATACGCAAGGCTATTGGGCTTGCTGGTTGTTATGGTGACATTACCCACACACTGGCAGCACAGAGTGGCAGAAGCACATGCCTTACCCATGCCCATGTTCTGCATTGTAGGAGATGGAGATCGTGCAGCATGCAGGAAGGGGTCTGGCTGCCCCATATTACCTGGACCCAGGAAGGACCCAATGAAGTCCTGCGGCTTTGGGGTGGGAGCTGGCCCAGACCCGAACAGGTCAAAAGCTGAAGAATTAAAGAGTATTCAGTTTCTTTCAGCAAAATGCACATTTGATTGAATTCCATTCAAATTAAAAATTAAATCATTTAAACTGCTCAATTTCAACCGAGATGCTGCTTCACTTCATTGACTACTGACACATTCCTCAGCTAAATTGGCTCAACTGTCTTGTTATTGATAAAATTAAACAAAGAAAAGATGCATGTCATGGGTGCTCACTAGAGATGTGAAAAATATCAGTACTTTGGAGCAAAGTTGAAACTAAAACTAAAAAGGTACCAAAAGACCAGTCTTTATGCAGTATCAGTAGTAAAGATTAATTCCTACAGAGTACCTGACTTCCATACCATTGTGCTGTCTGACTGACAGGCCACTGACTTCTACAGTATTTGTTCATGTGCACTTTAAAGAGCACTCACAGTAATGCATCTGAACGGTAAAATAGACCTCCAAAAAATGCCTGTCTAGGCCAAGTTTTAATGTAAACACTGCTGGTTTTGTCTTAAAGGTACAATACTTTCTTTTTTCTACTGAACACAAACAAAGATTTTTAGAAGAATATCTGGCTGATGAATCTGACAATTTGATTTTAGTTGCTCATTAATTTGCACTGTTGAGGGATTCTGTGGCAATTCTGAAGGCCTGAGGGGGTGTAGCTGAGACTCACAAGCTGTTTCGGGCATGTGATTTGTGAAACAGTTGTCACGCTTGGCTTGTAAGCATCAAGGAATACATTCTGACTGGATAAACTTTGTTTTTCTCTATTTGTTTATAGATTAATTAAGAGAGGAAAGCAATTAAAAATAAATAGGCAAAAAGGTGATTGAGAATGAAAGAATGAAAAATATTTATTCATTTGGCATATTAGGCCAGCAGAGAATGCTTTGCTTGCCCTGAGATTTCGCCATTGGAAACAGATCAATAATATTTTTCCTATAAATTCTCCTCCTTGCCCAAGTCAAACACATCTAAAAATCTTAATTTGTGGTTAGCAGAATAAAAGTCATATACATCTGGGATAGCATGAGGGTGAGTAAATGATAAGATAATTTAC
Organism: Xyrauchen texanus; assembly: GCF_025860055.1. Lineage (NCBI taxonomy): Eukaryota > Metazoa > Chordata > Actinopteri > Cypriniformes > Catostomidae > Xyrauchen > Xyrauchen texanus. Next base: position 23,619,478 of record NC_068282.1, on the reverse strand, counting down.
ATTTTTAAACTATTACTTTAAATCAATGTAAGCATGCAGAAAATATCCTATCCTTCTAATTTATCCGAATGTCACTTAATAGACCTACTATGTCATTAGTATTAATCAAACAACAATATTGACAAGAAAAAGCTCACTGCTCTTGGCTGAATCACTTTAGTAGCTTTAAAGTATTAACTGTAAAGTATTAATGTACAGTATTATATATAATAATCATCCAGTAGATTAGTTACATTTATTCCTTTAATCCCCTTTTTTCTGAATGTTTACTTCACTACTTCATATTGTATTTGAATCATGAAAAAGCTCCTTTACTTAATTTCTTTGTTCCTATTTTAATACCGGCTGATTATTTAATTGTCTTAGGAACTTGAAACAATATTCACTTAAGAAATTTTTTAACAATAAGGCTCTATTTGTTAACAAATGTAAATGGATTAGGTATCATAAACTAAAAAGGAAAAATATTAATTTATGAATAGCTTATATAATTGTTTAATGTTAGTTCATGTTAGTACAGAATGCATTAACTAATGTTAATATATAACTTTTCAAAATGCATTCATAGTTAAATGTAATGTATGTAGTTACAAATGTTAACGAATTCCAACTTATTGTAAAGTGTTACCAGAAATTTGTTAGAAGGCTATGTTTTTTGCTATAGTATCGAAATTCATTGAGAAGAATCATGAAATTTAACTGGTATGTTGAGAACCCTAGTGCTTACTGTCTCCAGTTCGAGGGGATGGACTGGGTGATGAAGAGGCTGTAGTTCTCCGTGGGGTTGACTGAGAAGAGGAGGGGCCGCTGGCCGGCTGTGGTGTGGGAGGAGCTACGAACAGATCCCCCAACAGGTCTGTGGTTGTGCTGGTGGTGGGAGGCTGCGGGGAGGATGGAGGAGGCTGAGCTGTGTCCCTGTCCAGACCCAGCAGATCCACTTCTTCTGCTGTTGGAGGAGGAGGGGCAGGTGAGGGCTGGAGCTCTGGCTTTTTAGCTGCTTTTGCTTTCTCATTGCTTGTGTTGCTCTGCTGGCTAGAAAGGGAGAGCATGTCATCGTCCGAGGGTTCACTCTCTTCATTCGGACCAACTCTGCCTCCACAACCCCCGTGACCCTGGGCAGGATCTAAGGGACAGACCGGAGAAATGTTTAAGACCTTAAACTCTAAAGATCACCATAGAAGTACCATTGTGCAATATGTTTGGAATGAATTGATGGTGAGTAGATGACAGAATTTCCATTTTTGGTTGAATATGATATGTTCTGTTGATATGAAGAGAAATTATTAATTATAAAAAGCCTACAATTCTAATTTCCCCCAATAAAAGATGTACTCAACCGTCTGCTTTACACACTAAATGTAACAGTAGATCGTCCCATGGAATATTTGTTTCAAATCTTATTAACAAAACAGAAAAACCAGTGGCCACAGTATCACTAAACATTCAATTTAAGGTGCTGTAAGCAATTTCAGCCATTCTACTTCCACAAGACTAAAACGTTGAATTAACCATGCCCCCCCTTTCCAAAACCCCGAACTCCAAAGATAACAAATGAGCTTTATTGAGACCAACATCATGTAGAAACTCTTGTTTAATACAGCAGCATAATAGCGCCCTCAACAGACAACTGTTGTGAACAATGGCTTAAAAATGGCAGTATGCCTCAATAATTTGCTGCAACTACAATACTGTGAGAACGAGCAAAATGATTGACAGGTTAAAAGAGTCAATGTGGAACAGGAACACATTTACAAAATCTAGAGCTGTCACAGCGACCGGTGAGATATCTAATGACACTTATTTCATGAATATCTTTAAATGGAGTAGGACATTCTTTTGCATACCTTTCCATGAAAAAATAACACAAATAGCTTACAGCACCTTTAAAAACACATCTATGCCACTAAAATCACCTAGATTTCAACTACATATAAAATGATTGTCTAAATATTCAGTGTGCCCTCTCATAGGCCTCCTACACTACATCTTACCTTCCAAGTCCAAGCCCTCCATTTCATCTTTTTAGCAGAGAATGGAAAGTACATTAAACAGATGGTGTTTAGTTTAATGGTGCACAGAAACTCAACAGAATGTCATGGGGTGACTCATGAGTTGACTTGTTAAATGGCTCACTGTCTAAGGGACAAACTACAAGCTATTAATGGTGAGTAAACTCAACAGGGCCATGCTGTCACACTCTGCAGCATCTTCAGCATTAATGCAATGATGATATAAGAAAAAAAACAGTAAGTATCTTTTCTTTACACTAAAAAAAAGAAATGTTTAAAATGATGGCCCTGCAAAGCTTTTAAAATAGCAAAAATGAAATCATTTTACTTTTTTAGGGGTTATCAATCAATTCAAAATTTGTATCCATTTCATTAAATTCATCTGCCAATTAATTCATCAAAATAATCACAATTAATTACATATATAAAAATTTGCTGAAAAAGGTGCCAAATGAAGATAATTCATTAGTGTGTTATTGTGGAAAATATTGAATTGATAATACAAATAGAGGATTTGTAAGTCAATATAAATGAACATAAGCCTGTCAATGGCACTACATCGCCTGTACACTAAGGGTGCTTTCACACTTGGTTCGATTGCTTGGAACGAACCAGAGTTTGTTTCCTCCCCCCTCCCCCACTGGTCTCTGTTCACATCATATTATTTGGGTTCGAACAGCGGTCGAATTACATCACCAACTTGAGTACAAGCGGCAGCTGTTTACCACCGTAACTTACAGGGTGCGCACCAGAGTTTGGAAAACAGTTCACATCATCCAAACGTACCTAACTTTGATGTCATTCGACCCTGGGTGAGCACCAAAAGTGCTAGTGAGGAAACACCTTTAGGAGCCGATCTCTACAACTGCAATATTTTTAAATTGTTGATGTTTTTAAACATCTCGACTTTGCAACGAGTCTTTGACCGTTGCATTGCTGTTTTTCTGTGTCTCGTGCCATGAGCACCAGATGTCATGTCAAGTTAAAATAAGTTTATCTCTGAAAAACTTATCTTATATCCCTTGTGTGATGCTCCATTCTGTTGAACTCTGTATAGCGTTTTTTTAACAGCTCCTTACTCTTGATGTACTGCCTGTTCTTGGTTTGTGTAGTTTGGTGAGGTATGTTGCCTATAGAAGAAGCTTAGGCTAAAATCTTAAGGTAGTACTTCAAACTTCAATTGTAAGTACGGGACAGTAAACATGATCCATTGTATTCATATTTTTATCATGTTATTATTATCCCTTTAAGCTCGCCTTCCGGCGGGCCCATGAGAAAAAATATAATCGTCAAAATATTAACAACTACAGTCTTAACCAACACAAAATAGGTATAGTTTGAAAGCTTAGAAGCAATATTTTCCAGTACATGCAGGCATTATGACTAAAACTGAACAAGTGCTTTGAAATTTGCAGACAAATCAGAAGTGTTCCGTTTTGATAATTTATACTGTACTTATTATTGAAATCAGTAACAACATCAAACTGATCAAATAACCATGTGTTATATGTTGTTGGAAAGCTCTCAAAGAATATAATACAACCAGCCTATTTGTTTTACTCATAGACAAAAATATAGAGAGTAATAGATAAGTATATTTTTTTGACAATTATTTTGGTGTTGTTTGTATGCCACGTTATTGCTTATAACATACCATTATTTAGAAGAGGTTATTATCTTTCAAACGACCCCACACACAAAGTAATTGTATGCATAGATCATTAGATAATCCACACAAAGCTCAATATTCGACTCGATGCAGACTCAAAAGGCACTCATTCTGTGGAATCTCATTACTAAAATAATTTCTGCATGCTATGCATACCTTTAGTCATTGTTGTGTTTGAATGTGTAATTTGTTTTTTTTTTTATGTACAATTACAATATTTAATTTGTTTTGAGTGGCTTTTGAACATATGGAGATGTTTTTGGACACTATAGTAAATAATTTTTGTAATGCTATAACTTTTGATTGCTTTTTTGTATTAACACAAACAATTTCACAGATATAGTTGACATAATTGGGAATAAAACAAAAGCTTTTTCATAGCCACCTTATTTACATCCAGAGATATACAGTATAATATCAAATCAGAAAAATAAGAAAAAAAGTAATTTTTTGGCTACATTTGTTTGTGTGATTTTTCAGCAGTATCTTAGGCTGAGAGTCTCAGAATCTTTCATAATCTATATAATTAAACGTAAAGAAAAGTTTTCTTTACAATAATACCAAACACATGACCCTCCTATGTTTTTTTTTCAAGTAATAAGCCTTTAATATTGGGTATACCACTGAAACAAGAAATCTATAAAAACACCTTCAGAGCTTAAAGGGTTTTATATATACATTTATTTATTTTAAATCACACTAAATTGATGTGTTAAAGCCCTACTTATTTGTATCAATAATATATTTGTGTGCATTACCTGAAATAGCAAGTGCATCCTGGTGTTCTTGATGGCAGGAGAAAAGCACATTGGGGATCAGGTCTTTGGTGGGGAACTGCTCCCACGGTGGGGTGAGATCTCCTCCTTTCTCTATGCTTTCCACCTCAATATCTAAAAGCACTTGAAACAGCTGGGGGTATTTCTCTGGAGAATCACATGCATCCAGCTCTGTCCTGAGCACACAAACACACACAGGCAGACTTCAGTGTAAAGCTGAAAAAGTCTGTGTAGATTCATTGCATATACTGGAATAAATCTTATAAATTATTTTTATTTATTTTTTCACATTTATGGTTAATTTTAGATGAACGCATAAGGGGAAAGTGTATGTTTTCGGTGTTGTAACAGGTTACCATTTCTTTTAAAGGGGTTTTGACATGTAAGATGTCATTCTACTATAAAACATACTGTAAGTTTCAGAACTCAAAACTTCCTCCTCACTGCAAAAAGACCATTTGTTGAAACCAAGCTGCCAAAACGACTCATTGTGATGTCACACTGTGGTAGATATTTGCATCTGACTACCTCCACAACAACACCTAATTTTACCTTATTACTTCCATAGCCCGCCCAGTAGAGCAGTGAGAGAGAGCAGGTCAGTCAAGAGCAAGTCTTAAAGGTGCTCTCAGTATTTTTTTACTCTTTTAAAAAGTTTGACTTCTAAAGAAATTAATACAAATTTTGAAACATATATCTAAAATCATGACCACTCACATGAGATGATGACTTCATCAGTTACCTTATAAAAGCTGTTTTATTCTACGTGGAGAGGGTCTCCTCACGGGGGCTGCCATGTTAGAATCACATGACCAGCCGAATCCTACTCGCTAAATGTCACTAACCACCCTGTTTTTGGACACTTTCACTCAGGGATATAATTAATCCTGGCTGGCTGTGAATGGTGAATTTCTACAATGGGATCTGTAACTGAAATCTATTGAGTTTGAATGATACTGCTTCCATGTCCTGAGTAAATCCAAGACAACGTGAACAAAACTTACTGAATGCACCTTTAAAGGAGAAGCAGCACCAAAACCGAGCTTTTCTGAGAGAGGGTCAGAATTAAGGTGGAAAATGATCATGTTTTACAAATATATGACTGTTTTTTATGCAAAAAAACTTGACTAACATTATAAGTGAAATGCAAGGCACATATTAAAATTATAAAAAAAAAAGGCATGTCATGACCCCTTTAACTATTTAATTTTTAGTCACCGTTGAACTTGTTTGTGAAAAATTTATTTTGTATATGAATTAATATGGAGGTCTTAAAATAAGAGTCATGCTGGGTAGCTACACCCACTATGAAATATCACTGGTCTAAAATCCTGCTCAACCAGACACGTGCCATGGGCTTTGAGAAGCAAGCATCAAAGATTTTTAATACACATTATTAAACGTTGTGCCCAAAACACATTATACAGGTGATTGTAATGTCACAGAAATGTTATAGATGTAAATGGTTGTTTTGAACCCACCAGTCAATGGAAACAATTATGTCACAGTGACAAACTTCATGACCAAATAGTTTTAAATTCAGGACAGTAATATTGCTGATATTACACAAATAAAAGATTGTCATATACTGAGCAGAGCATGTTTATGTCCATTAAATCATACAATGAACCATTGTGCTTTTGTACAAGAGTGTACAAGAGCTTGTTTTGACATACAACAAAAAGAAAAGTTTGCAAGATACTAGTTTCAGGAACACAAAATCCATGCATCTCTCCTTGCAAATGAACATCTCCGTCACTTTGTTGTAAAAGTCACCTGCTTGTTTAAGTTTCAAATCAGTGTAGATCGTCGATGCGTACACTATATATATTTTAGCGCTTAATAATGCATTAGTTACATAAACCATAAATGCTGTAAAATATGAAATATAAGCAATTTCTTTCTACTTTGTTTCTCAATACACTGCATAAAACTTAAGAAAAAAAATACATAATCTTTATTCTATAAACCTGTGCAATCCATTAATAGCTAATAATACAAACCATTTAAATGATATGCTTTAGCTTGTCATTTATATAAGATGACCAAAGACTGCTTTAAACAACTTATCCTTATGTGGTTTCATACAGCAAATAAAAAGCATTAAAACATATATTTTAAATACATAAAGATGAGAAAGAACCTGTGGAATTAGTTGATACTTTTTTAAATTTTAATACAACATTTACTAGACCACATATTGTATGCCACACTGGCTGATAAATTACCAAAATGACCAGCAGTTTTAGGCAAGAATAAACTAAATAAGGTGATTACTGTGTGAGAAGGATAACAAAGAGTTATATAAATATACACATAAATAATATTTTGTAATTATGATGCCGTTATTAAGTCATCCCAAACATGTTATATAATGTTGAATATATTAATTTATACTAAAATAAATATATGCTTCATTTACATTTCTTTTTACACTATCTGATTATAATAAATAACTTATGTTGAAAAGTTTCCCTTGACGTCGGCATGGCGAAAATACACAGATCGCTCGGGTAGGCGGGGTGTGGCTCTCAATCATGATGAACTCTTGGATACACTTAGCCTGAAAGACCGCTCCAAAGCGGTATTCACACTAGTGTGGAATTAATGTGGGTTTAGTGCACTGAGTTTTGGCATGTTTTAGACATGGGGCAGTCTTGAACATTTACTTCCTGTCGCGTGCATGCACACTCAAGTGGCCAAGACCGCAAGTGTGCGTATTGAGACAGGGCCATAGTAGCAGGCGTGATTCAGTTTGAATGAACGTATAATGTTGAATGAAAGGGCGGTAAACAATGCTTTGAATCTATGTCAGAGAAAGCATAACATAGTTATTTTACCTGAGGGTGGTGCCAAATCGAATAAACGAATAACTGTCTGTGCTGCTCAACTGAGATAAAAGATGACGAATTTGAATGAAAACAGTAGTTTATATTAACAATTGTATTTAAATATTTCATAGTGTCATTTTTCTTTTCACTCTTCTGCTAAGCACTGCTTACCCTGCTTTTAAGGATGACACCTCCCTGTGCGCCACATAGCTATATATTATACAACAAATATAAAAAATACGATGATTGAAATCTGATCAAATATTAATTTTATGTCACATTGCAGGGCACGTCTATCACTGCTTGCCATTTCATGTCAACAACCCAAAGTCTAGATCAATTGCTCCAGATGTTACTCTGTGAAAATGTGATGCTTATGAAAGTAGTAGAAAGACACTTACTTCAGAAACTTTAAGACTGTGGTGCAGGGGGCAATGAAACCGGTATGGAACTGAATCTGGAATATCTGGGTGTTTGTTACCTGCAAACACACCATAATTTAAACACACTGTTTAACACCCATTGTATTATGTTATGACACACTGTTCTTGTTGAAGATTAACAACCATTTAGCAACTACTTAATTACTAACAGCCTAGATCTTGCCCAAACTTCCGCATGCTAAACGGTAGAGCATGTAGCTCGACTTGTGGAGTACAACACTTGAAATGCCAATGCCATAAGTTTGTTTTCCAGGGAGCACACAAAATGATAAAATGTACACCTTGATTGCACTGTTGCCTTGGATAAAAGTGCCTGCGGAATGAATTCATGTTGAATGAAATGTAATCACGGCCATTTTTTGCACTCTGCAAAGCTTAAAATGAAAGTGGTACAATTCATTATTGGTCTCCTACCTTGGCCTGTAGTGCATGTGAGCGCATATGATAGACAGAAATCACTACGTCTCCTTGGACACTCACGCCCACAGGAAACACCACTTTGCCCTCCTGAATCCTGTGTTCCCTTTGATCAAAGACAAGAGGACCAACATACAGTACAAAAAAAGATCCTCAAAACTGTTTCACTTAGACCAGAATTAATTTCCTTGCTGGTCCAGGCTGTAATATGCTGGTTTGGTGCTAGTCTGACTGATGGACCAGCACCAGGCAAACAAAAATTTATTGTTAACCAGTGTTATTGATCAGCAGATAGTAAGACACTAGACAGCCTACCTCATTCTCTCATACTCCTGAGCTGTAGAAAATATCTTGGTTTCGCCAATAAGTACATCACAAAAAGGCCGACAGCCACTGCGCTGTTTGTTGAAGCAAGGAACAGGACTCATTGTGACAGCTTTAATGACTATTGGTTTGGAGTGTGGTACTGTGGGCTTCTCTGAGACCATACTGCACACATAACCTATGTACCTGAATAATCAAACACACACACACACAAGCATAATTGTCAATTAGTGTTTTTTTTTCTCCATTGGAAATTCCTTTTTTGATGGTTTACTAGAGACATACTGTATGTTTTGATGAAAAAATTAGGTTTCATTCCTTCCAATTACAACCCTCGTGAAGAGAAATGGACATTTCAAAACTGCCTAGAAAAAGCATGTACATGAAATAAAAAAAAGGTACAAAAGGCTTACAGAAGCTTTGTATCTACTGAACTGGGCAACTTCATATTGAAGATTTGTTCATCATCTACCATTATTGTTGAATTAAATTCTATTTATTCGTTTAACACTGTCCACAATGCATATTGCTACAAAGTAGTTTTACAAAGAATAACACCTTACGAACCCCCAGTTAGCAAGCCAAAGGAGACTATGGCAAGGAAAAACTGTGGCAAGGGGTCATTCAGACAAAAGCAGTCTTAAAAAAAAAAAAGTGTCAGAGACGTGGTCTTTTCAATTTTGACACTGCACCTAAAAAAACGCATCAGTCATTAACGTTCATCTAGGGGATATTTACCTAAAATAATTGAAAAATAAGAGCATATGGTCCCAAAAACACACTCGGAATGAACAGCCTATTACATGTTAAAGAAGATGAGGAAGAAACCTCATCTACTCAACATGTATTTTTTTACAAAGCATAAATACATGTTAATTTGACCACAATGTTAATTCTAAGTACAAACAGAATGTAGGCATTGTATGAAAGACACTGGTTGGGCATTAATAGCAGTCAGCAACATTTGTTTTAATTCTTTTATCAAAGCTATACTTTTCAGAGCTGCAAGTTGATTGGTTGTACCTCCTGTGTGAGGGCCACAGGCCAGATCCAGGCCTCTTGGCACTGAGAAGCTGCATGGCTGGCACTGGGTTGGCAAAGAGGTGGCAGAAACAGAACATGGCACAGACCAGTACACCTGAAGGAGCTCTGCCATCCTAATAGGGAGGCAAAGATTTGGATTATACGTCACATAAAATGGAATGATAAAAAAGTAATTAAGTTATATGATTTGCAAAACAAAACAAACTCTGAATAAATCAACAGTTAAACACTTTTTAGATTCATAGCTAAAGGGTTCCAAAAAAAAGGCGAATTTCACATTCTAGTTTTAATTACAGGTAGCTGCTAATGTCTGGATTTTTTTCTCTTTTTTTTTCTGTGTGAGCTTATTCACAATTGAAATACATATTTGTAAATTAAATCATTATTAAAGGTGCACTTAGTAATTTTTTCTCAAATAAATTAATTGCAATTTTGAAACCAATGTCTATAATCATGATCACTGAAATGAGATGACTTCGGTCATATCGATAACATTATAAAAGCCGTTTTATTCTAGATGGAGAGGGTCCCCTCATAGGGGATGTCATGTTAGAATCACATGACCAGCCGAATACTACTCGCTTAATCTAAATAACACTTTCACTCAAGGATTTAATTAATCCTGGCTGGCTGTGAATAGTGAATCCCTACAATGGCATCTGTAACCGAAAACGATTGAGTTTAAATAATGCTGCATCCATGCCCTTAGGTGTCAAAGTAAGTCCAAGAAAAGGTCAACAAAAACTTACTGAGAGCACCTTTAACTTGCAGAAAGGCAGAAACTTTCTTGGCAGAAACTTTCTCAGCAGAAATTTTCTCGGCAGAGTAAAAAGAAATGGATTCAAATGTAAATAATATGATTTAACAGTCAAGGCTAAAAAAGAAAAAGACTAAAGGCTTCTGTTAACTCTCCATGACCTCATTGAAATGCTTGTTTGTTCTTTTATTGAGGCTTGGACTTTTCATAAAAATCACCATTTTCTGTGTGTGATTTTTATTTATAAATTGGACAAACTGTAAAAAAGCCTTAAAGAATATTATAAGTGAGAATAGACAGTAAATAGAATGATATAAAAATGAGTAAGGAATAAAGGAAATTATGGAGTGAGTTATGCCCTCCTACCGAGCATGTGATCACACACACGTTCTTGGGGTTTTGCTTGAGCCAGTTGTACATATTCTTACACACAGCAAACAGGTTGTGTAGACTCGGGGCCTGTCTGGAAGCCCAATTACATTCAGAAACCTACAGATGAACAAGAATAAAAATTAGGAGACAATAACTGAGAGGCAGAAGATTACAGAGGAATGAGACAGAAAAAGCGAAAGTACAGAATAAGTGTAAAATTAGGAAAAACTAAATTAAAGAGAAACATCAAAACTGATTCAAAAAGATGGAGATGGATAACCATGGATCAAATTTAACAAAGAAAACCTCAATCGCAGGCATATTTATGTAAACTGTACAACAACAGTATGTCAAAATTTTAAGATAACAGAGACAACAATATCTCTACAACAGCAGGAGATCCATGTGTGAACAGCACTTCAAAAACCATACAAACCATATATAAACTGACAGTATACCGTCATCCACATGCTCGAAGTTGGTTTTATTACATAATTGCATTTAATTAATATGTAACAATTACTTAATTGTATTTCATGTTTAGATTGGATAAGAGTTATTTTTCACCATCTAAGTATATGGAACCTTTTGAATTCAACGTAGAATGTTTAATTGCTAATAGTTAATTGTTATTAGCACTTTATTTCAATGATTACATAAAGGGGTTTAAAGTCTGGAACACCAAGATTTATCAACAAATTCTGGACAAAGTTTTTTTCCTGTCTAACATTTTCTGTTCGAATGATGATTATTATTATTGATATAATATCATCAATAATTGTTTGTCTTTAGATATTCCTAAAGTTTACTTGGAGCTAGGAGCCTGATGAAAGGAAGACAATCTGTTATGGAGTTGGAAACAAACGTTTTCCACTAGCACATCCCCTTTTCTGGCACACCCAATTCAGGTCTTGTAGTCTCCAATAACGAGCTGAGTTGAATCAGGTGTGTTTGATTAGGGATATATCCAAAATGTGTAGTGTTGGTGGGCCTCAAGAAACAGTGTTGAGAACCTATTTAATTTGAAACCAACATTTGTATCAAAATACCACAGTTACTGTTATTCTGCAAAACTGTGCTAAATGTTAGTAAGGGTGATGATGTGTATTTGAAAAACCTTTATTTTGGCGCATGTAAAAATAATTCAGCAGAGCGGATCCTTTGCGCAAGTGGTGCCACACGAAGCATGAAAACCAGGCTTCAGTCACACTGCACAAATGCACATCTCAGATGAGAAGCATATAAAGCACCGAACATGAGATAAATATCATTAAAAATGTTTGCCAGCCCAACATTTCGCTTGGGTGGAGTCCGAAATTTTCAGTGTTGGAAAATCCCTAGTGGTGTTTGCTAAGGCAATAAACAAAATTAACTTCAGAGTGTCCTAAGGGTATAAATGACTGCTCAAATCAGACTTGTTGAAGAGAGGTATGCTATTCCTTTTTTGTAAGCAATCATACATGTGATGTATGTGCCTGCTATTGGGGGCACTAAGCACCACATAGAACACATTGCAACTGCATTGTAACACCTTACCACTCGGAACACCCTATCGTTGTAGCAAAGAGTTTTGCACGTGCAAGTACAACTTACATTGGCTTGTTAACAACTTTTAAAGGGGTCATGTCTTGAGAAATTGAATTTTTCTTGATATTGTGACATATAAGAGCTCATTCAACTTTAAAACATACTGTAAATTTCTGGACTCAAAACATAATCCCAATGCAATAAAAGCATTTATTAAAACCAAACTGCAAAGGCTCCTTGTTCTCTACATCTGCAACCTTCCTACGTCACAAGGGGGCATTATTTCATGACTTACTCAACAGCAACAACACCAATGCCTACTTTAAGTCATCGCACCCTTGGTACTCCGTTCATAAACTCACAGAGAGAGAGAGCAGGCCATGTGCGTCCTGTATGCGTTCTTGCACCCATTTGCAATATTTTTAATTGTTGGTGAATGAAAATATGCACAAGATGGACAACTTTGACCGTTTTGATGTGTTTCGGTGAGGTGCGCATTAGTGCAGGACAGGTCAGGATGATAATATATATGTGTGCCTCTTGTTTCACTGTTTCATTTTGGACTATATAGGTGCGTTTTTTTCAGCTCATATCAGCGTGGTATAATGTTGTGGAGCTTGTTCGTTCTCTTACAACTGAGATTCAAATATGGCTGTTTTCGAGAGGCTGCACAATGTTAGCCAATCATAACTGTGGGCATTTACGCTGAAGTTTAAAGGAGGCACTGAGGCCAAAACAGAGCATTTCAGACAGAGGGCCAGAGACAGGGTGCAAAATTATCATACATTACTAAATGAATTGCTAAAATTTTCAGCGAAACTTGAGGGAACATAATATATATATTTTTTTTTAAAGAATATGTCTTGACCCCTTTAACTACAACAGGAAACAAACCATGAGCTGAAAATACAGTTTTTGAGTCATGCAGTTAATCTTTGGAGTCATTTAATTACATGGAAAAAGATATGTTCAATATCTAATGAAAGGAGGCCAGATGAGTCAACAAAAGGCACCAGTATCATTTCTGGTCAGAAATAAGCATGCTACACTGATGTTTTAGAATGTGTTTCATGCACCACCCTGAAACCTTGCACTAGGTTTGCAAGGTGAACTGAAAGTATATTCTCTCATGAAATCAAGTTGATTGCACTCACTCTGTTGGAGAACTTGGCCCCCCGATAGTTCCTCTGTGACAGGTTAAAAACAGTGTAGTGGTCGGCATGTCGTGTGTCCAGAAAAGAGCGGATATCCTCTGTGTGGTTCCTGTAGCCCATCTCCACTACCTCAGCAGGATATGACATCACTGACAAAATGAGAGGTGAGTGGAAACAGACCATTTGGATCCTGAAAACTCTTTCCAACAAGATTGCCCTTACAAAAATGAACTGCATTGTTTTTAACTGTAGTACAAGTGTGGTAAATTGGACGCATTATTACTCCAGTACTGAAAACTGCAGGAATACTGCATCCAAATTACCACACTTGTACTGCAGTAATACTGTTATTCTGTAGATAGAGACACTGCTCTCAAACACCTAATACATTTGCTGTTCTTCCCTAAATTCTTCAGAACTTGACCAGTGACTAAAAACACAATGCAGGTTATTTGCAATCAGCAATATATTGACATTCAAGTGTTTATAGCTTTTAAAGACGTACCTGGCCATTAAGACACCTGAGCTTTAGCAACTCAATATTTCGACTGAAAAATACTTTATAAAAATCTAAAATAAACATGAAAAAATTGGCAATGTACAAATGTATAAACATGTTAATCAATGTATGTGTTCACTATATCAGCACTGCAGTTAAAAGGCATTGTAAGTGCAGTACAGTTTGTCATTGTGCAGTACAGCATTATTGTACTAAACAAAAACTGCACTTTTTACTGCATAGATTAGCAGTAAAGCCTGGTTTATACTCGACTCAGCCTCTTGATTGCGAGGGTTCACATATACAAAGTGACGTCATCAAGGCTGTCGTCTGGCCTTCACAAAGCTTAGTTTCGAGCGGACGTGCACATGCCAATTTTTGTAACTTTTCATGCAGTGCGTGTGCAGTGCTTCAGTCCGATTGGATGAATTCGAGGAAAGGGGCAGGGGTGATGTGCCAGTGCTTTTGAGACAGAGTAATACTACTACAAATAATGTTAAAAAGGACAATGTTTTCACTGTGAAATTACCTGTTGCAGCTTTCAGCTGTTCTTGTTCAGAAAGACAAGGAAGTCTAATTATCCACTACCTTTTGTACATTGTATAAAAAGGTCTATACAATACACCAAAGTTTGGTTTCATTCATATATAAAAGCTCCAGTTTATTTTATAATATGAACAATAATAAATATATATATATTTATATCCTTTTACTCCTTTACTATTTTGGTAAAGGGGCCACATCGGTCTTGAAGTAGTGCATGGGGGGCCACATTGTATTCCTTTTGAGATACTCTGATTTTGGTTTTGTAACTTTTAAGAAGTAGTTATGTACTCACTTTTCTGAAGTCCATACTTCTGCAATTGCCTAAAGTATTGTATTGCTCTACAAAAGGTAGATACTTTTCAATCAGGCATTAAAACACTGAATAAAGGCTGAGCTTATACATTTATTTTGCCACCTCTACTTCCCTGTTCATTTATTATTCAAATTAACAATCTCTACATAGGGGGTCTGTTTTAATAAAAAATATATATATATATGAAATTTATAGAACTTTTAATGTTTGGGCAAAGCGTGCAAGTTTACTTATTTTTTTTTTAAACATTACCCGTTTACATGCTAAAAGGGTCATGATGCGGGTCTCCTCTATGGTTTGACTTTCAGCACACAACTGAATAACACGGGCTGCATGACTATGATAAATGATTACTGCTAGAGTTAGAATAACATACAGGTTCGAAGGGATTTCAAAATTGCACAAAAAAAATAAATACATATTCGTCTCTGGCTTGCTTTTGCTCGCATGTCAATGATTCCGAGATCTACTTTTATATTTAATTTAATCACTGAGAAGGTTTACCTGCAAAGTAGCACCAAACATCACAAGCAGCCTCAAGAATGGACACAGAGTAGCCGTATAACACTTTTCCTTGAGCAGAATATTGTACTACAGATCGCTAAATTTGTATAACATTAGGCAGAATATTTCCAATTTGCGCAAGTATAAATCTAAAACTGGGGGTGTTTCGTCTCTTCTCTGGCAACCCTGAGCATGTTAAACGCTTGTGGAGACGCGTTAGGTCTCAATGCAAGTTAACTGAAATATCCAATGAAAAATAAAAATGCTTTTACAATAAATGAGCCACGGGCCACATTAAACCATGTGGCCAGCCATGTCTGATCTAAAATATAAAACTAGTATCTTAACGGTAAACTTAAGTGCTTCAGTGAAGCCAGACATACAGTGTAAATATCCTATTGGTTCTTATGTGTTTTTGTTTTGTTCACCTCTTTCATATGAGAAAATGGTAAATGGTCTGCACTTATATAGCACCTTTTTTAACCTTAGAGGTTACCAAAGCGCTTTACACTGTGTCCCATTCACACACACATTCACACTCACATAGGGGCTAGCCTGCCATTGGGAGCAACTTGGGGTACAGTGTCTTGCCCAAGGACACTTTGGCATGTGGAGTCGTGTGGGCCATGAACCACCAACCCTGCGATTAGTTCTCTACCACCTGAGCCACAGCCGCCCGTAGTGAATACAAGTATTATTGTAATACCTAGGCAAATGTAAAGTTCAGCAAAGAACTTCTTCACTGCTGTTTCTTGCTGGATTAGCTGATAAACTGATTAACTCCCATCTGTCAATTGGAGAAAAGTGCAACTGCCTTGTGAGTCAAGTATAAATGCTTTGGACCGCTTAGAGCTGCACGAACAGAATGTATTTCAGTGCCAAGCAAAAGTATAAACAAGGCTTGATACCGCATTCAGACTTCAGTTTTGGGTGTGATCAACCTATTAGTGATTTTTAGTGCATGTAGCAGAAAGTAGTAGTGTCTGATATACAACACTTTGAATTCTATAAAAACTGAAGAACTCCCTTAAAACTCCAGTTAAAACATACTGACTGCTTAATTACAGTTTAAACAGAGTATGTGGGGTACTGTAAAACAGTAATTACAATGTTACTACCATGTATTTTTTGATATGGTGCCATGGTACTACCATTGTCCTTTGGCATACACCAAGGTAGTACAGTGGTATTTTTTAAGTACTTGTAGAACCTTGTATATATATATATATATATATATATATATATATATATATATATATATATATATATATATATATATATATATATATATATACACACTATAGTAAATGACTAAGTCCATATTATAGGCTATATCAAAGTACCATGGTTATGCCACAGTACTTTTTTCTCAGTGTATTAGGCAATGTTTACTCACCGATAATACGTGAGGTGATGTAGGCAATGTCCAGTTCTCCTTTTGTATACCTAAATTACACACAAGGCACATGAACTCAATATTGACAGCATAACATACATTCAAATTCACACATTCATAAAGTTTTTTTATTTTTGTATTTCACTGAATTATTCTGATATCTTTAAAGGGATAGTTAATCAAACATATGTTGAACCAAATAAGTATAAATGTCTTTATTCTGTGGAACACAAAGGGAGATGTTAGGCAGAATGTTATGGACTCATCATTCACTTTCATTACATGGAAAAAAATTTAAAGGCAGAGGGTGACTGAGGCTGTCAGAGGCAGAAATAAAAAGTTGGTTCTGGAACAGCATGAGGGGGAGTAAATTATGAAAGAATTTTCATACTTTGGTTAACAATCCCTTTAATAGAAATGGTTAAAATAAAAAATTATATTTAAATGCAAGATTACAAGATTACATTATATTAAAGTCAAAACTTATTTCAACAAAATAGGTATTTAGATAAAGGTATGATTAATTATAATTACAAATATAATTGTGTATTATTTATATGTAAATATGCTTGTACATCTATATTCATGTATTTGTGTTACAGTAAACTGGGCATGAGTCATCTAACCCATATACATAATGGACCACATTACACCCACACTAGATGACCTGAGTAATCTGCTGAAGCATGAAAACCCTCTAAGAAGAACATATTTAAACAAGCTACTATTCTAAGCCTCTGTGCAAGAGATGAATGAAACACACAAATAGTCTAGAGTGCGTGTGTGTGTTTGTGCAGTGGGATTTGATGGCATGTATGTGTGTCGTTCACCCCTTGCACAGTGTCTTAAAATAGCAGGTTGTTAAATCATTATCAATCTCTGTGTGTGTGTGTGTGTGTGTGTGTGTGTGTGTGTGTGTGTGTGTGTGTGTGTGTGTGTGTGTGTGTGTGTGTGCGTGTGCATGCATGCGTACACTTGTGTGTTTGAGCAAGAGAGAGGCACATAAAGGTACAGTATATGAAATAGAGTTGTTACTTTTTGAAACTTTAAACATTCCTGTTAAGTGTGCCTCATATCAATATTTTGGATAACACTTTACAGTAAGTTTCTATATGGTAACATTAGTTAATACATTATGTATCATGAACTAACAATAAACAATATTTTTTTTTCAGCATTTATTAATCTTGGTTAAAGTTTATTTACAAATATACCACAGTTAGTTCCGGTCCTCAAATCTGATTGGACGAGAGACGTTCCATTAGCACTGATGGTGTGACAGCATCAGCACTCAGACACTTCACTGTGTGTATCACTCTGCTTATGTTCGTGCTGTTCTAAATGAAAGTGTAAGCGTAGTGCATGTGTGTTAGGAGTTACTGTCTTTATTTTTGAAATTACATATGTTAGCCAGCAGGTGGTGGCAAAAGATAATTTTTGTGTGTAAAATGAGCCAGTTGGTGACAAAGTGAATCCGTTAGTCATTTTTTACATAGAACAGCGCTCCGTGAGTTTCCACATTGGATACATACTGTTTAAAATGGCGGAGGACATCACTGTTTCTGTAGTGAATGACATTTGCGCACCGGCTACCCCAAAATATAGAGGAATACCCCGCTTGGACATCTATATTCCACTGAGAAAGCTGACCTTCAGAAAGCTGTAAGCATCTCTGATTGGGTGTGGCAACAGGTGATTGCACACTCAGTCTCTCTCTCTCACACACAAACAAACACACACATCAATCCATCTATCCTTGTTTATCCAATGACTTGTTAGAAACAGCACAAACCGTGATACTATTTCTGAAGTGAACATTTTGAATTACTAACGGAGGGTTGGATGCATCATTTGTTGTGAACCAGCAATGGCAGATTCTGATCGGTAGCGTAATAAAGTAGTTCCATGTACAAATGAGTTTTTATGACCGTACTCAGTTTTTCCCCAAAAAATTTAAATGTACTTGTTCATTGAACTGTTGTATATAAGCAATATCACACTCGTAATCATGCTATATGGCCCTATATCAGCACTGCTGTGATTCGGCAGCAAGCCGAATGCCATAGGTAATTACAGCAGTGCTGATGTAGGGCGATATTGCACTCTTGCTCGTGTGATATTGCTTAAATATACTATTGTTTATTGTTTGTTTATGTTTGATCATAATGCATTAACTGATATAATCATACACAACTTTTAATATTAAAATTGTATATTAGTATATGAACAAATTAACATTAATACATGTTGTAAAGGTATTGTTTATTCATGTTAACTATTGTGTTAACTAATGTAAAAAAATACAACCTTATTTTAACGAGTTTTTAGCTAATTTAGTGCCTAGTTACCCAACTTTAGTTTTGCTGGAATGCTCCATAAAGCGTTCTAACTTACGAACAACAGTGTGTCAATAACGTGGTCAACCTAATCTGCCTCTGGGTCAATCAGGGGTAAAATGCAACATTACATAAGCACTCCAAACTATATCTACCCATCAGAGTCTAAATGCTTTCAGCTGAGAAATAAATGCACATGAATAGTTATCAACTGTATCACCACAGTATCCTCTGGATAACAGCAAGCAAGCCGAGTCACATAAAGCACAATGGTGACTAAGAATAAATAGGGGCTTCCTGCTGTACAGAAGCTTGCTGTTGCAGGCACAGTGTAATGATGAGTATGAACATTATGGAGGTTTGTGTTTTGTCATTAAATTAATATTCCGGGTTCAGTGGAAGTTAAGTTCATTCGAGTGCATTTTTGGTATAATGTTGACTACCACAAATATTAATTTAGACTTTTTCCTTCTTATCTTTCTTTAAAAAAAAAAAAACAAGCAGTGATGACGGGCCCAAGCACCTTTCAGAAAACGATGCAAGGTGGACACATTTGTCATTTTACATTTTTCAATGTCTTGGGATAATATTGTCTAAATGTGGTGACGGTCTCATTAATCCACTAGGAGTATTTAAAATGTCAGAGACTGCACTATTAAAAAAATCAAAAATGGATGACTTCTTGTTGGGCGGAACTAATAACTACAATTATGAAAGTTGTACACTATATATGTACCAATTTTGGTGACTGTAGGTGAAAATGGGGGTGCTTCAAAGGCCATCTTACATGCCCATTTTAAAGGGAGTGCAACAGAGACCCCCTACATGCCCATGCGTGAACCTTTGCCCAGCCCTAATGACCAACGACTCTGGTGTGTGCAAATTTTCATGTAATTTTAAGCATGTATATAGGAAAAAGGAATAAGAACAATTAATGTGTTGCCATGGCAACACTATTTAAGATATCATATATCCCTTAACAATTTTACATCAGCAGTGTATCTGAATTTTGAAGCAATTCATGTTAACATAAGAGGGCTATTTCAAAGTCTGTTAAAAGTGCCATACTTCCTGCTGCCAGTTGGTGGCACTATGACCATGACCCATAATAACCGGATCCATGTGATCAGCCCTCTTTTGCCATAAATTATTACTTCGCCATGCCGACATTGTTCAAAATATAAAAAAATCAGTTAGCAATTTTGCATCTACAATATCTTGGCATAATGTTGCACAAATTTGGTGTCAGACACGTGAATCCCCCAGGAGGATTATTTAAAAGTTCAAAGCATGTTCAGAAAATCCAGAGGAAATTGCTGACTTCCTGTTGGGCAAGATATTGACTGCAAGTATGAAAGTTGTTCAGCTTGATGAGAACAATATATGTACCAAGTTTGGTGATTCTAGGTGAAAATGTGGGTGCCACAGAGCCCCCCCATTACATGACCATGTGTGAACTTTTGCCCAGTCCTAATGGCTGACAACTCTGAAATGTGTACAAAATTTCATGAAATTTCAAGACGGCTATTTCAAAGACTGCTAAAAGAGCAATACTGCCAGTTTGTGGCACTAACATTTGCTGTGACTCATAATAGCCAAAACAATGTGCTCAGACCCCATTACCAAACATACAGCTGAATTTTCTTCAAAATCACACAATGCACACAGAAGATATATTTTTGCTTTGTTTCAAGTAGATGAGAGACGAATTATAATACTTTTTTGTGTTGCATACACAGCAATAGGTGTCGATATGAAATGTAATGATGACATAAGGTATGGTCCCAACATGAAAGAGCCAATGAGGTCTGATGTTATTGATGTTGTTGCAATATTTGATTTGCTTAACGATTTGATTTGAGAGTTATTTACATCCGTTCATCTTACAAAGTGATCGTATGCCATTGGAAGACTTGAAATAGGAAGCATGTGTCGCATGGACTACTTTTGGGAGCTTATTTAAGCTTTAAAAGGTATAGTTCAACCAAACATGAAAATTCTCTCATAGTTTACTCACCCACATGCCATCCCAGAAGTGTATGACTTTCTTTCTTCTGCTGAACATTTTTAGAAGAATACCTCAGCTCTGTTGGTCCGTGTAATGCAAGTGAACGGTAACCAGAACTTTGAAGGTCCAAAATGTGTATAAAGGAAGCATAAAAATAATCCATATGACTCTAGTGGTTAATCTATATCTTCAGCAGAAATATGATAGGTGTGGGTGAGAAACAGATCAATATTTAAGTCCTTGTTTTACTATAAATTCTACTCCTTGCCCAGTGCATGCAATATGCAAGAAGAATGCGAATTGGCAAAAACAATGGAAGTGCAAATGTGCAAGTGAAAGTGGAGATTTATAGTAAAAAAGAACTTAAATATTTGATTTGTTGATCTGACTGGAGTCTAATGGTTACTTTTATGCTTCCTTCATATTATTTTTTGGACCTTCAATGTTCTGGCCACATTCACTTGCATTGTATGGACTTACAGAGCTAAAATATTTTTCAAACAATCTTTGTGTTCAACAAAAGAAAAAAGTCACACACATCTGGGATGGCATGAGGGTGAGTAAATGATTAGAGAACTTTAATTTTTGGGTGCACTATCCCTTTAAAGTGAGTCACCATCAACTGCCATTGTATGGAAATTAGTGATCAAGAGATTCTTTAAAATATCTAATTTTGAGTAAATTGTGACAGAATTTTCATTTTGGGGTCAACAATTTAATTAAGTCCAAGACCACTATGTATCGGTCAAAGCAACAAACAATTAATTATTTGGTTCAGTGACTTAGGGTTAATTTTAAGGCTAAAATTAGGCTAATGAACTAGCTAGCATATCAAAGGATACTGAGAAAGAGGACATAACATGCCTAGCTCAAACTAGCTCAAACACACCTAAACAGGAGTAATTACATTTAAGACTCCTGATATAGTAGTAGTTGTCATATTCATTACACAAAACTGGGTCACGAGAACTCTATTAAAAGACCTTGACAGTGTTCGCTTTAAAGTGCAGTCTTACGCATACAAAAATATAAACTTACATACAAAAACAAACTCAAGCACAAATTCAAGATTAGGACTCACGTGGCCACTTGATTCATAACCTTGGTTGAGGTGTCTTTGATGGTGTCTTTTAAGTTGTCCTTGATGTTGCTGAAGAACTTTCCTGCACCTCCTTTTACCATATCCAGAAGTCCCCCTCCATAGTTCCCATCCATATCTGGAGACGGAGGGCCTTCAAATGATCAGAATATCAAATCTTACAACACACATGCACACAGGACACCACAAACTCACGTCAACCCCTACGTATTAGGCATGCTTATACAGTGGATGCAAAATCCAAAACACTGTGCATCTAAATAACACTACATGCTTTAAAAAAACACAGGGAATCAGTAAGGTAGATGCTGCAGCGGTCACTCTGATCACTGAGGGAACTCAAGGTCAGTTGTATGTGCTGATCAGTTACTATACACTCAAAGGCAAAGCTGGTACACAAACAGCTCCTCTACACCAGAAAGCCTCATAAATCCATTGTAATAAAACATAGGAAGCACTTCTACATCAGCTCATTAATCTTAAATGCTAAGTATTTACAGATGAAGTCAGAAGTTTACATACACCTTAGCCAAATACATTTCAACTCAGTTTTTCACAATTCCTGGCATTTAATCGTAGATAACATTTCCTGTCTTGGGTCAGTTGGGATCACTACTTTATTTTAAGAATGTAAAATGTCAGAATAATAGTAGAGAGAATAATTGACTTCAGCTTTTATTTCTTTCATCACATTCCCAGTGGGTCAGAAGTTTACATACACTTTGTTAGTATTTGGTAGCATTGCCTTTAAATTGTTTAACTTTGGTAAAAACTTTTTGGGTAGTCTTCCACAAGCTTCTCACAATAAGTTGCTGGAATTTTGGCCCATTCCTCCAGACAGAACTGGTGTAACTGAATCAGGTTTGTAGGCCTCCTTGCTTGCATATGCTTTTTTCAGTCTTGCCCACAAATTTTCTATTAGATTGAGATCAGGGCTTTGTGTTGGCCACTCCAATACCTTGACTTTGTTGTCATTTAGCCATTTGCCATAACTTTGGAGGGATGCTTGGAGGGGTCATTTTCCATTTGGAAGACCCATTTGTGACAGAGCTTTAACTTCCTTTTTGATGTCTTGTGATATTGCTTCAATACATCCATGTCATTTTCCTTCCTCATGATACTGTCTATTTTGTGATGTGCACCAGTCCCTCCTGCAGCAAAGCACCGCCACAACATGATGCTACCACCCCCATGCTTTACGGTTGGGATGGTGTTCTTCGGCTTGCAAGCCTCACCCTTTTTCCTCTAAACATAACGATGGTCATAATGGCCAAACAGTTAACTTTTTGTTTCATCAGACCAGAGTTTCATCCATGTGTGCACTTGCAAACTGTAGTCTGGATTTTTTATGGCAGTTTTGGAGCAGTGGCTTCTTCCTTGCTGAGCAGCCTTTCAGGTTATGTCAATATAGGACTCATTTTACTGTGTATATAGATACTTTTCTACCCGTTTCCTCAAGAATCTTCACAAGGTCCTTTACTGTTGATTTGGGATTGATTTGCACTTTTCGCACCAAGCTACGTTCATATTTAGGTATTATAACTGCATGGTTCCATGGTGTGTATATTTGCTCACTATTGTTTGTACAGATGAACATGGTACCTGTGGGTATTTGGAAATTGCTCCCAAGAGTGAACCAGACTTATTGAGGTCCATATATTTTTTCTGAGGTCTTGGCTGATTTCTTTTGATTTTCCTATGATGTCAAGCATAGAGGCACGGAGTTCAAAGGTAGGTCTTAAAATAGTTCCACAGGTACACCTCCAATTAGCCTATCAGAAGCTAATCGGCCAATTGCCTAAAGGCTTGACATAATTTTCTGGACTTTTCCAAGCTGCTTCAAGGCACAGTTAACTTATGTAAACTATATGTAAACTTCTGACCCACTGCAATTGTGATATAGTCAGTTAAAAGTGAATCAATCTGTCTGTAAACAATTGTAGGAAAAATTACAAAAAAAATGAGTCATGCACAAAGTAGATGTCCTAAACAACTTGCCAAAACTAAAGTTTTCTAATATGAAATCTGTGGAGTTGGTAAAAATTGTTTTAATGACGTTAACCTAAGTGTATGTAAACTTCTGACTTCAACTATACATCACAAGCCAAATACGTTGGTTTAATGTGCATTTAGATGGTGGAAGTTGAAAAGCATAGGGAGAAGCAAAAGCTTGGGGAAACAAAAGAATGAAAGGGAGACATGGTGGAAATATTCGGCATCTAGGCCGTATTAAATAAATCCTAGTTTAAGGCCACATCCACATTAATATGTTTTTGGTTGAAAACACATCCCCATGAAGCATTTTCAAAACACTTTTCATCCACATAGAAACACACGAAATCGATCACTGACATTTACATCGGCAACAACATAAATACTCCGTCATTTTGGGGCATACAAAAATGAACTGAAACTCTGTGAATACTTATCACACAAACATGAAACATATGTCTAAAGAAAGCTTGAAATGTCTACTTTTAAATAAAACAATTAAAAACTAATATTCTCCTGCAATATAATCTGCATGGAACTAAGCAATGTACAGTTTCTCCTGGCTCAGCTAATTATCCCTAATGTGATCACACTCACAGGCAGAGGGCGCTATTCATAAGGTAATGTGCTGAGGTGATCAATGCAAATGGTAAACGGCCCTGACAGTGCCATAAAAAGCATCTACTTCATTCACTTTTCTGCGTGTTTGAAAGATACATATTTCACTAGTGGGACTGTTTCCAGGCTTGCCAGCCAGGATTCAGTGTATTGAAATATGTCCTAATAAGCAAATTCTAGTTACATTAAAATTTTGTTTTGGCTAAAGCAGGTATTTAAATTGTATGCTGTATGTAATATGATATAAAAATAATATGAATGTTTAGATTATATTTTAACTAGTGTTTATGCTGGCTCATTATCATCAACAAAACTTGTGCTTGCAAATATGTGTTCAGGTGTAAATGAGTAAAATGCATTTTAAATTTGCCCATATTAGAAAATCAGCATATTATAATGAATTCTGAAGGATCATGTGACACTGAAGACTGCAGTAATGATGCTGAAAATTCAGCTTTGATCACAAATAGTATTTTACAATATATTCAATAGAAAACGGTTTGTTTAAATTGTATAAAGAGTTCACAATATCATTAATTTTACTGTATTTTGATCAAACAAATGCAGTCTTGGTGAGCAGAAGAGACTTCCTTTAAATGGTAGTGTAGGTCTAAAATTAAGTAAAGTCTTTATGTAAAGAAAATGTATCAGATTACTTGGTTACTTTTATCTTAAAACTTGATTTTGATCATTAAGTCTTTGTCACATTCCTCAGTGATAGGCCCAGGGGAGGGGTCTTTGTCTCCTCAGGTGTGAAATACATTTTCTAACACTAAAAGTCTTACAAAGGTTAAATTAGTATATTGTTTAGTATGAATGAGTGATCAGGATGGCAAAAACTCTAGGCTACAAGATCCAGTTCTCAAATGTATTGTGGACAAATGTTGAGTATGTGTTATATGGCCTTATTTCTATGACTTAACATTTTAGTTTTTTTTAAAAACCACGCATAAATGTTATTTTCTCAAAAATACAAACATGTACACACATGTAGCTCACATATTATTGTAGCCCAGTTTGTGCTGAATACAGTGTTATCAGACTTTAGCCATTAATATGTTTTAAGCAAATGAAAAAAGCACAAATGTCAAGGCATGTCAAAACTAGAGGTCGACCGATTAATCGGCCGATTTTTTGCATTTTTTACATAATCAGCATCGGCCAATATCCACGCATATCAAGCCGATTATTAGGCAGGCGCATCTGTGGGCAGCCTAGTGTTGTTGTGGAACACGTGTTCGACGCACGCTGCCCCTAGAGTCATTTTCCAGCAGACCTCAGTGCCTAAGGAAGGAGCTAAATTCCTTGGAGAAAACAGTAAGGATTACATTTGTATAACTTCTTTAGATTTAATTAAAAACTTTTGATATGTTACTGCCAACTTCAAGAAAAAACGTGACAAACGCGATAGTTGACATGACGTTCGGCTACTTTGGATATTGATAGCGTAGTTGAATTTGCATTATCAAAGCAGAAGGGTTGCTATCATGTCACAATAAGTAAGCAAGAATTTTGCAATTACAGACAGTGAATCTGAGACTTTTATTTGTTCTGTTTGTGTGTCTTATATTTGAGAGGGTTGTCACTCAATGCAGAGAAATAAGTAATAAAAAAAGATACCAACGCGCTATAGGCTATTGAAGGACTGGCTTTGGTAAGCTCGGACGTTATTGGTTCTGCTGTCGGTACTGAAGAAATTAAGAAAATACATTCTTTATTGCTATAAAGAGAAAATTATTTTATCTCGCCAGCCATTTCTATGTATAATAATATGAAACCATTTGTCTGTGATGCAATTTAGCTATTCGCAGTCAGACAGAGAGAGAGAAATCTCTCACGCGGTGCTACAGCGAGCACAACACGAGCCCAGCTTAATGAGTGACAGAACTAAACATTCAAACATAGCCTGGTTTAGATCTGTGATATTAGTCTGATTTTATTTTAGATTTCGCCTTCCAAAGATTATAAAAATAATATTTATACATAAGTCGCATTCTGTCTAGCACAACTTCCTTCCCTTCACAGCGGTGCACTGACATTTCTCCCTAAAACTCAAACTTAACGTCAGAATCAGCACGATCAGTGATTGTTGTAAAATACAGTCTAGCTACTGTTGCTAAATTGCGGGACGCGTTTAATAATAAAAAGAGCGCAAGAGATACCGGTCCCAAGGCGGCGCGCGCTCCGAAACACACCGCAAAGAGACAAGCAAACTATAGGCTACTTTGGGTTTCATGCGTCTAAACGATCAACTATGCACAAAAATATGTCATAATGACCGGCTTGGAGATTCACTTAAACACAGTTTATGTCTAAAATGGACGTAGTTATGGAAATAGTTGGGGAGAAAATATGCTGCATCAGGAGCCTATTAGATCTGAACTCGGTCTTAAAGGGGAAGCTGTCTATTAAACGTGACGATTGAGCCATTACTGCGAATCAAACAACAAAAAGGCAAAGAGAAAATCACTCTTGAATGAATAACTTCTGCATTAATAAGCATTAATCTATCTATGATAAACTATGCAGTGTTATTTTACAATTGATTACTTTATTAGATTTCTTTTTAGACCACACCTGAACAGTAATGTTAGTAGACCTTCCTGAAATAAAATTATATATATATATATATATATATATATATATAACAAAAAGAACCGTTAAGAATACCGTTAAAGTACCGGATCGATAAGCAGTATCGGTAAGATAGTAATACCATTAAAACCTTAACGATACCATCCCTAGTTATGCCTGTGCTTCTCTTGGATGCTTTGAAAATTGGATTACGTGTCTGGATTGTCCCTTAATTAAAGCTGCATTTGGATATCAACCTTCGTGTCTCGGAGCAGTTCGTAACACCTGCTTTGTTTATTTAATATATTTGTTATACATTATTTATACAATATGTTTTTACATTATACATTTTTTAAGTCTACAAGTGCAGATTGGTCAAGTGTTCAATAAATGTATTTGTTGAGAAATTTTGTCTATCTTAAGTAATTATTTGTGTTACATTTTATCTTTCAAATAAAAGGTTCAAATAAGAGGTTAAAAACAAGCACATATCGGCCAAATATCGGCCAAAATAAATCGGCAGCATTAATCGGCCATCGGCCGACCCGGATTTCAAAAGATCGGCATCGGCCTGAAAAAAACAATATCGGTCGACCTCTAGTCAAAACTTCTCCAGGGCCCAAAACACCCTCAGACCCTAGAAGGTTAAAACATTCGGTACCCATTCACTTAAATTGTGAGGACCTATAGAGCTGAAGTATTCTTCAAAAAATCTTTGTTTGTGTTCAGCAGAAGAAAGAAAAAGTCATACACATCTGGGATGGCATTAATGTGAGAAAATGATGAGAGAATAAAAAATGTTGGGTTAACTATCACTTGAACTTAAACTTGGGAGTTTATTAGTACAAATAAAATTATTTAACTGATTGCCTGAATTTTGTATTAGTTCTGTTCAGTCCATGTTACAAAAACAGATAAGATAGGATTCTAGAGATAGGATGTTTTTGTAATATGGCCCCTGATGTGTCTATATGGGTCTGAGTGTTTATATGTCCTCCAAACTGGACCACACCCAAATTAAAATTCTGACTCAGCCACCTTCCACTCAGCTGAGCTGCAGATTTCACCTTCTCTACACACACACACAGACGCTGCATTGAAAACAAGACAATAACTTTCATCAGAAATCGGCTCCAGTAATGGGCGGTCAACGAATATCATGCATCAACAATATCAACATTCTAATACTGTAGGGCACACATCCTACCAATGTTAGTGTGGGTCACACCTGAGGAAATCATCCCACAGTCACTCAACTACAGCTCCTGAGCAAGACAGTATATGGACTATATTATGGGAAGAGAAAACACTCTGCAACCTGTTTTAGATCAGTAATCTTGTGAGATTATAAATATTAATGTCTAATATAATATAATATAGCTAGAGCTGTCAAAGTTAACACATTGATGCATGCAATTATTTTAAAAAGTTTAACGCATACATTTTTCTTAATTTACCATTATTAAAGCATAAACAAGCATAAACACTGGTCGGAATATCAGAACCTTTGCGATGTGTCCACCCGAATTCATTGCACTGGTGCACACACCACAAACACACACACACAACAGCTGTCTGCCTCCCACTTGTTGCTAGCAGAACAGGGTGGCCTGGCATCACTCTAATAGTGGGCCGGCCAGAGAGTGAGCTTACTGTTGGACTTACCAACAATAGAGGAGCTCTATTCTGAGTGAGCAAATACACAGGAGGTCTAGTTGATTTCAAAGTCCAAGGCTGTCCCTCTCACAGAGCAAGGAGTCTCTGAAATCCTACTACTGTCCCTTTAATCGCACAAAAAGCCCAAGTGTCACTTGTATATCAGAGAGGGACAGCTAGAGAAAGAGAGAGCTGTTCTGACCACAAAGATCAGATCTGAAGATTTGTCAAATAAAGGCATGTCTCCCTAACACATTTCCTCTTTTAAATTTTAATCTTCACATTCTCCCTGTCTTTTGTTCTTTTCATCCAGCACTTTTGAGTCACATAGACCAGCTCTGAGATGTGAAGCCTATTGTGTGTTTGTGTGTGTAACATTGTGTGCTTGTGTGTCTTGTTACAACAAGACCCAACTGGCTTTTCAATTATATATCACCTACAGGCTGGAACAAAGCGAATGCTTTTCAACCAAAATGCTCAAACTACTGAATAATGAATAATTATAAAAACTAAATGAATACTGGTTTGAATAAGGTCAGTATTTTCACTGAAATTAAAATTTCTCTCTAAATTCAGAGTGACTAGATAGCATGCGAGTCCTTTACTTCATGGCAACTGCACAGAAGCAACAGCAGAATCAACAATCCAGCGTTTCTGACAATTTCACATTGTACAAACTGAAAAATGTCTGGTCTTGCCTCATTTTAAAAATAACACTGATGTAGTTCATTCAGGAAATTCAGAAGTTAGGATCAGTAGAGTACAGTTTATACAATTAATTAGACACTATAGTATATGGTCTTTGAAGGAAAGATTGGATGTTAAAATGACACATAAAATGACATGGGTTATTTCTTTACATCCTGAACCTGACACTAGTGCTTCCTTACACCCCTCTGTCTCTGACCCGAAAGACAACTCTCATCCCATACCACTGCAGTACAACAGCAGCAATCCCACTAAACAGAGAGACACTGTCTTAGATATTGTTATCCCAGTCCATGTGAAACTGTATGCAAGAAAGCCAACTACATGCAAGACCAAGGCAAACTCCATGCATGGCAATTGGGGCTAGTAAAACATGGCATTTATGCACATCCACTTCACATTATAGTCAAAGTAGTATCTGTGGCTTTCTAATGCCCCAGAACTCTGACTTTGATCAATTATCATGACACAGCACATAAACAGGCGACATGAAAGACATGCGTCCTGCGGACACCGGCAACAAATATTTCATTAGCCACCTAGAATAATGAAATACAACCAAAACGACATAAAAACAGACACTAAACACAGGCGTATAAAACGAAGAAGCGGTTGGCTTGCGTGCGTCATCCAACCGTCGACATACCTGAGCTGTCCATGGTGCTGTAGTCGTCCTGTCGCGCCGGGCCTGACTTAGCGCTGCCGAGGGTTACTGCCGTCAAACCGCCGCTTCTTCCCCCGATGCAGAAGTCTCCGCTGCTATCGACCAACTGCAAAGATTCGTAGCCATCATAACTGCCCTTTTTCTTGTAGCCACCTAGCAGGCTCATGAGCACAACTGGGAATCACATAGACGTTCAAAAACGACGGTTTCAAAACACTAGTGGAATGCACATGTTTTGTTGGACTGCTCGGAGGGTGGAATTAATGTAGTTTTCAGCAAGACTACCCCGCATACGCCCGCTAGCTGCAGGAGAGAAGAGAGTGGTGTGTCATCAAGCGCCGCATTTACTAGTGATCCAATCAATGCAGCCAGTTATCTGATTCTTCAGCCTGAATCCACCTTTGAAAAAAGTGCTAGTTTTATACAAGATTTTTTTAAATAGGCTTTTAACTAAGAATAAATCTATAATATACTAAAGTAAATATTATATAAATTAAATGTATTTATTTAATTATTATTAATAATAGTATTGTAATAATGATGATTTTAATTAATATTTTATAATACTTTAGTTAGAATTATAATATAATAATTATTTCTTTATTGTTAGTTTTTATTATTTATATTATATATATATATATATATATATATATATATATATATATATATATATATATATATATATAAAATTTTAATAATTATATGTATACTGTATATATTTAATAACAAATACAAAAACATTTTATTTGTGACAAAATGACAATTCAGCATATTTCAAACCCAAACTCTCATTATATCTTATATCTCAGTATAGTTTTATTACAAATAAATCATAAAATTATAGATGTGTTTTTATATATATATATATATATACACACATACATACATACACACACACACACACACACACACACACACACACGTAGTGTTTCCATGTTTTATGGGGACTTTCCATAGACATAATGGTTTTTATACTGTACAAACTTTATATTCTATCCCCTAAACCTAACCCTACCCCTAAACCTAACCCTCACAGAAAACTTTCTGCATTTTTACATTTTCAAAAAACATAATTTAGTATGATTTATAAGCTGTATTCCTCATAGGGACCGACAAAATGTCCCCACAAGGTCAAACATTTCGGGTTTTACTATCCTTATGGGGACATTTGGTCCCCACAAAGTGATAAATACACGCCACACACACACACACACACACACACACACACACACACACACACACACACACACACACACACAAATCAGCCACAGCATTAAAACCAACTGCCTAATATTGTTTAGGTCCGCCCCAGCCAAAACAGCGCCAACCTGCATCTCAGGATAGCATTCTGAGATGCTATTCTTCTCACCACAATTGTACAGTGCGGTACAATTTTGAGTTACCGTAGACTTTGTCTGGCCATTCTCTGTTGACCTCTCTCATCAACAAGGCATGTCCATCCACAGAACTGCCACTCCAAATAAATAAATAGTTTTTGGCACTCCGAATAATGTTTCTTGTTTTTAGCATTATTCGGAGTGCCAAAAACAATTTATTTATTTGGTGTGGGGGGTGACCTATAAATGTTTTCTTGAAATTATCCCATTAAGTATTTGCTTATTTAATGTATCAAGTATTTGCTATGTTCAAATAGACAAAACATTTGTAAAAAAAATAATATATATATATATATATATATAAAAACAACAACAACCCATTTATATAAGACTTCAAAATACAATCAAAATGTATCTCACTTGTACAATTAAGGAAAATAAACTACATGTATGGCTGATCCATGGATCGCAGTACAGAATAAACATCTTTGTTATTGTTTTCTTTATATATGTCTCTCACCGTTTATAGTCTATGGGTAACCTTGATATAGTGTTCAGTGCTTTGCCAGTGAAAGTGCAAGACTTCCTTTTTGGATGATTTATCTGTAATTGAGCAACTTGATGCTTCCCTTCATGATCCCATTGCTTGGCAGCCACTGGGACAGCATTCTTTCTCATAAGAGAGCTGGATCCTGGGCAACTCTTTGAGAAAAGTAAAACTGAGAACACAGCATGTAGGAAGTGTCACAGAGAGAAAGGCTCTGGTTGAGGTATACCATTAATTATCAATTTAATGCCAACTCTGATTCATTCATTGTTATAAAGACAAGCATTAAAACCAACCTTGGGTCAGCTGGAGGACATCAATACACATACAAACTTTTAAAGAAATAATCTTGTGAAATTGCCTGAATCCCACTTAAATAGTACCACTTGAATGCAAGGAACTCAAGAGAATGTATTTTCTGGAATAACAATATTGACAATGAAAAGCATTTAGATAAGAATTTTTGGAAGGAAATGCCTCAACCAGCAACAACAATGCTTGTATTTCAGGCTGTGTTGAATATGCTATAAAGTCACATTTACAACAGGTTTTATTAAAAGTCATAGGGCTTGCCTGTTAATGTTAAACTCCACAAAGAGGTTATTTTTTAACACAGCTTGTGATCTTCAGATCTTGATTTTCAAAGCCTGTTACTCATAATCACTCATGTATCATAATGGAACCAACAGGCAATGTGGATTGGTCTTTATGTTAACTGTCACTTCACAATTCTTGTAAACAGTATTGTAGAAAGGATCCAATGGTTTATAAAGACTTGTGCATATCTGTGTTGTGGCATTGATGGTTTAATCAGTATAGTTTTCAATCACTATTTACAAAGCTGACATGTCTGATGGCATTCAGACCTCAGTATCTGTTAATGTGTTGGCTGAATAAATTGGACTTGGACTCATGGCTGGGTTTGGATTAATTTTTAACATAATAAAAACATCTGAAGTTTTGGTGTCTTGCTTCAAGACTAATAGTTACTTAGCCAATGTGGTACTGGAGTTTTTGGACATTTTACAGAGTTGTTAACATGATTGCTCCTCGCAGTTAGAAGGCTAATATATATACACAACAGGCTACCTAAAAAAATAGAACTGATTTTGTTCATATTGGTTATTCTAAGAGGTCGTTTTGGTGTCTCGAGACGTGTGTTCGGTTTTATGCGTTGTTGCGCAAGAACAGGTTCGGTTTGAACTAACCTCAAATTCAGCTGAATGATATTTGACGCGGTCTTCAGTCAGGAGTAGGCAAATATTCCAACGTACAGTCGCCAGTCGCGACTGCGAAAGCACACAACGTTGCTTCCATGGAAACAGAGGCAGGGCGCGCGCCCTTCCGCTCATAGCTCCAGTGATGCAAGGGGATTTCCCCTTCACCGTTTATACCGTCATAAACTGACCATGTGCTTAACACAGGTAACATATTAAATGCAATAAATCCAATACACTTCTCTCTGTGTGTCAGTGGTCGAGTCAAGCATTCCGCGTTTTTTTTTTTTTTTTTGTATCCAAAACATCCATTTCAAGAGAGAAACATGGATCAGATGACGTAAAAATTTAACATACACTTCCGCTTTTTAGGGTGAACGAAGTGTGGATTTATTAATTTCATATCAGTGCGTCAAACAAACAGAAATGTTGTGTGTGGAACACAAATAAACAAGGAAACGCCAGGTAAATTTTAAGTCCATCGTTTGTCACGGTCGTCTTAAACGCGTTTCTCTTGAATAACCTTGGCATTTTCAACATCATGCATCTTTTATCAACATTTCTGTTTTTTATTTTATTTTTTATATATAAATAATAATGGTATAATAAGTAAGCCTGATGAATGCACCACCCCCCATGCATTAGACTAGAAATGCATCCGAACAGCTGATCTGTTTTGCTTGTCGTGACTCATGTAGCCTACTGTCGCTTATTCCTTCCTGAGAACGGGCCCAACGGCGTGTAAAAATGTCCAAAAGCGATTTTCCGCATCAGCAATGTTGGCATTATGAACAAATTGAGCAGGGCATTAAAACAAACCTCACCTATGTCACTGTTTCCAACGCAATGCTCATTTAGAAATGCAGATCAGTGCAGAAATCCAGTCTCGCGATTCACATGACATCACGGTAGACACGACGGTTTATGTAATATAAACATTTCAGTACGAAAGCTCGAAGGTGTCTTATTCAGTATAAAAACCGTTATTATTAAATTCAAAGGAAATTCAATCGGGAATTCCTTCCTACCTTTTGATGCACTCTCTCTCTCTCATTCTCCGGTGACCCAGCTGATCTCAGAAATGCTGACCTTTCATTTGTCATTCACTGCCTGTCAAAGGTCAGATTGGCGCGTGTCCCAGCGAATGGTGCTCCGTTTCGAACAAGCGCACGAGCACAAACGTGATGTAGCTATATCATCATCATCATCATCGAATCAGTGCCTTCACACAAGCCAAACCCACAACAGACCACCGACCAATTTCACTTGACCTAGATCAGTAAACAGAGAAACTAAATGACATCTTTTTACATCTTTATTTTTAAACAGTACCACAAGTCTACCTCTACTACAGTAAATATGCATGAACTGTCCAAATATAGGAAATCACCGAATGGATAGTGGAAACCGATTCCCTTAATCTATCGCTGATTAATTTGTTACAGCTGTATTTCAGTGACATTAAGGATGTCTCTTAAATAGTCTTCCTAATGGGAGATCAATCTCGTTTTAGTTTTGTGTTTTCTTTTTTTTTTCTCTCAATACGACTCCGTGTTCGATTACACTATTACATTACAGGAGTTCCGTGATGCAGAGAACAGACGCCGGTGTCGAGAAATTACAAATCCTAACGTGGTAGTAGCCAAGCGGATATTAATTAAGTCGTGCTGACGTTGCTGGATAACATTTCTGGAGCGTTCATGTGACCTAATTTATATTCATGAGCATCTTGCCTTCACTATAGTAGGATTCGTAAAACCAGGGGATTAAATCATTGCGCCATTGCGGAAGTGCGAATTGTGCAGATGTATAAAATCCTTGAGAGAACAGCTTTCTACAGCTGGTGAGAAGACAGTTGTGATTAAAGTTGTTGCCAGTCAAATGGTCGAGCTAGTTTTAAGAGAGATTCACCTGTTTCGTAAAGGGATAATTCACCCAAAATTAACAATGATGTCATAATTTACTCACCCTCTTGTAGTTCTAATCTCATTTGACTTTCTTTCTTCCCTGGTACACAAAAGGAGATGATAGGCAGAATGTTAGGGACAGACAGCCTCTGTTACTAATCAATGCTGACTGAAGCTTTAATTTTACCTTATATCCGGGACGGAAATTGGGCTGAATTTCAAGGAGGGGTGGTGTTCCGGTTCAAAATGGTAAACAAAATTTTTAGGGAACTGATAAATATTTCTATAAATTATTCACTCAATAGCCTACAAAAGCTAAACAAGTTCCACACATAAATTACTTTATTGAATGCCCACGTACATGCAGCCAATGGGAAAGCATCTTTATAAATGCGTGTCCTCACAGCACCTCAGACCAAAAATTTACAACAGGTAAGTTAACTTAGAAAATCTGAACAGAAACCATTACTTTAACAGATCTGATAACAGAAACTTTGCATGTACATATGTAAAATGATCCAGGCTTAACCGGAACCACAAATACACAGGGGTGTAAAGTAACAAATTACAAATACTCACATTAAAGTAATTAACTACATTTCACAAGAATTGTACTTTTTAAGTAGTTAAAAATTTGCATACGTCTACTTGAGCATATTTTAATTTCTGTAACTGTACTTTTTTCTGTGTTCACTACTTCCCTGTCCTGGTTTTATTTTTATCTATCAACATGATTTGCTAGGGATAGTTTCATACTCCCGTCAAATCAAATCACACGTAAAAAAAACTTGAACGGCAGCTGCAGATCTGGCACCAGCTGTTATGGATGTGGAGAATGCCTCAAGCATAGTTTACAGCTGAAAATAACCGGCCACACCTGGAAGGGCTTTTCGCAGTGAAAAAGGCCAATTGCATGATCGTGTCATGTGAGTTTAACTTGCTCAAACCAGATATCAGCATTAATCCTTCCTTTAATTTGAAGAAACATATCAAGGTAAATTTCATATTTCTAGATTCTGTGTGTCCATAACATAGCCTGTAATTTAACTATCTATCACTGAAATTATTGGGCTGCTGTGAGAGATTAATGCAATGTGAGCAATAGCACTTCTGATCCTTTATATACTGGATAATATGAATGGTTGGCAACTGTTATGGGACACATGACAGAAAGTTTATTAATTCATAATTTATAAGCTGCCCACTGGGAATTCTCCCTGTCCTCCCAATTAGCCACTCCGACCCTGCATAACAAGCTACAGTAGACATTGCAAACTACAGATGTAAAGATTAATATGATGCAACCATGCATTTACCTTATGGCTAAATGAGAGAGCAAACAAACAAAAGCTTAAAATGACAACAAAAAGAAACTGAAAAATAAATAAATACATATGTGTGTTTATACTATACGGCTGGGCTCTTCAGCTACTTTCTTACAGGGGCTGCCAGAGTATATAAATGACAACTAAAGGAGGGTCAAACTTTTTTCTGTGTTTATCTTACTTAAAACTTTAATTGTAACTAACATGGTAACATGAAAAACAAAACACTGTTAATAATATGCATTTATTTACATTAAAATAGTCAGGGGTATTTCATTAACATCATAATTACATTACTTTGAATATAAAAAAAAATACAATGTAGGATTATTGTTTTTGAAATCTAAGGAAGAACATTTAGATCTACAATATCAACCCACATAAGGAAACAATGTCAATCTAATGTCTTTTTACATAAAATAAATGTTAAACTGAAAAAAGAGCAATGTCTGTTCTTCCTTTTTCTCTAGTATCCTCCCATCTAGCCTTCCCCTGTCCTGCTTATATGGCAGGAGCCTACTTGTGCAGATAATCATTGGTATATTCATTGTGCATATAAATAGTCATTAGTAAACATCACTTCTGTAAAAACTGTGATGTATTTTTTTAAATATGTAGTTTTGACTGCATGCAACCTGCAGCTAAGCAGTTGCATAAATAAAAGATGCGATAAAATGTGCTCACCAGAACAGGACCACGGATAACTTCTGATATCAGCTGATGCTGTTGCACACACCACTGAGTATTGTTTAACTCACCGCTGACAGTATTATCAAGATTAGTCAGAGGGTCAGATAAAAGTGATTGGTAGGTTAAGTCACTGTGATTTACTTATATTAACCCTCCTATTCTTTTAAAGAAGGGCCACTTACTTTACTGTTTGCTGTCATTTTTGACCAGAAACAGTACGGTGTAACTTTTTTTTAAGAAATTATAAAATTTCTTCTTCCCTGAAGTAAAAACAATACAATTATGCATTTCTTTTAGGATTTTATGTTTTTTAGACCTTATTTACATATAATGTTTCTCAATTTTGTCCATTCAATGTATAATTTGCTATTATAAGTAAAAAAAAAAAAATGTTTTTAACTGCTCTGAAGTGTCAATTTTGCAATAATGTCACATTAAGCTTACAGTCAATCCTGACCTGGTGATACAAAGAGAAGACATAGAATTATAATTTTGTTACAAATCATTTGTGTATTTAAAAATGCAAATTATAAAATGAACCATAACAGAAATGAACAGCAATGGACTGTGAAAATTAAATTAAGTGTATAAAACAGAAGACTGTTCTTTGTTCCCTCTCTGCGTGTAGAGTATGTATGTAGTGTTCTGCATTGTGGGTGTGTTATGGTCCTACCCCCTCAATAATGTGTGTATGTGTGTGTGTGTGTGTGTGTGTGTGTGTGTTTATTAGTCATACTCCTTCATTTCTGTGTGTGTTTGATATGCATTGTGGCTAAACAGACACACACACACACTACAACACAGATAAAAAGTAAAAAATCCTTTGGCAATTTGCGTGGCCTTTGGAGCCCTTTTAAATTTATACAGAGATTATTTAGCAGAGATGAGCCACTTCTATTAAACAGAGTAGGAGAAATTTAAATGCTCAACCAAGAGAATGCAGAAAGGAAGTCCCACCTTACAGTTAAAAGCACCAATCATCTTTTAGATACAGCCCTGCTCTTTTAGGTGCACTATACTAGTATGTGCGAAATCACAATTTCTTCAGAATTTTCCTCCAAGATGTCATCGTCTTGTCTCAATTACGACAATCAGTGACAATCATCTCATCTTGAACAGCCCTCTTTTCGCTGTCAACGGACACCCTCCAGCGGATGGGACTTCCCTGTAGACGCATCAGGACGTTCATCGCCTGACTTGCTGCGTCTGCAGCAAAAGATTCACCTGCTACCTGCAGTGTTTCGGTGAAGAGTCTCTCCGCTTTGCCACCGGCAACGGGTTCTTCACCTCAGCGAGACTCCTACCCTCTTCCCGCAGCATTCCAGCAGGAGCTGTATCCTTTGATATATATATATATATATATATATATATATATATATATATATATATATATATATATATAATATAATATTCTGTCCACGTGACATGGACGTGTGCATGTCTTTTTAAAGATCTTGAATCGGAAATTGTCATACGAGCAACATTTTGCTCCATCAGATCAACATGAGAGCTGCGTTCGCTGCCTGGGCCACACCCACACCAAAGCGGCTATCATGGGGACAGACTGCCCTCACTGTGAGGACATTTGTCTCCGGACACTCTGCTCTATGGTCGCCCTCGTTCTGAGGGATGATTCCGCCTTTCGCGCCCTCCCATCCGCTTCGTCTTTGTTAAGTCTATAGGGACCACTAGAGGAAGCATGGCGGGGCCGTGAGGTAGAGATGGAAGAATCCGAGGAGGATCTTGTGCCGGAGCAAGCCCCATGAGCCCCTCAATCTTCCCACACAGTGTACCTCGCCAATGCAGTACGCACGTGATGACCTCCGGCCCTCTATGGATGAGCACAGTGTTGTCGTAATCGGCATGTCTGGCAATGGTATTGATGCCGTGTCTCTTCGGACATGGGAGAATGGTCCATGGAGGATGTTGCAGTTTCTCCCCCCAGTGAGGGTGAGGAGTGTGCACAGCCCGCTGACATAGAGCTTCTTTGCGTCCTCACACGGGTGGTTCAGGATCTCGGTCTCGAGTGGTCCCCTCCAGAGGAGCCGGTAAAATCTCACCTGGACGAGTGTTTCCTGCAGGCCGCAGGCTGGAAAATTGCACCATCCTTCCCGGAAGTCCATGAAGACCTGGCGGCACCCTATTCGTCTTGCATCCAGTCACTATGGGTAGATGGACAGAAAAATCCGCCTTGCTCGACACCCCTGTCTCGCTGACGGCCTCTTCTGAAACACTGTGGAAGGCTTTTCTGAATGCTTCATCATGGTGCAAAAGTAGTTGTAAGCAATGAAGCAAGATCTGAAGAAAGCCCGACACAACACACCTGCTGTTCCACTTCCCACCGAAGTTGGTCGGGACCAGGATGTGCAAGAAAAGCACTTGATGCGACTGCACGAGACGCTCACACATTCTCAAAGAGAGGCCAGATGTGTGGCGAGCTCTCACGGGTGTGTCAGAATGGGTGCAAAAATATACACAGCACAATTATACACTCCAATTTGCTTGCTGGCCACCTCGATTCAACGACATTTTGCTGTCCACGGTTCTGTCACAAGATGCGCCGCTGTTACGTGCAGAAATTCACATTCTTCTTGTGAAAGCTGCGATAGAGATTGTTCCGGACTGCTAAGCTCACAAAGGGGTTTACAGCCAATATTTTCTCATTTAAAAAATAGATGCCAGGCTTCAGCCAATTCTACATCTGATGCTTGAATCTCGTGATTGAAAAATGTCCATTCAAAATGTCAATTAAGAAACAGATCTTATCACACATCCACCCCCAGGACTGGTTTGCATCGATAGATCTGAAGGTCGCATACTGAATCGGCCATACTGAATCAGCATGATGGGACTCCGTTCTCCATTCATATTTTATTATTTTTTTTTTCCACTTTATTTTTAAAGATTTTACATTTTTACAATTGAACGAAAAACAAAATGAACATAAAATAACCAACAGATAGACCGACCAAAGAAGAAATTATTCTCTATAATAAGAAGCCATAATACAGTGAATCATGTTCCTTAGATACATATTAGGTGGAATTATTATATATATTTTCTAACATAAATGGCATCTATTTATCAAAGAAAGCTTTCCATTTCTTCCAGTAACTTTCCCCTTTTTCCGAAGCATGCCTTAAGAAAAAGGTCAGTTTCTCCATGTTGTATATTTCGTTTGTAATTTCTATCCATTGCGATGAAGTAGGATGGTCTATGTTCAGCCATTTTCGTGTAATGGCCTTCTTGCTTGATGCTTGTAGAATTTGTAGCAGATATCTGTCTTCCTTTCTTGTCCCATTTGGTATATTTCCAAGGTAAAACACAGACAAGGTCTCATCTAATTGTAGTCCCAATATCATTTTTATATATCTCATATATCTCATAATTTCTGTCCAGTAGGGGGCGATCTTAGAACATCCCCAAAAGATGTAAAAATGTCCTGCTGATTTCTGTCCACAGTTCCTCCAGCAATTACCGTGTTCGGAATTTTTAGTCTGTTGTTCTTTGATCTTTGGAATAATGAAGTACCTTAATGTGTTTTTCCAAGTAAATTCTCTCCATAAGTCAGAGCTGGAAGTGGTAGCAGTGGTTTCACATATATTTAGCCAATCTTCCTCAGTTATATTCATTCCAATCCCATTTTTTTTAATATACATAGTGGAGAGCTTTTTCCCCGATTGTATAAGAGAATATACTGCGGAGACATGTTTTTTAGTAAGTTTCCCCCTACATACATTTATAAAAAGCGTAACCAAGGGGCTGGTCTCCAAGTTTTTGGACCTGATATCTGCATTAAAATGATGTCTTAATTGAAGATACCTGAAGAAATCATCTTTCCTCGAGTCATATTTTTCCGCTAATTGTTGAAACGTTTCTAGGCCATTATCTGTACTTATTTTCCAATATGCCGTGATACCATTATTACACCAGTTTTTAAATCTTGCATCGTTTTTTGTAGGGGTGAAATCCCTGTCATATGCTGGCCAGCATAAGATCTTTGCACCTCTTTCAACTCTCTTATCTCTTAATTCCGTAAGCCAAATGCTTAATGGTGTTTTTATTCCAAGAGATACTTTGGGTAAAAGTGATTGTAATAGTTGTCTGTCTCCTAAGATAGAGGGGAGAGGAGTGCGGATCTCAGCCTGATCCATTTCTTTCCATTTGGCATCAATTGACGGGTCACACCATGCTATCAAAATCTTAAGCTGTGCTGCTTTGTAATAACTCTGCAAACATGGGAGAGCTCTACCACCTTCTTTTTTGGTTAGCTGCAATGTCTCAAATTTTATTCTAGGTCTATGTTTACACCAAATAAAGTTCGAAATTATTTTGTTCCATTCATTAAATTGCTTAGAGGTCACTTCATTTGGTAATGCTAAGAAAAGATAAAGTAATCTTGGTAGTATTTTGATCAGTTCTATTCTGTTGTACATGTCCATTGGGAATATTAGCCAACGATCCATATCTTGTCTTATATTGCATGTTAAGGGGACATAATTGTGTTTATATACTTCTGTCAGTTCTCTAGGAATATTGACCCCCAAATATTTAATTATGTTATTATTCCAATTACATTTTAAATGTTTTTGTATCTGCTTGCTTGGTTTATAGTTAAATGTCAAAATTTGAGTTTTATGGAGGTTTAATTTGTATCCCGAATAACAGCCATATTTTTTAAGTAGAGACATTAATGTTGTCAAACTAATATCGGGTTTGATGAGAGTCATCAAGATGTCGTCTGCATACAAACAAATTTTGTATTCTGTATTGTATACAGTGACTCCTGTAATATTTTTTGATTCTCTGATGGCTTGTGCCAATGGTTCAATAAACATTACAAATAGCGTTGCGCTCATCGCACAACCTTGTCTACAGCCTCGTTTTAGGGAAACATCATCTGATAAATCTCCGTTAATTCTAATTCTTGCTGTAGGTGAATTATATAGGGATTTTAGACAATTGATAATCTGGCAATTAAAACCGAATCATTTTAGAGACATATATAGAAACTCCCATCTTACAGAATCAAATGCCTTTTCTGCATCAAGGCTGAGGATAACAGATTCTGTGGGCTTCATATTATTTATGATTTTAAACGCTCTTCGTATGTTGTCATGCATTGTTCTATTTTTAACAAATCCTGTCTGATCTGTATCTATCAAATCTAGCAATATGTTTTAAAATCGTCTGGTCAGTATTGTGGTAAATATTCTATAATCTATGTTCAATACTGATACAGGTCTATAAGAGCTACACTCAGTTGCATCCTTCCCTGGTTTAAGTATTACAGAGATAAGGGCTTGATTCCAAGATATTGGTATTTCTCCGCCCTCCAAAACCTGATTAAAACAACTTTTCAAAATCGGTATTATCATTTGCTTGAAACACTTGTACCATTCCGATGGAAACCCATCAGGACCTGGTACCTTATTCCCCTTTAAATTTGATATCGCTTTTCCTATTTCTTCTTCTGTTATTTGCTGTGTAAGTTTTTATTCTGTTCTGTGCCTATAGACGGTAAATCCAGTGAGTCCAAAAAACTCTCCACTATATTTATGTCTGCCGCTGGAGGCTGGGAGTATAAATTTGAATAGTAAGATACAAAAGACTCTTGTATATCCTCTAGATTATATCGTACCTCATTAGTCTGTGGGTTTTTTATCTTATGTATGTAACGACTAGCTTCTTGTTTGCGTGTTCTCCACGCAAGTAATCTCCTGGCTTTATGTCCATTCTCGTAATAGGTTTGTTTGATAAATTTAGCCTTTTTGGTAAATTGATTTTCATTTAGTTCATTTAAAGTCTTCCGGGCCAGATTTAGTTGTTCTAAACTATCTGCATTGTTATTTCTTTGATGTTCCTCTTCCAAAAGCTTAAGTTCCCTGTCCTTATCAGCAATTCTTTTCTCTTTTTCTTTTTTCCTATTTGATGACCACATTATCAATTTACCTCTGAGAACTGCTTTAGCGGCATCCCATATTACACTTGGTGAAATATTTTCCTTATTATTGTGGTACATGTAATCTTCAAATTCCTTCTGATTGTATTGCTGAAATGCTGTCTCGTTAAGAAAACTAGAGTTTAACCTCCAAAGCCTTTCTTTTCCTTTAATATCTAAATGTATTATTAAGTATACCCCTGCGTGATCCGAGATGTCTCTAATTCCTATTTTACAATCAATAATCCTATGTCTGTCAGAATTTAGCATGAAAAAATAATCTAATCTAGAAAAAACAGAATGAGAGTGGGAAAAAAATTTAAAAAACTTTTCATGTGGATGTAGGTCTCTCCACACATCTATCATGCCTAGCTCTTTCATTATTTTTTTAGTATATAGTGCCTCTGATTGTACCTTTTTCGTATTAGATGAGGAGTCCAGTGAAGGGTGCAAGTGAATATTCCAGTACCCCCCGCATATCACCAACCCAGACATTTCCATACATAATTAAGTCAAAAACTTTCTTAATAAATTGCTTATTATGTCCAGGAGGTCTACAGATGTTCATTAATGTAACCTCCTTATGATCAATGAATCCTTTTACTAAAATGTATCGTCCATCAACATCTGCAACCTGTGAGGTAAACTGAAAATTTACATGATTTGAAATGAGTATTGAAACTCCCCTTGCATTGCTATGTTTAAACGAAGAATAGTACGAATTTTTAAACCATTTTTTAAGTTTTTCATGCTCGGTATCTGAAAGGTGCGTTTCTTGCCAAAATATTACATCTTGCTTTTCTCTCTTCATTTTGGCTATGACTTTACCCCTTTTTAAAGGATTGTGTAAGCCATTTATATTAAGAGTAATAAAATTATATTTCTGTTTAATCATTTTATTTTTTAGGAAACGTTATTATTACTGAACAGCTTGAATGGTTAAGAGAAAAATTATGAAATATTGGTCTATCTAAAACAAAACATAAAGAACAAATGAACAAGAACAAAATCGACTTCCAAAGGTGAAGTGCCATGATCATTTCTGAGCTGAAAGCGGAATCCTCTGAAACCAAAGGAGTCCCTCTCAATGCGAGTCGTATCCTCTGACTTAAATCAGAGCAGCTCGCGTGGTGGAGAAAAGCAAGCATGCATTTCCCGGTGGCAAGGCCCAGATTACAATTAGAGTTAAGGAAAGCTGTTAAGTATGAAAAATCTCACCGGTGAACAGCTCGGTATTGACCTTAGCTAGTGGCGTCTACGCTGCGGCGAAATTCTTTTAATTTTTCTTGGATGTCTTTGATCCTCTCCTGTTGACGTCGCGAGGTACCCGCATTTTGCCACGTAGATTTTAGCATCCTTGGTCCTGAAGGATCCTTGTATTTAGTCACTTGATTGAAAGTTTCGGCATTAATCACTCCTCTTCCCTTCAGGTCGTTCGCGGCTTCTTGAAGATCTCTGTAAATCACTGGACCGGTTTGGAAATGAACACGGAGTCGCGCTGGGTGTAGCGTCTGACAGCGAAGGTTTTTTTCCTTAAGAGCTCTTCTAACGGGGCCATAGGCCTTCCTCTTTGCCAAGATGTCATTGGTGTAGTCCTGTTC
The DNA here is from genome assembly GCF_025860055.1 of Xyrauchen texanus. Classification (NCBI taxonomy): domain Eukaryota; kingdom Metazoa; phylum Chordata; class Actinopteri; order Cypriniformes; family Catostomidae; genus Xyrauchen; species Xyrauchen texanus. The sequence goes on along the minus strand of NC_068282.1, from coordinate 23,574,677 downwards.
AAAGAAAATGCGCTTCCCTTTGTATTGAATGTTGTTCTTCTTCCAAGCAGATTGAAGCACACGCTCTTTGATTTGGAACTCTAGAAAGCATAGGACGATTGATCTCGGGTTAGCTCCATGAGGAGGTTTAGCAGCCAGTGAGCGATGGCACCTTTGTATTCGAGGGGGTGTCGGGAAGAGCTAGCTCTGCTTTGATAAATCTCTCCACAAAACCCGTTATATCGCCTCCTTCGGCCTCCTCTTCTATGCCGTGGATCCTTAAATTGTTTCTACGGGAGCGTGCCTCTAAGTCTTCAAGCTGTGTTTGGAGTTGTTCCTGTAGTTCAAGTGAGTGGAATAGCATATCTCTCGCATCCGTGCTAAAGGCCTCCATTTCAGTGATTCTATCCTCAGTCGCCTCTACTCTAGTCGTTACATTTTTTATGTCGGTCTCAATAGCGTTCAGTTTGGTATTCATTTCTCCTCTAAAATCACTAAGCTCCCTTTTGAGCTGCTCCGTTGCCTCGTTGAGCTCTTTAGAGATGTCCGTGTGTATTTGTTTTATTTCGTCAATGATGCTAACCTTCATAGCCTCCATGATATCGGTGTCTGTTAACTTGTCAGCGCACGAGGTGCTGTCCTCGCTGTCACTCGGTACTAAAACGTCCTCTTCTGAATTAACAGGAGTCTTTCCTTTGTGTTTTGATTTCCGTCCCCCTGGCATTATCTTCAGTAACTTTTATATCATTAAAATGGCATTAAACCTTGAGGGGGATTCAAACCTGCCGGGAGCTCTATAATTATGCGACCGCTCGTCTCTCCGCCATTACTGGAAGCCCTCTCCGTTCATATTGAGTGAACTGAATCGATAGGGAACATCTCCGGTTACACAGGAGATGAAGGGAACGAGACATTGCGAAACTTGGCTGCACTACTACTTCAGAGTTTCTAGGTACAAGCGATGCGTTCTTGTCCTTCAGTCCGAAAATTCTGAAGAAATTGTGATTTTGCACCTGCTTATACAGTATAGGGCAAATGGCATGGCTCAAACACCATCATAAGATTGCCGTCATTATACAAGGGCTTAAAATAGGTCGTCGGAGAAGGAATTCCACAAAAGCGTTAACTGCAATGTCTCATTCCCTTCATCTCAGGAACCGAGGTTACACGTGTAACCGGAGGCGCATGGTTAGTAAGAGGAACCCAAGACTAGGCTGTACATGTGGCGAAGGGTCAGTTAACAACTTTTTTAACAAGCTTTTCTTTCTAAATGTAAAGCGACTGAGCACCCATTCCCAAACATACAGTGACCTTTTGCCTAACCATGACAGAAAATATAAACATAAATTAACTAATATTTATATTAGCTGGCCATCTTTGCCTCTCGACAACATTAAATATCACTTAACTTCAAGCCTTTCATCAATATTTTTAGTGATAAAATGATAAGTTAAGCCTACCAATCTCTCTTTATCCACTTGGGCATTGTTTTCTTCATTTTAATATACTGTTTTTCATTTTCCATCTTTCTTTTTCTGTTCTGCACCCCAGGCCAGAACGCATTCCCTCTCTGACCATATTTGTCATGTGAGAGTCAGAGTAACATCGGTAGACAGAGGGTGAGCAGTTGCTATGAAGGTACCTCTTTAAAATAAAATAAAAAATAAATAAATAAATAAAAATGCATATTTGAACCCATTTAAAATGTTAAGAAAAATGTAAGTTAAAATTAAATCAAATAAGAGTTCAATAAAATGTAACTTTGTGTGGCTATGCATTGCAAATGTTGCAAACCCCATTTTTGCACCCTGTGTAGTTACAGTTCTATAGTGCTATCGTTTGCCTGAGTAGACTTTAAAATACAAATTATAATAAAATTCACTTGTTTTCACCCAAAAAAATGCAAAGAACTCTTATATCAGAAAGCTACAATCTAAGTGATTTAAATGTAAATTTGAATTGCCATATGTGGTATAAAGACATGAAGAGCTTATAGTTTTATAGTAATTGCATGTTTTTGACATTTGCATTTTATTATTATCTTACCACTGAAAGGCAGCCAGTGGAAATATCCAGCATATTTCTCTAACCTGAGGATAAATGTATTTTAAAGGTTTGTGTGACCTGCTGAACTCCGCTTGAGGGTGAGTAAAGGATTACAGAATAAAAAAATAAAAGCAAATTTAAACAATGCAAAACTTTAAAAGAATGACAAAACCTAAACGATTTAAGTATATAAAAGAGGAAGAGGCTAAAGTTTTTCAATGCAGAACCTATTTACCTTACTAACATACATACTCTTCTTGTAGAATGGACATTTTCAGTGTTGATTATAAGGAATATCTTTGGAAATAAGGAAAGCTCTAGGTTGTGACTTGTTCTGTATGGTATTGCACAACAAGAGGGTGTGGAGATTTTTACAATGTTTTCTCCAACCCTTAAAGTGAGAGAGAGGGAGTGAGGGAGAAGACTGAAAGGCAAAGTAAACAGAGACAAACATTTTTATACATATAAAGTTACATGCACCTAACATACTGAGTGCGTTATCCTTGGGCCTATTGTTTTTGGGACAGGTGGCACCCAGAGCCACGCAAGGCTGTAATTTAATCTGTAGTTTATGGTACATTTGTAGTGCATTAATCATCTGGATAAAGTAAAGATGCTACGGTTGTTCTGGTTGAAAACATTCATTGTTAAATTACATGTGGTTGAAATATATGATCTTGGAACATCACTGATTCTGTGACATCAAAGATTCTATAAGTAATGGCTCTTAAAAGCACAATGATGCTATTTATTATGTCCCCTAAGAAAAAAAGTATTAAAGAGGCAGAGCTAGTTTGTTATGATATAGGATATTTCATAACATTATAGTTATATAGACGCATTTACTAATATATATATATATATCTCAATGTGTCTCAAATAATAAGACGTGGTGTTCACAACAGCAATTTTATCTTGTGTGTGATTGTGACCTCACATTAACAATTAATTTAATTTTAAAACATGAAGACATTTGTACAATGCTTATACAGTATGTGAAATATTTGGAGTATAGAGCTTGTTCAGCACATTGTAACATTCAAACTTTAATGCTGTTCAATATTAGGATAGTGTTGTTAAATTACTTCACCATGAAATATATAAGCTAGGCAAATCCACAGACAGAAATGATAGGTGTAAAGTCCTTTACAGAAATAGAAAAGATCATTATCTTAAATCTTGCTAAACTCTATCTGGAATGCTTGAACAGTTCAGTGCATCTCTATTCATGTGATACAATCACAAACTCAATCGAAAATTTGGTTCCTTTCACTTGGATACATGGAAACAATGATTTTGTGTGCTCCTCTCACCTGGTGCATCACTGGGTTCTTTTTTTTTAATCTAGGGGCCAAAAACACTCCATTAATAACAGTAAGGCATTAGATGCATTTTACCCTGACTGATTCGCAGCTTCCAGCTTCAAACTGATAAAAATAGAAAACAGTTACATTTATGATATATCTGTAAGACCTGAAATAATCAAAGTTTGCGCTATGCACACTAGAAAATCTGAGATCATAAAAATTACTAGTATGGAATCTTTGGAAATCGAAGAAGTGAATAAGTAACCCCTCTGAGATGAAGCCATGTTGTTCTCTTGGATAAGAGACTGTCAGAGGATTTCAGAGTGAGTTGAGGCACACCGAGCATCTGATTGGAGGGTTGGAATCTTAGTGCTGAGTAGTGTGTTGATGTTCGGCCAGATACGATCTGTCTCTGTGTCCGAGAATGTGTATAGGATGCCTTTAACCCTTCAAATGTACATTTAATGCAAATTCTGTTAGAACAAGGCTTTCTGTCATCCTCTTTAACATGTATGGTTGCAAATGAAAATACAATGGAGAGTCAGCTTGAAATACTTTTTTTTCTTTCCTTTTTTGTATACAACGGACAGAAATAACACACTGGGTATGTTTTGGTTTGTGTCCAAAACACAAGTCCATTCTTGTGAATGTGAAATGTACTTACTTATATAAGTCTATGACAGGTTTGGCAATATCTTTGTAATGTCTCAGTCTGGCAACCAATGCCTCTGGTCTGTCATCTTCCTGTTGTATCAGTGTCTCTCCTGTGATGTCATCTAGCCCCTATAAATACAACAGAGAATTAGCAAAACTTTTGAGGGGTTGTGTAGCACATCAAGATGAAATTATGTGGGAACAATTGTCACAAGAATCATTTAGGAATCACCAAACAATCAATCTTCTTCCAAGAGTTTTGGAAAATAAACTTGTTCAGCAGGGGAACTCAATACTACTCCTACAAATCTACCGTTCTGCCGAACTTAGTTTCAACCCTACTCTAACACACTTGGGGCCTATACCACAAAGACGATTTAGGAGGCTATCCAGGTAAGTTTCAGTTTAGTTTGCATCAACCCTTGGAATTTAGGTACCATGAAGGTGGGTCAGTTTTTACTGTGTTCATTGCCATATTAACTTACTCTCCACGGCTAACAAATCGCTAATAGATATTGGACTATGTTATGAGTAGGATTGTACACTATGTTAGTCGCAGGGCAGCACAATGAATCAAAATAACATCAAAATGGCAAGTTGGTCATAAGTGATTATTAATCCACAACAGGCTGTGATTTAAAAACAGATAAACATGGTCTGTGTGTGATTCAGCATAAACCGGTGACTCGCTGATCTGTGTGCATGCTCATGGCAGCGCTCTGATATCAGTTCGCATGCATTGTGAAATCAAAGTAATGCAGGTTCAAGCATTTGCGCAATTCCAAACATTAGTAACAATTACAGGTTACTATACATATCTACAAATGTATATTACAGAATACATATAACAGAAAAGGAGGAGAGTACAGAGTTTCAGGAAATGCGGAGCCCTAGTTTCAGTTCAGTGTTTGTGCTGATTAAAGTCTTGTTAATTGTTAATCCGGTTCCCGTTTCCTCCTTTCCCAAACCTTGTTACAGCTGTTGATTGAGTTTACCTTGTATTGAACCCAGATTATTCCTTTTAAATATTCTTTTTTTTAGAATATTGTATATTTCCCCACAAAATATGTATAAAATATAAGCACAATATAATATTAGGCTATCTATAAAACATCTTGTAAGATGGATTGATATAATAATGGCCTATAATTATTGATTTCAAAATATTAGCCGCAGTGTTCTTGCTGTGTAAATGTCTTTGATTTCTTCATAATTGTGCTGTGTAAATCATGATTTTTCAACCTTAATTAGCCGGTAGAGACTAGGTGGACCACCTGGAGTAGGATTCTACACTCCTGCCATGCAGCTTTTACTTAAAGGTGCATTCAGTCATTTTTTCCTCATTAAAAACTTTTTTACTCCTAACAATTCAATAGTAATTTTGAAACATATGTTTAAAATCATCAGCACTCACATGAGATGAAGACTCCAGGTATTACATTAACCTTAAAAAAGCTGTTTTATTCTAGATGGAAAGGGTCCCTCATGGGGGCAGCCATGTTAGGATCACATGACAAGCCGAGTACTACTTGCTTAATCTCAGTAAGCACCCTGTTATTGGGCACGTTCACTCATGGATTAAATTAATCATGGCTGACTGTGAATGGTGAGTTTCTACAATGGCATTGGTAACTGAAAACTGTTTATATATTGTTTTGTTACTTTCGTCTTTGTTTTTCTCCATCTCATACTACCCGCATCCGTATAACATACATTCTTGGATTCAATTAAAATAAATTTTTCATTGGTGCACATTGGACTGTGATAGGACTGCTGTGACTCGCAAGTGCACCTTCATAAAATCAAAGTTTAAACCAAAGTTCAAAATGAAACCAATTTATTGAATATACAATGTTATAAGAGGCAACAAAACACACTCTTCTGATTAAGGCTGCACGTCGTTGATTATTTCCCTTGATATTTTACTTGCAATTATTGATTACTAATTTTAGTTCCTACCCTCACCTATGGTCATGAAGGCTGGGTCATAACCGAAAGAACTAGGTCACGAGTACAAGCGGCCGAAATGGGCTTCCTCAGAAGGGTGGCGGGCTTCTCCCTTAGAAATAGGGTGAGGAGCTCAGTCATCCGTGAGGAGCTTGGAGTAGAGCCGCTGCTCCTTTGCATTGAAAGGAGTCAGTTGAGGTGGTTTGGGCATCTGGTAAGGATGCCCCCTGTCCGCCTCTCTAGGGAGGTGTTTCAGGCACGTCCAGCTGGGAGGAGGCCTCTGGGAAGACCCAGGATTAGGTGGAGAGATTACATCTCCACACTGGCCTGGGAACGCCTCGGGGTACCCCAGTCAGAGCTGGTTAATGTGGCTCGGGATAGGGAAGTTTGGGGCCCCCTGCTGGAGCAGCTGCCCCCGTGACCCGACTTCGGATAAGCGGTTGAAAATGGATGGATGGATGGATTATTGATTACTGATATGCCCGAAATAATAATTTAAATGCTTCTAATTTGGCATTGCATTTTTACACACAATGGAAAAAAAATACATTGTAAATATAACATTTTGACAGTGAGAGTAGACCTAAATGAAGTTCTGTAATTCACAATTAGGTAATGTGGCAGCTGTTATTGTAATCTCGGTTATTAAAATTAATTTTATAATTTTATATTAATTATGTAACCCTAATTCTGAGTCAATTTTAATGTTGGAACTGTGCGATATCCCATCTCAGGCTGAAATACAACAGTTGTTTACCTGAACGCGGGGTGGATTGAAGTGCATATTGTACACTCTTCCACTAGATGGGTGTATCCAGCGATGACGCAGCCTATCCTTCAGTGTTTCCAGAGGGATGTTGAGGTTGATGACTACATCCAGATCACAGGCACTGTTCAGGGCTTCAGCCTGAGCTAGAGTTCGAGGGAACCCTGAAAGGGAGGTAAATGGACAGAAATGCTACTTCAAAAAACTAAAACATAGGCCTAAATTTAGCTAATAAGCTAATACACTCCCTTTGATTTAATATTACATTTTACTTAAATGTTACAAATAATCAACTTTTTTTTAAATGCTAAACTACTATTTTGAAAATACTGTGCTTCAATGTGTTGCTACTATGTAACATGGATACATGTCAAAAGAGTTGTTTTGCAATGCTAGGTCCTTATTGGGTGCAGTGATATTGTGTGTTTATGCATCACATACCAGGATCATATGCTCGCATTAGCCATGAATTCACTTAATATATAACTTTAAGTAGGATTAGAACTTTTTGTACAGTTCTGCAACAAAGGAACACTAGCTTCAGTCCATAACAGACAAGAACAATCAAACTTGGTCAAACCACCAATTTTCAATAAATATTTGATCTTATCCTATCATTCTATACTGGGAGCTAAAGACTTTGACTCTCTAGGTTGGCAAAAATTACGTTTTGACTTAGTTTCACACTTTCTGATCTCACTCAGTAATCAATAGATAAATTGAAGGGGCCTGGGAAGCTCAGCAAGTAAAGACGCTGACTACCACACCTGGAGTCGCAAGTTTGAATACAGGGCGTGCTGAGTGACTCCAGTCAGGCTTCCTAAGCAATCAATTGGCCTGGTTTCTAGGGTCACATTGGGTTAACCTCCTTATGGTCTCTCATGGTGAGTTGTGCATGGATGCCGCAGAGAATTAATATAAATATATATATTTTAAAATAATATATTCATTGATAATAGGCAATATTACATACTGTATTACTTTAAATGCTCTTGGTTTACTTCCTCAAGTTCAACAACTTCACACCCACTACTCACTGTTTTGGGTTTCTGCTAAATGCAGAAATGAAAGTTGTATTTCCCATAAAGACATTTTGTCTTGTCCTAGATTAAAAACCTAATTTCAGTGGAAAATGTACTTTACATCTACATTGGTCTGAAATAACTGCCATCAATGGACAGGCTTTTTGGTTCTTGGAGCTTGGTAAAAGTTTTGAAAATGTAATTTCAATTTTGCAAATGTAGACCAAACATACCTACTGTACTAAAAACCTATTACGTCTCTATATTTGTTATACAACAAAAATGCCTAGCAGCCAGGTTTTTTTACAATTCTACACATACCATCCAATACCCAGCTGTATGTGGTTATCTCCTCCAGTCTAGGCAGAAGAAGGCGGTTCATAACATGGTCAGGCAACAGCAAGCCTTTTTTTATATACGTCTTAGCCAGAACACCAGCCTCTGTAAAAACAGTAAAGACAATAGAAATACACGGAACATAGATGTGTTACATTCAAAAAGTATTTTGATTACTGAAGAGATTACTTTGCATTTTATTGTCATTTGTTTAATTAAATATTTAGTTCTTTCAGATGGAAAGCATTTATACATATAAATTATGCGATACAAAGTGCATTTGAACAGCAGTGAAACAATTTCTTACAAAGTATTACATTTATACGAGCAGACAGAGAAGTAAGTCTGAAGTATGTTTAGGGCAGAAGAAATAGAAATAACCTTGTGAAATATGTCACCCTTACACTAAGCTAAAATGCTATTTCTAGCCATTTTAGAAAATTAACATTGGATAATAATTTATTTTTTTCCTAGGTAAGACCTTTGATTTTTTGGCAAAAATCATATTCTTGATAATCATTTTTGTATTGTTTTCCTGTACAAATATCCAAAAATCCTTAAAACAAGATCAATTTGATTCATCTTGTTTTAGAAACAACACTGCATAAGATATTTGTGTTTTTCAGAGAATGTATTTTTAACAGTACTGGCAAGTTAAAACAAGTGAAAAAATCTACCAGTGCTGAAAAAGTAATCCAAAGTATTCAGAATACGTTACTAACTTGAGTAATCTAACGGAATATGTTACAAATTACATTTTACAGCATGTATTCTGAAATCTATAGTGGAATACATTTCAAAAGTAACCCTCTCAACCCTGTGTATATATATATAGGCCTATATAGGTTTATCATGTATCCGGACACCAAGGAAAGGAAATTTCCAAAACAATAATGACCATGAAGAAAATCACACATGAGTATTTACATATAGTAGGCATACTTGCCACTAAATTCAACTTCAATTTTTCCATCCATTCCACACAACCTTTAAATGACATAAATCAATTATTAATCATATGATTTCAAAAAGAAAACAGAGAATGAATCATAAAATTAAGCCATCTCATGAGAGTCTGAATACTTAACTTTGAACATCCATGGATTCATTAATTATTTAATCTATAGGACCTTATCTGCCCTGCATAACAAAGTATGAATAGTTAAAATAAATAAAAATCATGATTTCACTTCATTGCAAACTATGACATAAACAATTTTAGAAATGTAAATGATTAAGTTTGCAACAACTGTGAAATGTGTTCAAATGCAACACAACTCAGCATACAGCAGTACTTGTAGTCAAATACATTTTACCCTGTAAGCTTAACATTTTGAACTAAGAGAAAAAAAATAGGTTTTATTAAAAATAAAGAATATGTAGGCCTAAGTATACGAATAAACAAAACATAGTATAAAAGTAATCTGTTATATAGTTACTCGTGAATGCTAGATACATTTTTAATAAGGCCCAATAATGGGAAGTTTAACTGTGCAGTAACGGATATATGTTTAGAGCCGTCTTGCCAGCATCGCAGCTTTTAAACCCATTTACCTCACATGAACTCTACACCCTAATGACGCCCCTCATACATACAATGTTATCAAGTTTCTCCCTTTTACAGTGGCAGCCTAAAAACACTGTGAGCATAAGTAGGCAGCATTTTGCCATAATAGAATGCGTCATATAGCCTTTTCTCAAATAAGGCGTGCTCAGGAAAACAACCGTAAAAACCACACACCAGCGTTCGCGGCGATGTTTTCTCGAAGAAAGTCTCCGCTGGACAGATGTTTCAGGCCGAAACTTTGCGCAATCCTCTCCGAGATGGTCCCCTTCCCCGAGCCTGGTGGACCCAATATAACAGCCCGGAATAATTTGGACATTTCGTCACTGAACTGACCTGTTTACAGTAAAAAAATAAATGAGTCTACCGTTAAAACTGCATGAACTTCATTTACGTAGTTCGCGATGCAGTGCGCGTTTGAGTAACAATTCAGAGATTACAGTTCAGTTAAAGCAGATCGCTAGTGCAGAATGAGGGAACCTAACTAATCGAATAAAACCAAAATTCACGCGAAATGACGGCTTTAAAAAGTTGCGAGTCAGAAACAACAAACAAACGTACCCACCCAACAGGCTCCCGTATTATTAAACTGTTATTTACACGGTGAAAAGAGACAAGTTACAAGTGTTCATTAAAAATTGGGTAGCCCTCCTCTGACGCACCGCCTACTGCTCTTTATGTAGACGTGAGCTTCTCCTCTCTGCAAATGAGTGAATGAGAAACATAAACGCCCTATCTCAAAAAAGCCTCTTTTTAATTATCGCACTGAAAATATATTTTCTGCAAGCTGCCTCGCATGAGAATGGTCGTTGTTGTGTTTGATTGAAACAGTTCGACTAAGTCATTTACAAAAAGCAGAAACTCAAAGATGGACATTCTAATCTTGACCAACGAACCAATAAAAGTGGCACACATCGAGAATATATGTCCAATCTCTCTTTTTATACTGATGCACAACACAGGATATTTATAATAAAAAATATATATATATGCGTGTGTGTGTGTGTAAACGTTTGATTAATTTACTGTTTATGTTCAGAAAGTAGAAAGGCTTTACACGTTGTAAAAAGTGGTAACCTGCAATTTCCACCTTAAAGAGCCACTTCTACCTGTTCTAAACCGTTTTGTTTGTGTAACCTAATGCATTCAGATTAATTCATGGATGTTTAATTATATTTTTTATTTTAATAAAACCAGTTTATTTAACACACACACACACACACACACACACACACACACACACACACACACACACACACACACACACACACATACACAAGTGAAAGTGGAGATTTTATAGTGATTTTAGTGTTAATCTGTTTCTCACTGACTCTTCATAATGACTCTTGTGAAAACATGGATTTAACCACTGGAGTCTTATTGATTACTTTTAGGCTGCCTTTATATGCTTTTTGGCCACTATTCACTTGCACTGGAAAAAGAGCTGAGATATCTTCTAAAACTCTCTGTTTGTGTACAGCAGAAGAAAGAACATCATGCACATCTGACACAAAGGTTAGTAAATTATGAGACAATTTTCATTTTTGGGTGAACTATCCCTTTAAGTTGTGCCTTTTGCCCCATTGTACCCTATCCTAAAATGTACTTCATGTGGTAACATCTAAATTAACTGGTATTATTAGTCAAAAACACAATTAAACATTCAAAATAACCACTTTAGAAAAGGGTAAACCATTTTCTGTTTATTTCAATCACATTTTCATTTCATAACATCTCATGTATTCTATAAACAAATTAATCTTCATTGTGATTGGATCAATCAAGTTGAGCCAAATTTGATTTTTTTCTTCTTTTTTTTTTAATAACAAATCTATTCGCTCCACTTAAGAAACACATTGTTTTATGAGGTCCTTTAGCTCGTGCAACAGGGGGGCTTTTTACCCCACATGCTGTCACCTTTGTACAATTATTAAAAAACATTTTATTTAATCTCCTTGAATAAAACTCAAAATGACAAATAAGTATTTTGCCTCAAAACTGTGGTAGTTTTGCTGTTTAGGGTTTTGGAATAAAATAACATCAAAAGTGCCTTTTACTCCAGAGGGGCTTTAGCATTTATTTGGCACCATCGAAATCAGAAGTGGATATAACTGTGTGTGTGTGTGTGTGTGTGTGTGTGTGTGTGTGTGTGTGTGTGAGAGAGAGAGAGAGAGAGAGAGAGAGAGAGAGAGAGATCTTTCCAGAAGAATACAAAACTGTTATTCTCTCATTGAAAAATCCACTGACTGTATTAACTAACTAATGTGATTTAGGACAGGAAACGCGTGTTGACAACGACCTAGGTGCAAAATTTCTTCAGAAGTCACTTTCTGTTTACTTTTACTTTTTTGACGTAGTACACGTCTACCACACTGATATCAGCCATACAGTCTGCTATAACCACCATGTTAAACGTTTATTTCATTGGTGCCTTAGGATGGCGTCAGAACATAAGAAATGCAGTACAGTTCGGGCACGCAATGTAAAAACCAGACGACTTTTCAAGCCTTCTACATGGGTTGAGTCATTCTGCACTGAAGAATGTGGTGAACTTTAAGTGTCAGCACCCGGAAGCGTGTTATTTTATTGTCACATGGCTTGAAGATTTCAATAACAACAAAAAATGGCGACAATCACGTTGTTCGCTGTAGGCTTGCTGCGTCATTAAAAATATTCACGTAAACACGGGAGCTCAGCGTTGAAAATGCGAGTAAGTACTTTTGCAATCGGTCAAATGATAAATGTGTCTGACTGTGATGTTGATATAATGTTCATGTTTTTGCATTAGAAGTGCGTGGTTGTTTTACCATGAGAGAGGTGTGCGCGTGCGTTGTTGGGCGTTAGCGCACATCAGTACAGTACAATAAACGACTTACAAGATATAAGACTATCTAACTATTAGACATCGCAACAGAACAGCACGTTTTGCAGAATATATATACTTGTTGTGATATTATATTAAAGATGATCACGTAATGCATTTTTCTGTGATAACTTATGGAAAAGGTATTGTAGACCACTGAATTAATGGCGTTCTAATCAATTTTTTGGAGGTAAATTAATACATAGTGTACATGTTATATTGCTCGACTGTTTCTCACATAAATAACTTTATTTAAACCAGTAGTTACACATCTAAATATTGCCGTAAGGAGACGCAACACAGTATATCAACGAATGTGTACAAGTTTTAACTCCTTTATATGTTTTTTCTTTCTTTTTTCCCCCAAAACAGCCACTATAGAAATTGTAGGCAGGTGTTTTGTGCAATTATTTGGCAGGCATTTCCACTGTCCTGTGATGGCAAACGACGCGCTGATGGAGTTGTTTACAAGAAGAGATTCGCACTGAGGGCGGGGATGTTTTGGGAGGAGCCTGAGGTAACGACTGAACTGGACAGCCAAAGAACGAGAGCCAAGCTTAGGTGGGGCCCGAGATACCAAAACAAGTCTGAAGTGAGAGGGGTTTTGAATAATTAAAACTCAAAACGAAGGTATTGAATCACTTGCTCTCAGATTGGTAGTTGCCTGTGTTCGCTCATCTAGTAAAAAAATATGGCTTTATGTCCGGTTATTGTATAATAATAATAATAATACATTATTAACATAGTATTAATATTTATTCTTTAATTTATAGTAAATCATTATATTGTTATTACCGCTACATTATATATTCTGTTAAGAAACAAAAGTAGGCTATTATGGAAGCTATGTTTACTAATAAAATACTTTTTTTATTCCTATAATAGCTACAGAATGGAAATGTAAGGTTTATTTTACCTTTATAAATATTTTGACCTGGGAATACAATACTGTGCAAAAGTTTTAGGCACTTGTGAAAAATGTTGCATAGTGAGGATGTCTTCAAGAATAATGACATAAGTAGTTTTCATTTATCACTTAATGTTATACAAAGTCCAGTAAACATATACAACCTAAATCAATATTCAGTGTGACCACCTTTGCATTTAAAACAGCCCCAATTCTACTAGGTCACCTGGACACAGTTTTTCTCAGTTGTTGGTAGATAGGATGTTCCAAGCTTCTTGGAGAATTCGCCACAGTTCTTCTAACTATTTAGGCTGTATCAATTGCTTCTGTCTTTTTATGTAATCTCAAACTGACACAATGTTCAGGGCCATGCCATCTGTTGTAGGGCTCCCTGTTCTTCTATTCTAATCTTTTCTATTTGCAAAAGTAATGTTTGGGAGTCTTAACATTTCCTATTGACACACTAAAGCTGAAGATATAAATAACCATCTTAAGATAAATGCTTTTATGTGCCTAAGACTTTTGCTCAGTACTTTACCTTTGAACCTTCTCAGTTTATAGCTCAGTCAAACACAAAACTGATGTTTATACTAAGGTTTGAAGTCAGTTTTTGTTATCCAGAATGATGTTTGTTATCTCAAAATGAATGTGGACGTGAGGATGCAAGAAGCTCTAATGCCCTGGTTCTGCTTGACGTGACAGGCTGCCCTGGTTCAGTTATCACAGTGCTGATGCTGTCCATCTTAAAGGTACAGTACTGTGATAACTGAAGGATGGCTGCCATCTTTACATCTTGACCAGCTATAATGAAATTTACTCAACTGTTTTACAAGTTAGCAAAAGGTAGCAAGCAAAAGAAAACAGTATCATTTCTTAATGCTTTATTACTTGTGTTTTGTTCAGTTTTGTACTCAATATGAGAAATTGAATCCTGTAATTAACTAAATCCTGTAATATCCTGAATAAACCATTTTGATTCCTGCTGTTTTCTTTCTCAGAAAGATCATAAAGGTCATATGAAATTGTAGCTTTTATGAAAGTATAATATCTATCCACACAATATCTCTCTCTCCATCTCTGTCTCACATGCTAATATACATTCCTGTTTCTTTTTTTTTCTATATTTAAATGTACATTTTTGTCAGACAAATGGACTTATCACAGTAGCGTCATCTTTAACTATTGATGGGAATGTTTATCAGGCTGTGATGGAGAGACTTACGGCCTTTGCACACAATACGCAAATATTCGCCGCAATCAACATTTTGAATAGAACCAATAGATTCCTATGAAGCCATTCACACCTAGAGCGAACATTCATGCACCGACAAAGCAAGTTGTTTTTATGGTGAGTATACGCCGATTTTTTTTGTTGTTGTTCGCCCGACGATGAAATCCCATAACCAATCGAATATAAGCTTGGATAATGTGTCAGGAGCCGCTGCAGTTACCAAAATCAGCATAAAGGGATAGTTCACCCAAAAATTATAATTCTCTCATCATTTACTCACCCTCATGACATCCCAGATGTGTATGACTTTCTTCTGCTGAACACAAATGATGATTTTTAGAATAATATCTCAGCTCTGTAGGTCCTCACAATGCAAATTAATGGTGGCCAGAACTTTTAAGGTCCAAAACGCATATAAAGGCAGCATAAAAGTGATCCATATGATTCCAGTGGTTAAATCCATGTCTTCAGAAGTGATGTGATAGGTTGATCTGTTTCTCACACCTATCATATAGCTTCTCAAGCTATGTGTGTAACCACTGAAGTCTTGGATTACTTTTATGCTGCCTTTATGTGCATTTTGGAGCTTCACATTTTTGGTCACCATTCACTTGCATTGTGAGGACCTGCAAAGCTGAGATATTTTTCTAAAAATGTTTGCGATTAGCAGAAGAATAGTCATACACATCTGGGATGGCATGAGAGAATTTTCTTTTTTGTATGTACTATCCCTTTAAACACAGCTGTTTTGACCACAGACAAACATGGGAAAGTAGCTATACTTATTCTTTTTTCATTTTTATTTTTAATAAATTTGCAAAGATTTCTAACAAGCTTCTTTCACGTTGTCATTATGGGGTATTGTTTGTAGAATTTTGAGGAAAATAATTAATTTAATCCATTTTGGAATAAGGCTGTAACATAACAAAATGTGGAAAAGGTGAAGCACTGTGAATACTTTCCGGATGCACTGTACATCCCCTTTTAAGAAACCTTCTGATCTTATGTGGATTCATTGTCTTCAAAATGTATTCCATATTGCTGCATTTTTTTTGCCTTTTATCTCTAATATAATGTATATTTTAGCAATTTTGCATTTGTATCACTTTTTTTTAATAAACATCTTTAGGAATCTTAAGTGTTTTTCATCGCCAAATACGAATAAGATTAAAACTATTGCTGTAACTAGCAGTCCACTCTGTATATAGTATGTCTTTGTATCATACTGCCTTGATTTTTTCCACAAAATTATGTATATATTATTTGCTGTCATTATTTACAGTCATTATTTATGTATCTGATAATGGGTCAGACTGAAGTTTTGTTGGTTGGGATTTGTTTATTGCTTTCATTATACAGACTTGGAGGGTTTAGATGTCATCATGTCTAATTCGTAACTTGCAGGGTTTTATGCAAATGTAAAACACAAGTAGATGTGGGCAGGGCTGGGAGGGTTACTTTTGAAATGTATTCCTTACAGATTACAGAATACATACTGTAAATAGTAATTTGTAATATATTCAGATAGATTACTCAAAGTCAGTAACATATGCTAAATACTTTGGATTACTTCTTCAGCACTGGTTGATTTTTTTCACTTGTTTTGACTATAAAAACTCTGCCAATACAGTAAGACAAAATACACATGTTACAAATACATTCTCTGAAAATCTAAATATCTTATGCAGTGTTACTTTTAAAACAAGATCAATCAAATTGATCTTGTTTGAAGGATTTTTGCAAAAGTAATGCAAAGTAATCTCTTCAGTAATCAAAATACTTTTTGAATGTAACTGTATTCTAATTACCAATTATTTAAATTGTTACTGTAGTGGAATACAGTTACTTATATTTTGTATTTTAAATACGTAATCCAGTTACATGTATTCCGTTACTCCCAACCTTGGATGTGGGGTACAATGGAGCTAAAGGTCCCCGGGGTAAAAGACAATTTTGAGTTTATTTTCTCCCAAAACACTAAGCAACAAAAACTAATAGTACTTTCCTAAACACCTTTGTCACTATACTACAAAATATTCCTAATCCATGAGATTATTGCGTGCAATGTCTAAAGTTTGATTTTGAGGTAATTTGATCTATTTAATTTGAAAATGTTGCAAATGTATGACGCTAATTAGAGTCCCTGAAAGTATCACATTTATTTTTTAGACAAAATACTTGGCATTTTCAGCTTAGTTCAAGGTGAGTGAATCAGACGTTTTTAATAACTGTCCAAAAATTTAAAGGGTAGTATTTGGGGTAGCCTACACGGTCCACTTGTTGCAGGGGTTAAAGTGCCTTATAAAACACATTGTTACTCTTAAGTGGGGCGAATAGGTTTGTTATGAGAAATTGGGCTCAGAACGATTGATCCAATCACAATAGATAATGTTTAGTGCTTTTAATATGATGCACAAAATTCAATAATGCTTGAACATAATGTTTTTAAAGAAAAACTTCCAAAGTTAATTAATGACTGAAAGCAGACTTCCAGTTTTCAGTTCTATTCTTGCATATTTTAGAAAATCATCTGTTCAGTATGTTTGTAAGATCCCGATCTCTGCTGATTATTTGTGTCTTGTTACAGGTCTATAAACAATGCATTATTGCTTTTAGGTGAGTGCCTATGCCACTGTTACACGTAGGCGTATAACGTCCCAATAAAAGTCTCTGACTCATCCAGCCACAGGAGTTTCCAGCTGGACTCTTCTCAGTGTTTGATTGAAAAGTATCATTATATCTCAACACAAATGATCACAGATATGTAACGGTGGCGATCACTGAACACGTTTTCTGATTACATCCATGTATTAAAGTTAAACAGATACATTTAGGATAACATATTTGAATAATTGTCTCTGTGGGGCAGCCCTTTTTTATTTTAAATCTGGCTGCAGAAATCTGTCTTCTGATATATATTCTCATTCGCCTGTCTGAACCATTGTGAACTTATTACTTACACTACAGCAGCCCTCTTGTGAAACTGCAGCCCACAGTTTCTGGCAACTCATCTGATGGTGAAGACGGGAAGTCCCTCCCTTTCATGGCAGGCGTATCCTCCTGGTCTTAAAGACCTTCCTAATGTCTGAGAGAGCTTTGTGTTTTGTTGATCTAGTTTAAAAGACAGAGCCAATATAGAACAGTTAAGCATGCTTGCTAGAGTTAAGATTAGGTTTGGGATTATAGAAAGTGATTTGTACAAGATGAGTAATGGAGATTTTTACATTTGATAAGATAAGTGTTTAATGTTGAGCATTTGCTGCTATCCAAATTTATTAACATTAACTAATTTATTATACCGACTTGTTAACAATATTTGTATTTGTGAAGCATAAATTATTTATGAATATCTTTATTATTTATGGATGTGTGAAACTTCCTACACATTGTCGTGCATTTAAACTGTTTTATACACTATGACTGCAGTATGATGTACTTATTTAACTGACGCGCATAATACTGGTTAGTTCGCAATCCAATGATTATTACAAGTCTTTTAAATTATCTTACGCTTTGTAGTCCTTGATATCATATGACATCCATTTAAATAGAATCATTGATCTCATTATTATAATTTTTAAGTCGCTGCAATGTGGGGTGCTTCTATAACTCCTTGTGTTATGTGCTTTTTATGCTGTAAGCAAATTGAAAATATTTGAAACATTCGTGGAAAACTTAGGCTAATGTGTGCATTTATGCTATCATTACAACAATACAAACAGGGTTAAAGCTAATTTAATCGTATATATAGTAACTGGTGTTAACTATAAGGTACTATAAGTAGCTTTATTGTTGAATGTAACTACAATAACCCCCCCCCCCCCCTGTCTACTCTCCGCTTGAGGGTTAATGCAGAGTGTATTTAGCAGAGATGAGCCACTTTTATTAAAATGAATGGGAGAAATTGGAACGCTCTAAACGCCTAACGAATGTAGAAAGGAAGTCCCGCCTTACAGGTCAAGAGCCAATCACCTTTTAGATACAGACATCACATGTCAATCAACTCTAGAATGCGCATGCGCATTAGCTACACAAACCGGGGAAATTGCGTTTTTTAACATAACATAAGTTAAACAATCACAATTTATGTTACCAGTATTGTCCGATTTCATTGTTGATTTAAAATATGTTCTTTGGTCGTAATCTTAACCAACGTTTTTTGAGATTTTGATCTTTCTCCGTTCAAGTATATCGGAGCTGCACTGGCACGACTGGAAATAGCCTCCTGAGAGCGTTCCAAAGATGGCCGACAGTGGACTGACTTGCTAGAAAGTGGTAACTGCTATTGGTACCTCATTTGATTGATAGGCAGATGACCCAATAGGCGGCATGTGACAGAGCTCATCGTAACCCTATTTTCGGGAATGTGGTCGACGCTTGACAGGAAACATTAGTTGATCATGAAGACTTAGCCACGGGTTGTACCACTGCGAGGTGAAGTTTGTTTTGGAAATTTGTCTTGTTGTCTTACCTTTATACCATCGGTGGACGGTTTGGAGTTGAATAAAGGGAGCTTTAAATCAACAAAATACCAAGAGGAAGAATTCAAACATATGTAATGATCGAAATGAAACGGAAGTAGCTTTGCCTGGCGAGGTAAGTACGAGGGACGTAGCTCTTTACATTCTAACTTTATGATATCTGTGGGTCTGATTACATGTGTGTCAGTTCTCTACATGTGCTATGTTAGTAAGTAATCAGGTTGTGAGACGATTTACTGTCTGTTTGCTTGTGGTTGCTGGCATATAAGTCGATTAACGCGTAGAAAGAGTAGGCTAACTCATCTCCGTCTCTAGAGCAGAATCGGTCACGATTGGGCTTTAAATTGCAGTTTTAAAGCAATCTATATTTATAAAAAGTCAATTTTAAGTATCTGTATTATTAGCGGTCTGCTTGTGGACTACTGTACAATTCAGAAAGTTACTTCTAAAAGCATATTTGGTATTAGTCAGACTTTCGTGGTTGTGATGTTTTAGTGAAAACTCCTAAGTTTGTTTTTGTGTTGTAGCTGAACGTTGACGTTGTCTTTATAATTGAAGCCTTTGTCGTGGTTTGTCTGTACTGTACGCTCTGACTGTAGTTATGTCAATATGTATTTGACCACTTACACGCAGATAACAGCTTGAAAATGAATAAGTGCTTGCTGTGCAGACTTTAGAATGGGTTAGAAATGCTTAATGATCAGCCAGAAGAGTTTGTGATTGGAGTGTGTTTAAATATAACGTTTATTTAAGATGTGTGGTTTACTCTGACGTCTGACGGGGGCGACATCACCAATTAAACCAATTGAATCGGATCTCATTCTGTTTGATTGGATTTGATTTGGATTAAAACTGATCAACACACGCATGTAATGGAGAAAGATACTCTTAAACAAATCTGTCAGACAACGCAAAACGGTCGTCTTTTAAAAATTTGATAATTTCAGAAATATGTAAAAGAAAGAAATATGATAAGAATACTGTATGTAAAACTCTGTTGTCTCGTAAATTTACAACAGCTTAATTTCCAGGTAAAATCTGAGAGGGATACGTCATAATCAAAACAATTATACGCTATACCACAAGATTACCTTCTGATTATGTCGTCCTATTAATTTCATACTGATAAATTGACGAGCTACACTTTGATCATTTCTTTCACATGCCTCAAGATTTTATGACTATTTTAAATTTATCAGCATTGTCATAACAGCTGTTTTGATGGGGAATCTCTTCAAAATTGAAGTCGACCAAAAAAAAAAAAAAAAAAAAGAATTGTAAAAATAAATACAAAATATTTTAATACTTCTCCTATCATTATCAAAAGTGAGAACTCAGTTCCCGTAAAGGCTGTTTTGATGTATTATCCCATTTGAAGCAGAGAAGTGACCACTCTGGACCATCTGTAGCTTTTATCCTGATGTTGGTTCATTAGAAGAGCCTCATTTGGATTTAAATTTACACTATAACAGAACTTCCAAAACAGAAGAAAAAATACTCATATTAAAAGGCAGGTTTTATTTAGCTAACAGCAGCAAGAAAATGATAGACTTACTGGTTTCTTTGCATGGCCAACACTGAACATTGTGAGTGGAATTTCCCTTTAGAATAAAACTATGAAATGGTTTAAAATGCGTCATATGTTGAAGTTCCTTCTGGCAGTGTCTGTTAAAGGATGTGACATATGCTTCTATAACTGACATAAAGAACAAAACATAACTGAAAGCAAGCTCTAGCAAAAACTGTTGTGGGTTTTTGAATGAAAATAGTCTAAACATTATTTTAAAACAGATTAATTTAAAAGCAATGTTTTGGATTATCAAATTATATGGATCAACTGGTCTGTTTGCTAATGATTACTTAAGAATGATATCAGAATTTAAATTAAACTCCGTTTGGAAATGTTTGTTGTGTTTCATTAAATACTAGGCAGTATAATGAATGACATAATTGGGAACATTAAGAAAAGGTTAACTCTTTTATAACTTTATTACATAATTTAGTTAATAATGGAGGCGTAAAAATAACCAACATTTTTTGGTAGATCAATGAGTAAAGATGCTGACTACCAACACTGGAGTCGCAAGTTCGAATCCAGGGCATGCTGAGTGACTCCAGCCAAGTCTCCTAAGCAACCAAATTGGCCCTGTTGCTAGGGAGGGTAGAGTCACATGGGTTAAACTCCTTGTGGTCACTATAATGCATTTCTTGCTCTCAGTGGGGCGCGTGGTGAGTTGTGCGTGGATGCCGCAGAGAATAGCGTGAAGCCTCACACACACACACACACACACACACACACACACACACACACTGTGTCACCTCGGTAACATGCTCAACAAGCCACTTGATAAGATGCGCAGATTGACAGTCTCAGACGCAGAGGCAACTGAGATTCGTCCTCCACTACCCGGATTGTGGTGAGTCACTATGCCACCACGAGGGCATAGAGCGCATTGGGAATTGGGCATTCCAAATTAAAAAACTTGGTATTTTAATAAATTTTTGCTGTTGACAAGCTTTCTATTCCTCTTAGTTTGAATTGGGTCAACACATTTGGAAATCTTTTATTGACCAACCCGATCTCATCAATACATAATTAATGAGGTGGCTATTTTATATGGTCTCACACGATGTTGTTCACATAAACTTGTACGACATTATCACGTGCAAATTCCCGGATGTCTAATGCGGAAGTAAGCGTGAATTCCGTGCACGAGGCGTTAAGGACATGCTTATTAATATTATGCCCTTACCCAAACCACTTATCTAAACTTAACATTTCAGTAGTATGTAAACATGATAGGAAGCTGTTGCGTGTGACAGAAGCAAGTCATTGAGTATTAGATGGAAACGATGTCCAGCAACGTCATTGGCTATAGTCAGTTCATGGGAATTCAATGGAGTGCAGTCGAACAATATCAAATGAATCAGCCAAATTTGGAAAAGTCGTATGAATCCTGATGATTTCGCTATTGCACATTCACAAGTGCATAGAAGTTAATTTCCAGTGGCTTATGTGTTGCGAGAAGTGCAGAGAATTTTCACCAAAAAAAAAAAAAACATTTTGGGTTGTTTCTCACCAAAACCTATTGTATGGCTTCAGAAAACTTGGAATATTTTTTTTTTTGGGTGACCTATTCCTTGAAGACTGCAACATTTTTTAAAAGGAACCAAACTGAATAGAAAAGAGGAAATTAATTAATGAAATTCATTATTTCACATTGTTTTGAAATCAGCCACCATGATTTAGATTGCTTGCAACATTTTTGTTGTTTACAGACTACATTGAGGTCATGTGAGTCACCATGGAAGATATAAAAAAAAAAAAAAAAACTAAAGCTGTTTAGGACCTCTGACAGAGGTGATCCTAATGATGTTTATGATTTCATTTGGGATCATTTTCCCCCTTTTAGGATCTTTCCACTCAGATGTCGATATTTTGCCTGCAGAGATGGGCATCAAGCTCTGATACTTCATGACTGGTGATAATTAGAGCTTTGGGAACCAGGTATTGATTAATGAAGTGGGTGTTGTGAGCTCATAATGCAAATATATTATACAGACAAATTAAAAGGTATCTCAGTTGTTTGTCAGGCTTAAGGCACTTTACACTGCATGCCCAATTATTAGGCAAGTGAGTATTCTGATCTTATTATTTCCATGCACATTTTCCAACTCCAAACCATATAAACTTGAATGCTTAGTGGATTCAGTCATTCTCAAGTGTGATGTATTTGTGTAATGAGGGAAGGTGTGGCGAAAGTGACATGGCCAAGGTCAAGAAGGCTGAAACATGACCACCATTGAATATATTCACAAGTTGAATTATCAAGATTGGGAAAAGAAATACATGAAGACAGATTTTTCAAAGGTTTTATGGACCGATGAAATGAGATTGACTCTTGATGGATGGGCCCATGGCTGGATCACTAATGGACACAGGGCCCACTTCGAGTCAGGTGCCAGGAAGGTGGAGTAGGGGTACTGGTATAGGCTGTTATCATTAAAGATGAGGTAGTTTCGAGTTGAAGATGGACTGAAACTCAACTCTAAAACCTTCTGCCAGTTTCTGGAAATAACTTTCTTCAAGCAGTGGTACAGGAAGAAGTCCTTAGCATTCTAGAAGGCCATGATCTTTATGCAGGACAATACTTCATCACATGCATCCAATTACTCCACCATTTGGCTAGCCAGCAAGGGCCTCAAAGATTCCCAAATAATGACATGGCCCCCTTCCTCACCTGAATTAAATCCTACTGAGAAATTGTGGGCCTCTCTCAAAGAGATTTACAGTGAGGAAAGACAATACAGCATTTGGGAAGCTGTGGTTGCTGCTTCAGCGAAAGTTGATCGTGAACAGACCAAGAAACTGACACACTCCATGGATGGAAGGCTCATGGCAGTTATTGAAAAAAAGAGTGGCTATATTGGACACTGAATATTTTTGAAAGGCCAAAATGTTATCTAATTGTCATTTTGTGTTACTTATTTGTTGCACCTACTCTAAAAATTGAGAATAAACAATTGAGTTGGGAGAAATTATTTTTTTAATTTAGTTGCCTAATAAATGTGCACACTAATAGTTGCCTAATAAATGTGCACACATATATTCCACTGAGAAAGACAAAACTCACTTTTTCTTTGATAAACATTCAGGTTTGAGGTTCAATATCATTTTGGATTGCCTGAGAGCATTGTGTTTGTTCAACAATAAAATGAATCCTGACGAATACAATTTGCCTATTAATTGGGCACGCAGTATAAAGGCAAATGTGGTCTAACTGGTGCAAATTAGATTTTTATGCAAGGAGAACAGCACATTTTTGCATTCATTAATCTCAGGAAAGTCCTTTCACATGCCAGCAGGGATCTTAGCATCTCAACATCTCACACAAGGATTACGTGACGAGCGGGAGAGAAATTCATTGAGTAAAAATCATCTGATTCAGATGCAAGAAGCGTTCGTTCTGCCCTCCCTCTTGTTCTCCTTAGGACATACGGTTGAGTTAAATTGCTTAATGTGAAAGCACCTGTTGAGAGGACATTGAGTATGTGTTAAGACCGGTTCAAATGATACGATTATTTCTATGATTCTGCCATCTCAGAAAAATTGAGAATCCTAATGGGTTTCTGTAAATCTGCTGTTTTACATCGCTTAGTGTGACATGCTCACCGATAGCCAATTAAATGCCCTTAGGATGAGCCACAAAACTTGCTGGGTTATCCAAAACGGACCATTACAATATGTTACCAGTATTTAATATATAAACCAATTTTTGTTTTTCCTGAAGCGTTCTATATTGTTATCGTTATAACAGGTTACTCGTATTGTGATTGTGAGTAGTTTGGTCATATTGCCCACCCCTAAGCCATATTGTTTTAGGGATGTGTTTTGAAGTGAGAGCAATGTTTGAAAAAGAAAACTAATTAATTGCATGATTTTCAGTAACAACTATACACAAGTTTGCTAAAATGGGGCCTCATTTTTTAAAACGTTGCTGCCGTGTTACAGAGGGCACAACTTACACAAGCCCTGTACACCAGACCCAACAACAATGTTCAACAACTCAAAGTATTTTTTTCCAGAGGAATTGCAATCTTCATTTGAAAAGTTTGTAAAGTTTTTAGTTGTGTTGATTATAACATCTGTTAAATAAATAGTAGTTGAATTGCACAGTACCTGCAGTCAGTCTTTAATACTGAGAGGAATGATTTATGGGACAATCCATTAATTGAAACCCATAATTTGATATATCCATTCAGATCCACAGTATACAATAAACAAGCCAAGTCTGAGTTTGTATACTGGCGTCTGGTCTCATTATTACCTGCACGAAAACAGCTCAGATTGGAAGCACATGAGAGTGCTGGTTACAGCAACATATCCACATATGTGACACTTTCATTCATTTGAGTCTGATGTAGATTTAGTAGAAAAAGGGTTGTATTCTCAGCTTTCAAAATTGTGTCACTTTTATCAATAATAAATGTTGTTTTGATGGTCTTTAATGCTGTGTGAAAGATAGCAGTAACTGCCCATTCAAATGGAGTGAGGCACAACGCCCTATGAAGCTATGTTGAAATATATATATATATATTAGTACAACATACAGAAATTAGTCTTCTTTCTGCACCTTTGCACAGTGAACACACACACACACACACACACACACACCAAGTGAGATTTACACACCCAGCCTATTCTCTGCTATCTGCGTAGCCATGAACGTTACTTTTTAAAATATTAAAATAATTACTTTATCGCAAGCCCTTGCAATATGCATATATTTATTATGTGCTTGCAATATGCATATATTTATTATGTGCTTGCAATATGCATAGTGAGTGCTTCTTGGGATTGTAGTTTGTGCCCTTGTGAAAGATCGTATGTACACAATCTTGGACCCTTGTCGTGAATTGGAATCAAATCCAATCTGGAAATGTGTATCTATGCTGAGCCCTAGTAAGGAGAGGATTAGAGGTTGTACACAAAATATTTTTGTTAAAATCATAGATGGAGTAGTACTGAATGGAACAGAAAAGAGGCTCTTGAGATGCATCTTTAAAAGTTTAGCTATTTTATTATGAAACTCCCATGTTATTTTGCAACGCTAGTGCTGGAAGAGAGATGCAGTGCATTGACCAAAGATGTCTGTCTGCCTGACTGATGTCTACATTGACCAAAAAATAGAACCAAACGGAACACGCTCCATCTTCACCCTGAATACTCGTGTAATTTATCTGTTGATTACTCAAGTAGTCAAAATGACCAATATTCTCATAATCCCTAAGTGGTTTATTTTTCTTTGGTTTGCTTCTGTCTTTCTTTCATTGGTAACTGCTGTTTTGGGGTTGCTTACATTATCCACAAGCGTTGTCCAACTCTGAAGGTGTTAAGATTCAAACACAAACTCTAAATAATATACCACCTTGACGTGTTCATGTCTGACTGATGTCTACATAGACTAAAAAATAAAAACAAAATGGAGCTCCACCCTGAATACTGGAGTAAATGATCTGTTGAGTAATCAAGTAGTCAAAATGACCAAAATTTACATCCCTAAGTTTCTTACATTATCAACAAAAAGCTTTGCCCAGCTCTGAAGGTGTTAAGACTCTGAAACACAAACTGTTATTTAAGTCTTGCATATTCATTATAGGTGTGCCTAAGCATAGGAATATATAAGCATCGACATGGTCAGAGTTATTTGACTGAACTCTGCTCTCAGTATCTCAATATGTAATTTTTTTTATTATCCTTTTTATAGTTCCTTAGGTGTGATGGTGTAATAAATGTAACCTCATGAGGTTATTTCAAATGAGGTCAATGCTTTTTGATCCCAGTCTAGGCCCACAGCTCATCAGTAAAGCGTTCTCTTTACTCTGTTTATCCTGCAGTGTCTTGATGCCAAAACTATCAGTCATGGAGCTGGGCAGGCAACTGTGTGGGAAGATGAAGAAGCAAAGGAAGGCGGAGATAACTGTCCCGGCTGTCATGAAAGGACTGGAGATCCACTTCTACCTGCCTGACACACACCAGCTCGAGTATTTTAAAGACTGCCACACTGCAGAGGACCTGTGCGTGGAGGCTGCCAAGAGATGCCGTAAGTGTTTGGACAGTTGCCCACACACCCGTTTAAAGCACTAAAATATTGCATCCTAATGCATCTCTCAGGACATACCATGTGACTATGATGCGGCATCATTTCATCATACACATTGCTGAGTAGGGTTGACTGAGGATGTATCGTAGTATAAATTAGGGCTGCCCCCTGATAGTCGAACAAACGTTATTCGATGAGAAGAGTCTTGGTCGACCAAGTTTTGATTTGTTGGTTGGTCACAGGAAAAAAAAACGACGCACGCTGGTATTATTGCTGGTTGGTACAGTTGTTACCATTTCCCTGGCAAAGAACCTACTTCATCAGTGCAATATCTACCTGTCAGGGTCGGGTATTTCGTTGTTCGGGAAAATACATCATCTGTCTGAATAAATTAATTTTGTTCCCTCATTCAGGATATATATATATAATTACTCGGGTGAACAGTCATAAGACTAAACTGTTCACAATGTAAGAGTAAAGAAGTATAAAGTTAAACTAATGACATAGTAATATAGAAAAATGCAATAAATTAAGAGCTGTGAGTTGCTTTTTTTTAGTTTTTTTATAATATTAGCAACATAATAGATGTTGATAGGTGTATTTCCTAAGCAGGTGTGTTAAGATTCCAGTGACGAGCAGTTTGTCTGTCCACACTGAGCGAGAAACTGCTAGACCAACATAGATTGAAAGACCAAACTATATTACCAAAAAGTGTAGATAATACTAATATCATAAAAAAAAAAAATTTTATTTATATTAACTTGGTACCAAAGCGCAGGTACTTTTGACATCAAACGTATGAGTTTTTTTTTTTGGGATTTTGAACTAGTGAACTCCAGGGGTAGTAGCCAGTGTCTTTACCACTGAGCTACCCAGGTATGAGTTTTGGTATGTGATAGCTCTTCCTGTAGTTTTCTCTTAATACTGAGTGGACCATTTCAATTTGTAGCATTGGTATTTAAAAAAAAAATATGTAATTGTTTTTGTACCATTTCTGACAAAATAAGTAAAACTTTTTCACTGATAAGTTTGCATAGTAAGAGAAATGGACTACAAAA
The DNA here is from genome assembly GCF_025860055.1 of Xyrauchen texanus. Lineage (NCBI taxonomy): Eukaryota > Metazoa > Chordata > Actinopteri > Cypriniformes > Catostomidae > Xyrauchen > Xyrauchen texanus. The sequence goes on along the minus strand of NC_068282.1, from coordinate 23,546,912 downwards.
GAAAAATCGAGGTTAATGCTGTTCAATACAGATGTAAAGGGGCATTCTTTTACATTCAGTTTCATATTTTGATTGTGTAGCTGAGGAATAGGGTATTTGCACCATCAGCATTTAACAGAATAAAAAGAAGAACTTAAAGGGTTTTTACTTTCCGTATCATCACATGACACGGGTGGATTATGTGAAGGCATTGACCCTAGGATGATGATCACTACAGCTGACCATAGTGTCCCTGTACATCCCCTCCCAAGTCCCAGTGCAGAAACATATATCTCCATTTGGCTCTTGATCAATACTCAGCCACAAAATGGCTGCTAGGTATAAATGTTATGTCTGGAATTTCCTCAAAGTTGCGGCCAAGGACAAAAACTGGCCCGAACTGTGAGAGAGGAAAGGGAAGTTTATATTAGACAAAAAAAGCAGCTGTAGACGTACTGTGATGGTGTTTGTTTCATGCCGTCTGCTCTCACACCCAGTAGTTAGCCACTGGTTTTACTTCAAATGTTAGAAAGTCAGTCATCCTCAACTTTATTACGTTACTGTAAAGGGAAACGTAGGGTTCCTAAAAGTTTTAATCAAACCTTGAGTAAACACTTAATTTTAGTTTGGTTTGTCACACTATTCCCCCGCTATAATCTGAACAAGTGTCAGTTGTTATCTGTACACCTGCAAATGTATGACTCTAAATATCTTACTGTCTTAAAAATCAACTTGAAATAAAAACTTACCCACATTCGTGGTCTTGATGTGCACTGACTTCAAAATGTAAAAAAACTGCTTCACTTCTGAAGCAACATTTCCTGCTCGGATAACGTCATCAAGGCAATGCTGCCGATTGTTTAAAGTTAACCAATAGATAAATAGCTATTTAGACATGTTTTCAGTTACAATTAATTCAGCTACTGTTACAGATCTTTTTTGCAATCTTTCTAAAATCTAGACAATAGTTAACCATTTATAGCAATAGACCAAATAACAAAAGAAATGGCATTACCATTGGGATATGTTGAAGCAAAAGTTCTCGTAAGTACGTGCCGGCTCCACTCTGATATGGAATGTCCACTTTTTACAATTAAGATAGTTGCAGATGTTAAAAATCAAGATTTTATTTTCTAATTAAATATTCACTTTTGCTCTGAAATATGTCACATTATGAAAGATAAAGGGCTATTATTGAACAACGTTTCGTGTTGACTTTAAGATGATTCCGAAAGTATCTGTTCCTGCTCCTGTATTTGTTGTTTTTTTTCTTTTTTGTATATAGGAGATGCTCAACCTTTGATTCATTCTTGTGTCATGTTCCCGTAAAAGCTTGTTAAATACCCGTGTTAAGTGAACTTTATGCAAAAATAACCATTTAGCTGTAAGCACTTCCTCTCAGGCATCATGGAGACATACTGAAACTCTGATGGGATATTTGTCTGTTAAGGACTGTAAGACTGTAATCAGGCTCTAATTATTTCTCCAGACATCTCACCTCTGTGCCACAACCTGTTTTCTCTATATGAGGAGAGCCAGGATGTCTGGTATGCTCCTAATCACGTGTTTAAGATCTCGGAGGAGACCAGCATCAAACTTCACTACCGAATGAGGTAAGAGACCACAAACAGATTGCAGCTTGAAAACTCCCAAACAATGTTTTTAAGCACCAACGTATAGCTTACTGAGATTTCTCAAGAAATGTCTGGGTCATATTTCACCCGAATTTAAAATAAAAAATGGCAAGTGAAAGGGTACCATAATTTTGAAGCTCCAAAAAGCACTAAGTAGCGTAAAAGTAATGCAGTAATGTTGTTAAATCTGTGTCTTCAGAAGCGATATGATAGGTGTGGGTGAGAAACAGATCAATATTTCAGTCCTTTTTTTCTGTAAATGGTCCTCCCTACCCTGTAGGTGAAAACTAAAGAAGAATGTGGAAGTTGATGTGGGGATTGATTGTTAAAAAAGGACTTGAATAATGTGAATAAAAAATCTCCTAATAACTATTCTGCAAAAATACCTAGAATCTCTTTTCTGTATTACAGTGATGTATTTAAATATTATTATTAAAGTCCTACTTTCAGGACATAAAAATAAAATGAAGAAAATATAATGAAAATGAGGAATTATGTATAGAATTTGTAGTAAAATTTAACCCAGACATTTCTTCACAGTTTCCGTCAAGAAATTGATCCATTAATGTCAGTATTCTGTTTCTGTTCAATTGTATGATTTTATCAAATCATACAACTAATGGCTTTCTTTTAGTTGACTCTGAATATTAAGCTGAGATAGGAGAAATCATTTTAACATAGAATAAAATACATTGGATCCCCGTAACTTCCCCTTTTTAACCAGTATAACTAAGATAATATTCATTTACTGTATTCAAAATCAGTGGTGGGTACAAAACCGCTGTCTCCTCGTGTACAGCTTACCTGTTTTGCACACAAACAGGTTATGGTCAACCTTTGCACACCCTCTCTTCCTCTGTTGCATGGAGCAATTTTTTCTCACTCGTACAACTTCCTGTTAACATTGAGCTCTCGCTCACATGGCAAAGATGTGGTGAAGCTTTGCATGTACCCTCTGCACGGTACCATATGTTATTTACATTAATGTCAGCCTTTGTGATGACCTTGTATGGTGTGTTTGACATGTTTGAGGAGTGTATCAGCTCCTGTCATCAGGTTTAATGACTACATTTATGATCTTGTAAACATGTGGGCATGCTTGCACACACACTATTGAACATATTTGTCTTCTTGTTTTACCTTATTTCTCTTTGTCAGAGACATAAAGCCTCTGACAACTTATTTTCCTTGTATTCCCAGGTTTTATTTCACAAACTGGCACGGCACTAGCGAGATTGAGTCTCCAGTTTGGAGACACTCTCTCAGCAAACAAAAAGGGGGTATGATCACTCAAAAGGGCCCCGAGGGGACACCTCTGTTGGATGCCGCATCTCTTGATTACCTTTTTTCACAGGTGAGTGCAGGAAGCACCTGAGGGGTCTTTTGCATGGTTGTGCAATTCATTGTTATGACGTCTTTGAAGTAAACAAGATGAATATAGTATGTTGCGTGCTCCAAGGGCAGTGTGGTGTAGTGGCTATTCAAATAGCCTCAGATGTGGTATAATACGGTCTATTTTCATTGTGTATGTTGTTCCCTTTGAAGTCCGACATGTATTTGAATGTCTTTGTCGAAGCACTGTTACTTATTCAAACATCACTTTGGCACTGCAAACACTGGTGTCTGTTAGCTTGTGTGTTAAAATTGCAGTCTGCTTTATTAAAATTGTATCCTTTGCATACACTGTGTTCTGAAGCATGTGTCTGTATGTATTATGGTATCTTTTAGGGTCAGTATGATTTTCTGAGGGGACTGGCTCCTGTGCGCTCTCCACAGAGTGAGGTTGAGCTTCATGAGATAGAGAATGAGTGTTTGGGAATGGCTGTTTTAGCCATAACTCATCATGCCAAGGGCAATGATCTGCCGCTATCTGGAGATGGAGCTGAAACCAGGTGACCCACACTCACAATCTCTGTAGCTGTAATGCTTTATAACACACACCTGCAAAATGATCTATAGCAATAATATCAGAACGGCTCTTCCAACTATTAACCTTTCATTGCACGGTCAAATATTTTTGTATATATGCTAAACTGTATAATTGAACATTGTCCCAGGCCACTACTATCCTATATGCTGTGCTAGTTTCATATGTCTCGTCGTGTCACTCTTAAGTATCTTTTTTTTTCTTGCATAATTTCAACTGAAATCAATATTTCATTTTTATTTATTTGTTTATTTGCTAACTAAGTAGCCTTGTAATAAGCAGAGTAATCTACAGTCCTTTTCAATTTGCATTCTCTTTTGTCTACTTTGCAATAATGACTGTGATATTTATTTTAAAAATCCAGTTACTAGTGATGCATCAATGATAAACAATATGGTTATTGGCGTTGGTTTGATACTGATTTGTGTACCAGTACTGATACTTTTTAATGTGCTCCAGGACAGACAAATTATCATCGTATGTTAAAACGTAGCTGTGCAAAGAAACGCCAGCAGCAGAACACAACATGTCAGTGTTACTTCGAGATAATGATGTCTGTGGCGCCAAGTCTGTGCCACAATTTGCTCACGCATAGAGTTGCTGTTGATCGAGGAGACCGTGTGAGCGCACACAATATATTGAGTGCACACAGACATCAAGCACACTCTTCTAGAATGTCCTCGTACTCAAGTTGTGTTTGGTAGTCTATGAATCATATTTTGAATTGGAGCATAACTTCAGGGTTTCCACGAACATGGAAAACCTTGAAGTGTCATGGAATTTTAAAATGGTGTTTTCCATGGAAAGTGGTAAAATCGTTTAAAAATCATGGAATATTCATGGAAATTTGATAGTTAATATACATTTCATAAATGCATTATATGAATATACTAGTGCTGTCAGTTGGTATTTTTTTTTTTCATTGCAATTAATCGCTCTGTGTTTTCGTGATTTATCACAGATTTTTAAAGTGCTGAAATTTGACTTTATATGCTTCTTTTCCTGTCAAAATGCATTTATTTCCTTTTTAGGAAAGAAAACAAAACCATATGTAACAATATAATGCTTTATTAACATTTTCCAAACTATGACTTCCATAGTATAAAGATAGAAAGCACAAATTTAAAGGAATAGTTCGCTTAAAAATGAAAATTCTCTTATCATTTACTCCGCCTTATGCCATCCCGCATGTGTATGACTTTCTGTCTTCCGCTTTGCTACAGCAATCGTGAAAATGTGTTCACGATTTTTTGTCAGGGCGTCAGCATCAAGCGCCGCTTTGAATATCACATGGAAAGCGCTTGCAGACAAAAAACTTGTGATATTTAAGACTTGACCTGCTTCTGTAGTAATTAAATTGCACCTTACATAGGCTGAAAAATACTTGCTTTTTATCAATTCCCATCTGGGGTTGTTTTGCAGAACAAATAACGTTAAGACCTCCTTTTTCCATCATTTTATCCCTGACAAGGAATCACTGTTTTGTGTGTGTGGTTGTGGTTTGTGCATCAGTGTAATGACTATGGGGAGACACATCACAAAGGTTCAGCCCTCCCAACCATTGTTTGTTGCTAAGTTTTGCTTTATTAATGGTAAAAGCATTGATCGCAATTAAGAAAAATGGAAATGTTAAACTTTTAAATAATAATGTGCATTAATGCATTAATTTTGACAGCTCTAGAATAGATGCATGATGAAAACTCAAGGCATTTTCAAATAGATCTTTCTAGGCAATTACAATAAAATCATAAATAGTCATGGAAAGTCCTTTAGTGAATATTAACTTCTAGTTATGCTCTGTTTTCAAATGTATTTATAATGAATCCAAAATGATTACAAAATGCTTTTCGCTCTTGTTCTACAGCTTCTTTTCAAGTGTCAGGTGATGTTTCTTTAGTTTTAATTTTAGTTTTCCACGCAAACAGAGCTAGAACATAAAGCATGCATTACAGATAGGACGGAGGACTAATCTAATCACCTCTGATGGGCCATTGCCGTTTCATTGCTCAACGGACATGTTAGTGATTGGTTAGAACACTCAACTGCTGCTAAAACACGTTGTAAATAGAAACCATTGACCGCAACAGGAGCAGACTTAAATTGAGCTCTGTAATCGTCAATTTTCACGATTATATAATCGTGGCAGCCGTAATCGTGACTTAGTTTGATTAATTGTGCTTAACTTAAATCTGCCACAGCAATGTCCGCTAAATGATTTATAAAAAATCTGGTCTAGTAATCACAAACAACTGAAAAAGTTAATTCTTAGAAATTAATTGGTCAAAAAAGAAGGGAAACCTGTCACTTAAACTGGTGTCTATTGATTACTGAAAGTAAGTTTTGCTATTAGTGGCTCCATTTAAGTCTATCCCTACCAGTCACATTCCATATCCTCCTGAATTTCTCTCTCTCTCTCTCTCTCTATCTATCTCTCTCTCTATCTGTCTGCAGCTACAAGCGCTTCATTCCTGACAGTTTGAACCACACCTTTAAACAGCGCAACTTTCTCACACGCATGCGCATCAACAATGTTTTCAAGAACTTTCTGAACGAGTTCAACAGCAAGACCATTCAGGACAGTAACATAACCCTTTATGACCTGAAGGTCAAGTATCTGTCCACTCTTGAAACTTTGACCCAAGGCCTGGGCCGAGAGACTGTAGAGACCAAGAGCCTGAAAGTATCAGGGGAGAGTGAAGGATCTCCGGCCCACTCACTTCCCATTGGGGATGATGGAATGAGCTATGAAGTACAAGTATCTGGAACCACTGGGATCTCTTGGAGGAGAAAGCCCCTACCGGTGAGTTTAGGGCTTTATATTGCACGGTCTTTGGCATGTTCCACGACTGGGGTACAAAACTAGGGTCTGAACCTCCTTAAAAGTTTTTTTTTTTCTTTGTCTAACAAGTATTTAGTGATAGTGAAATGTTTATCATCAACAAGTTGTTTTATTTTGTGGTTATTTTCTAATTAGGTTGGCAATTTTTGTACTTTAACAAAATTGAGACAATGTAGATTTTGATTTGTGTGATTTAGTTATTTTCTAGCAATAAACATTATGAAACAAATAATCAAATTAAACATCAAAATTAAAGATACAATTATAAAAATTAACAAATAATAATAAAAAAATTGGTACAGTTGAAAAGGACTAGACAAAGTCCTCACAGCAATTTTCTTGCTAGACTAGGTGTTCATTAGATATTAGTTTAACACATTGTATATAGTTCCCACATCAAAAACATGAGATTTGTGCCTTAAATTCTTTAAAATATAAGTGCCCTTTAAAAATGGTATCAGCCGTTCTGGAAACTCTTTGTACATTTTCTATGTCTTAGAGATTGTTTCAAGGGTCATTACCAACTTTTTTTAATAAAATGTAATTCTTTCTGAATAGAATCTTCTGATTGTGAAAGACAAAAGCAAATCTAAAAAGAACAAGACCGACAGCAAGCAGAAAAGTGACAAGAAGAAAGATGGCAACAATGGCTGGATGCTTTTCTCTGACTTTAATGAAATCACCCACATCGTCATTAAGGAGTCTTGCATCACAATTTACAGACAGGACAATAAAATGGTACTTTTATCATCTTAAGGAGGTTTTAATGAGACAATCTTCTAATACTTCTAGATACATAATGAAAAGCTGATGATTCATAGTTATTATATGATTCATAAGTTATAAAGCTCACTGTATGTGAATAACCATAGATTTAATTGGATACAATTGGTTGTAGTAACAGGTAAATTTAAACTGTTATCCCAAATGTATTGCTCTCCTTGTCTCTACAGGAGTTGGATCTGTATTACCGTGATGCAGCTCTGTCTTTTGCTGCACTGGTGGACGGTTACTTCAGACTGACTGTAGATGCCCACCATTACCTGTGCACAGAGGTCGCACCTTCATCAGTGGTCCAGAATTTAGAGAATGGCTGTCATGGCCCCATCTGGTAAGACCGTTTTTTTGTCCAAATCAGGACCACACACATTATTTTAAGGCATACTGCATTTTTTAATGATAAGTGCTGCTTTATTTATTATTAATAAAGATTAATAAACAATATTGATAAGGTAATATCAATAATAAGGCACTGTAGTGATGTGATTGAGATAACATCTGTAAGATAATCACATCACTACAGTTAAAAACAATCTCATAAAAATTAATATTTCAGACTCAAATCTGATTGGATGGGCCACATTTGAAGTAATTTGAATTATATTGTGCCAAGTTGCTATATTGCTTGGCAACCATAAACAGCCTTTAGTTATCAAATTAACTATTTTACTTGGCACGGTACCTATATACAGCCCTAAACAGTGGTAATATCACTTAACACAACCTTGTGTGGCTTATTTCTTTAATTAGTAGTTTATAACAGAACAGCTATATGCTGGAGAGTCATTTTGAGACGATTTCTATCTCTTATCTCTGTACAGCACAGAGTATGCTATTCATAAACTCCGCCAAGAGGGAAATGAAGAAGGAACATACATCCTGCGCTGGAGCTGCACAGACTACAACTACATCATTATGACTGTTGTCTGCATTGAGGTACATGCATCAAAACAATTTTGTTGATGAATTGAAAACTTGAATTGAAAGTCTTGCATTCGCAGGTCCTCTTGTTATACTCTCTGCACAAAATCGAGAAGATGTGCTTGTGTTGTACATCTTTTCTCAACTCATAATGACTCCAGCAAATAGATTAATACTGGTACTGTTTGTGAGGAGCTTAGTGTATTTATCTTTCCAGAAATGCATGCATTTTCAGATCATGTTCTCTGCTTTGGTAGTTATTATTTACTAAGAGAGCTGCATCACACTGAATAAGTTTGTGGAGCAGAACCACAAACCAAATCATCAGAGCTGTGACAGATACTGTGCACTTGATCAGTAATATGGACGGCTTCTAGGCTTGCTTTAATGATAATCTCTGTTCCTGTGCAGTACCTCTGTGAAAGTTCCTTTTTTCAAATGCCCGGATGCAAATAGAATGGCAGGAGATTGAATATCTTTGCAAATGTTGACAGTGAATATACACATTCTCTCATGCAAAGTTTCCTATACATTTTACATGTTATCAGCACTTTGTATGTTTTGCTACAGTAACCTTCAGAAACCCAATACTTCCCTGTCAACCAAATGCTAACTTACCATTCTCCTAACATGCTTTGTTCATCTGATTTGTTTAACAAATCCTCCTCTCTTCTCTCACTATTATTTTCTGTTTCCCCCTCTCTATTTCCATTTCTGTTTTCCCTTTCTCTCTGTCTTTCTCCTTCAGATTGACCTGTCTGAGTCGAGGCCAGTTCCTCAGTATAAGAACTTTCAGATTGAAGCGAGCCCTCAGGGCTATAGATTGTTTGGAACAGAGACGTTCAGGCCTACTCTGAAGGAGCTTCTGGAGCACCTGCAGGGCCAGAACCTGCGCACAGAGAACTTATGCTTCCAGTTGCGTCGCTGCTGCCCACCACAGCCCAGAGGTACCAACACTTGTCTCTTATTCACTCTTGTTCTACTTTGTCTGTCATGTAATAGAAGAAAATCTACATATTTAATTAGTTACAGTTGCAGATAAGAGATATCACTAAACATTCTAGCACATCCTCACTAAGCCGTTCATCCGTCCATCCCAATCAAACTACTCGTTACATCCGTCCATCCCAATCAAACTACTCGTTACATTCGTCCATCCATCCATCCCAAACTTATGGCTTGTTCCATCCATCCCAGTCAAATGGCACGTTCCATCCATCCATCCCATTTAAACGATACGCTCCATCCGTCCATCCAGTCAAACCTCTTGTTCCATACATCCCAGTCAAATGACACGTTCCATCCATCCATCCCAATCAAATTACTTATCCATCCTTCACCCAATAATCTATTCTTGCCAATCTAAGACGGCATCCATCCACCTGCCTGTCTGTATGTCCATCGCCTTAATTTGGGGATTCGTTTGTTTTCTGAAATGAAGCTGAAATGGGTCTTGTGGGTGGGTAAAAATATCAGTTTTCCAATGCATACGTTTGATTGATCTCGATAGAGATTCTTTAATCCCAAGATCAATATTTACTCTATGCGCTGCCCTCTACAATGAGAGGAAATCACTCACATTTGCAACCAAATCCGTGCTATGCGACTAAAAATTTATATATTTGACAACAGGCTGGTAAATGTTTAGGTTTCCAGTGATTGTGTAGTATAGTGGGAGAGCATTCAGCAGTGAGATCCTTTCACTCCATGTAGAGAATAAAATTTGTTCCGTGTACAACGACAAGATCCACGCAACCCATTGGTCATTGAATATCTCTTTTCTGTTGTTTGGAGTCAGTTGTTAAAAAAAACAAAACAAATAAACATTTAATTCTAATCATGCATAGCACAGATGAGATAAAGCCAATCGTGTCCTCTCTCTTTAACATGCTCATTTACAGACACTCTTTACAGAAATGGCGGTTTTCTTAATGAGACAGTACCAATTTTTAGCACGTATTCAACAAATCAATGTAAATGCTTGTTAATAGTACAAACTATGCAATTAAACAATAAACATGTAGCAAAATATAATATATGCAATATAATATGAAAAACAAATACAATATAATTTGTGAAATTAATAGTTTCTTAATGTATCTCGTTAGTAGGTCCCCTGTACAATTAACAGCATTGTCTTGGAGAGATTTTCTTTCATATCCAAGCAAAAAAGTCATTTTACCTAAAATGTATACCCATATGAATCCATATCGAATTGAATCGGAATCTAATCGAATTGAGAGCTTGTGAATGTGAATTGAATCCAATCAGGAAATCTTTATCAATACCAAGGCCTAATTTGAAGTACGTTAAGTACACAGCTCAATTTGTGAGGATGGGATTTTCTCTAGAAAAATCATGTGAAGCTTCATTCTATAGAGCCATTGATGGATTAAAAATACAGTTCTAACAAACTGTCCTTTGAAATAACTTAAAGTGAAACTGAAAACAAGTGGCATAGGTCATTGCTTTCATTTTACTGAAAGCTACTTTGTGAAGGCCAGGATTTTTCAATATTCAAATGTGCACTGCTGGACTTTCAATTGGTCTCAGTGTTTTTTTCTCATTTGAAATGCTTGAGTCCTCGAGCAATTTCGAGAACTGAGATGTAAAATTGAAGGTGTGTTTTAGGGCTTTTCAAGTGCACTATTGAATCTGCCATTGACATGTTTATTAGCCTTCGTTTTCATCACTTATAATTTATATCTGTAGCATCTGTTATACAAAGTACATTTTTGTTTAACATATTAATAAAGTGTATTGACAGGTCAGACCCTCTATAAAATAGAGATATATCTAGAAAATGTAAGATATATCAGTTAACGTTGGCTGACTGTGTAAATGCTCTAAAAAGAGCTTTGGAAGAATTTTATGGAGTGAAATAATTTTTTTCTGAATTGAATAACCACAAAGGTGGGCAAGACAACAGTGGTACTTGGAATTGGCCTCCCAATTTACTAACCCTCATAATGTTGTAACCCGTATTACTTTCAATTAATGTGAGCAACCACAAATGAGATTTGAAAGCTATGGCAGAGGGTAAGGTTTTTAGTGAATAACAAAATTTGGTCTGTTTCTCACAAAAAGGCATTAAATGGCTTCAGAAGACTTGTAATATAGGGCATGAGTCATGCAAATTATGTTTTATAGTGCTTTTTTTCCATTTTGGATCTTGAGAACCCCTGATCAGTATATGATTTTATTAAATGGAGAAAAAAAAACTGTGAACAATCTGGGATTGTTCAAAATGTATACTTTTTTTTTTTTTAGGTTATTCCAAAGAAAGAAAAACGGTGATTAAATGATGAAAGAATTTATTTTTGGTGAACTGTCCCTTTACTATATGGTTTATTTTGTACTATATCCTGTTTGCTAGAAGGGTGCAATATTTCATAAAGCTTTTACAGTTTTTATGTTATACCCCTCGGTCTTCCTCAAATATTGATTTGTTAGCCAATTCATCAACTGAAGCAGTGTTCTAACAAAACTTGATGTGGGGACAATAATTGTAATTACATTTTCCCTGAAACATACTGTTCATTGCCATGAATAAATACCCAAATACGTCAGATGCTAATTTCCATGAAATATGGTACAACATTTTAACTGACTCTTCAGTTTCCAGTTAATGCAGAACTATATGAGAGAATGTCAAGTCTTGCTTGTTCTCTGAGTGATTTGTTAGCTTATAGAGCAAACGTCACTGGGAGCTGACATGTATGAATGTTTTATAAAACCCTCTCCATCACATGACTCCTCTATCCACCTTTTTCCTGACTTCTCCATGGGCTGTGGCATTACGGTGAGAGTCTTCCTCTGGGCTGCTCCACACTTCCGCTTAATTGTTGTTGTTATCAGCTGGACTAACGTGGTGATTGTGAGCAGTGGAGGCTCTGGATGTATATGTGCTGTTATATGGTGTAATAACTACAGTTGGCTTAAAAACTACTGTAAAATGAATGTCACAACAATAAGCCCCCACAAAAGGTGCCAATGCTGAAACATTTCAAGTCAATAAGCAGAGAATGCATTAAACTAATTCTGTCACTTGCCTATATTTTTTAAAACATTGACAGATAATGAAAATAAAGATCTCTCTTTTTTTGGAAGATAATACATATGAAAAACATTTAAACCAAGCTCCTTGTTGTTTTTTTAATTAATCATCTTTACGAGATTCATATCTCATGTTGCACTGTTAGTATATGTGAATGAGGTAGTGACAGAGAGAACTTTACCATGCAAATGTGTGCGTGATTGTGTTCTCATCTATTCAGGATTGCCGTCGAAACCTAATGTCCATATGCAGATATTAGTGAGAAAGTGATTTATGTTAAGTAAACACAGACTGTTCTTCAATTTTTGACTGTTGTTCGTTATAATTAAGTGCTTGGGAAATGGGAATAAGTTGCGAAGCAGAAGTCTGTTGCATCCGTATTGGAAGAACGAACTAAGCATAATGGGTAATTTTGCTGCCTGTGAAACAGGTGGATAGCACAATAAAAGTTTAACTACTGGACTGATAGGGGTTGCATTTCTGAGAGGCATTTTATGCCTCGTTATCTAACTGTGGGACATGTAAGGACTAGGGACAAGTATCTCAGAAGTATGTAAATCTAGGAATGAGGCAGTCAAACAAAGTGTTTTGACTTTTTGAGCTGAAAGTGAAATTAGCTTTTTAGTGACCAGCTTTTTCAGTCCTTTGTTAATTTCACAGTTCTTCTTAGAGAAGTCAGATACAAGCTAATGCACACAACCGTATCCTTGCATGACCTCAACCAGCTGTGAAACTGGCAGTCAGCTGCAGTGCAGTCTCAGATTTCAGGCAACTGATCCACAAACATAAGCTTTATTCAGCTAACCGTTAGTTGGACCTGACCAGGCAAGATGGGCCTCAGAGATATAAACAGATATATGCATTACTGCTGTGAAACCAGGGTTCAAAATCAACTTTTTTTGTTCTACCTGCCAGGGGGGGATGAAATAAGAGAATTTATCCATAAGTTTTTCTTACAATTTATAACTCTGTATTGCATTATTTCTTTAAATAATAGACCTATTTTTGTGACCGTTATAAAAGGTGTTATTTAGCTATTTATCCCTTGCAAACAGTATTTGTGACAAACAGCACAGGCAATTGTCACTCGCGTGAGTCACAAAAATGTTTTTAGTACACAGTTTGTATGGTTCTGATTTGAATCGCTCACAGTGATGGTCAGACTAAAGTCGCTTTCACAATGTGGCGAGCAGGCAGGGCCGAGCGAAGCCTGGGCAGAGCGAGGCCGGGAAGATAAGTGGTGAATGAAATCCACCTGTGTGCCACACCGGTCTCGAGTTCCAGTGAGGGCTGGTGGGAGTATTTAAGGAGAGGAGACAGTGGCAGATGAGAGAGAGAGATGCACAAAGCTGTCTGTGTGTGTGTCTGCATGTCAGTGTGGTGGATGCTGAAAAGAAAACTTTTTGTGTATTGCTAAAAGCGGTGTCTTATTGTGTGCAACTGAAAAGTGCAACAATAAACGTCTATGTTTTTTGTCAAGCTGTCCCCAGCTTCCTCAATTGTTATACAAACATTCAGCCTTTTCTAGAAAATGAACTGCAATTTTTTAGGTTAGAGGTCATGCGTGAACACAGCCTCTTTGAAAATACAGGTAAATTTAGCACTTGCTGTTTCCCTGAATGAGAAGTTGTAACATTACCTGAAAAGGTTGGGTTTTATGTCATCAAATTTGATAGATAGATAGTGAGATTATTCCATTTAGTCGCAGGATATAAAAACATTTTTATATATATTTTAGAGCCAACTATAAGGAAATTTAGTAGTGATGCTCCACGACTCAAATCTGAAGTCATATGGTAAGCAGCCAATGGATATCGACCATATGCAGCCACAACACTGGACCACAAAGAAATGGAAATGGCGAACAAGTGCTCAAATTGGAGAAAATATATTACTCGCCTTCAACTTACGTCGCAGTCTCTGACTTTCCACCCAAGACAGCAACCAAATTTGCTTTGCCCATTTCTTTTGAGACTATGAACAGAGAAGCATCAACGGCATCACTCCTGTACATCCATGTTTGTCATGCATCTCCATGGAAAAACACACCCCAGTTCTAGGAATTTGTGGCTTCTCTTCATCCGAGTGGATGTAGAAATTTTTTAGCTAATAAAATAAGTAACTACTAGGAGTTTAATGGCATTTTGGTGCTGATGTGTGAAAAGAGACAAACTGTTGCATGAGTGAATGGCAGATGTGGTACATTTAACAATAAATGTAATCCAACACACTTATTGCAATTTACCAGGTTGCATGTGTGAAAGGGGCTATCATTCTTATAATTCCATGTAAACCATGCATTTATGTTGCAGTTCCTAATAAGGTTGTTGCCAATTGTCAGATAGCTCCATTTTTTTTATTTCAAAATGTTTTTAAGTCATTTTTGGTGGGTTTGGCACGTGTTAAAGAGATGAAATATTTTTCATCATTTTCTTTGCCTCATGTTCTTTCAAAACCGATTTTCATTCATCCATGGACTGCAAAGGGAGATATTAGGCCTCTATCACCATTCATGCTTATCGCAACTTATTACCATACAGTGAATGTGACTGAGACTGTCAGTGTCATTTTTGATGAACTATCCCTTGAAGGTTGGACCCTGAATGAAACCTTTCATGCTACATGAGCAAACTACTTAAATTGTTACAATTGTGTTACAGCTCTAAACTGTTGCAAAGTCAAACATCAGAAATATTTTGGCTGCAAAAAACGCCCAGTTATTGCATATTAGTGTGCGCATGTTGGAGACTGTATCTGGTCTTGTTTACATGTTCTTCTCTGAGAGTACATGCTGAGGCATCAGTGACAGGCAGGAAATGTAGTAAATGTGGGTTTCCGTTGTTCACATCTCTTGATCTCTTTACCCTACATGCACTCAGATGAACAGAGCTGTCTCTGGATCAAGATGATGTCAACGAGTTAACAAAAAGACCAGCTGATTGCTGAAGAATGAACACACTAACTAACACACACACACACACACACAAACTCACTCACAAATACACAAAATTTACTTGGACATGTGTATCCACACATGCTTATTGTTTTGGTGTAGCGTGTGGTGTGATTTGGATAACTGTGCACTTTCTTTCTTTAGGTGGGGTTAGTTATGTGCGCACACATGAACATGTTCCGTATTTATATATATGTATTTTTGTCACTCCATATTAAAGGGATAGTTCATCCTAAAATAAAAATTCTCTCATCATTTACTCACCCTCATGCCATCCCAGATGTGTATGACTTTCTTTCTTCTGCAGAATACAAATTAAGATTTTTCAAAGAATATCTCAGCTCTGTAAGACCATACAATGCAAGTAAATGGTAATCAAGCTAGGGTTGAACCAGCTGTGCGTAAGGTTTCACTAAGTTGAGATGTAAATTTCACACTAATGGCTTAGTAACTACTAGTTAGTTTGTAACTAAGTCAGTGCTTAATTTGGTTGCACCAACTGTTCTTAAGGCAAGACTTAAATAGTAGGTCGTAAGCACTCTTTTTGGTATATTTAGCACAATTAAATAGCATATTCAATAACTGTATCTAAAATGAACAAGGGGCAATAAATAAATACTAATGCCACTGGCTGGAAAAATTTATTCATTTTAATGTTGTATATATTTAGTATATTTTGAAACTTTACACCAGGCAGCATAAACAGGAAAAAACACTGTTAGATCAGTTTCATGCTGAAGTAAGTTTTTTTTTACTAAATTTTTTCTGCCGTAAATGTAAAGTGTATTTATTAGTGTAAATGCCAACATCATCATTTATGTCGAAAGGACTGAAGCCTGACAACCAAAACATGAGCTCATTGATGTCTTTAAATGAGTCTGCTTTTTTTTATTTCATCCATTAGGACTAATGGATGAAATAAAAAAAAGCAGACTCAAAGCAAAAGTCAGAGGCTTCAGTAAAAATTTTTAATTATTAAAGTAGTTCTCATGTATACTGGCCACTACTTTCCCTTACACCCTGTCTACATAGGACGTGAGCAGAGTGTCATGTAGCGTAAAAAGCAATAGAACCCATTATAATCGATGATGCTGTCTACACTTGAAGCGTCTGTTGTGGTGCGTCACATCGTGCTGAAAGTAACGGGTGTTCCATTCCATTTTGCACTGTAAGAACTTCATATGTAGACACAAGATCTATTTTTGTATTATTTGTATTTTGTTCAAAAATAATTTAAATCAAAAATCAATCCAAACTTCAGATTAAAATATTTTTAAGATCATGAGAAACACATATTGTGTTCAAACTTACTTTTGATTCGTAGTCTACATGTCTGCTGACCAATCTGTTCATATATTTCCCACCAATTAAAATGGTCTTTCTGTCCTTCAGAAATATCGAACCTATTGGTGATGACCACAAACCGAGAGCCCGTCCCCCAGAAACAACTGAGCTTTATCCGCATCCTTAAGGAGGATATTGTACAGGTGACAAATTGCTCTGAAAATATTTGACTATTTAACTAAGGGTTTCTGAACCAAACATACTGTCGAAACAACATTTAAGATATTAAATGAAATACAGACATTGTCAAAAATATACCGTAGACATTCACATTCTGTCTTTAATTGACTTTTCCTTCATTGTTGTCTTGTTCAGGGTGAGCATTTGGGTAGGGGCACGAGGACCAACATCTACGCAGGTATTCTGAAGCTGAAGAGTGAGGATGATGATGAGATGGGAGGATACACACAGGAGATGAATGTGGTTTTGAAAGTGCTGGGATCAGGACACCGAGATATCTCTCTGGTAAGTTACATGTCTGTAAATACACGAAAGGCTTGGACAAATACAAGGAGGGTTAAATCATGGCTAGGCCCACACACATTTTTCACATTCTCTTTGGTGATATAAAGGAAATAGTTCACCCAAAAATTATTCACTTACCCTGATGCCATCCCAGATGTGAATAACTGTCTTTCTTCAGCAGAACACAAAATAAGATTTTTAGAAGATAGAGCTCTGTCAGGTCATATTTAGGCCGCATAAATTTAATCCTCACGTCTCTAGTTGATCAATGAATGTCTTCTGAAGCAAATCAATGCGTTTGTGTAAAAAAAAAGTTATTAACTTTTAAAAAGCGCTTCGTGCCAGCAGCTGACACAATACGTGACCCAAGCGTGTCAGTGCGTTCATGCAAGAATTCGGAAGCGGTGCTTTATTTACAACAGAACTACGAACGTCACTTGGGTTCGGCCATTTCAAAACGCACAGGAGCTCTGGATGGAAGCGCATATTTAAAGTTAAAAACGTTTTCATTATCGGCATGTTTCTTACATAAACCTATCAATTTGCTTCTGAAGCAAATTGATAACTCCAGCTTGTCTCACCTGCCACATGTATTAGCATTGTCCATCATCTTTTAAGCCCACGCTAAGACTCAACTTATTTTTCCAAGCTCTGAATTTTCAGTGGTGGGTCTGCTACGTAGCCTACTTCATGCAGTCAAAACACACACACATACACGCTCACTACCACAAAACGTATTATGAATCAAACATAAGTCAGAACTGAATTTAAGCCACAATCTGCTTGGTAATGTTTGTGTATTCATTATTTTTTGTTTTTGTCATTTTGAGGAAAAAGAGAAAAAAAATACATGCTGTTTGAAAAGTGAACATGATTTGTGAGTGTACATTTAAGTCCATATTCTATGTGCTATTGTGGTTATTGGACAGCATTCATTTTATGTATCGGTGGTTTACGAGCTGTTTATCAGGAAACTGAAATTGATTTATATTTTCACTATGTAACACAGTTAAAGGATGGGCAAGGAGGAGGCGAGAACCGGCTTGTCAACATAAATCATAATTTTAATGATAAACTTAAAAGACAACATAAACACATGACGGACATTCCCGTAATTCTCTCTCTCTCGAACCATCGTCACCGGCCGTCTTTATCCCTCGCGCGCCTCATCAGTCCGATTGGGGACCGATCGCGCGATATTCCGACCCGGCCCCACCCCCCTCCGCTCCACAGACTAGTAAAAACTTGTCTGGCACCCAAACAATTTGACTCAAGATACCAGTTATTCTTTCTTTTAATTTGTTTGGGACAGCCACCGTTACAAAGTTCTGGCACCCATGTACTTCTATTATAAGGACCTGACAAATCTCTATCTACTAAAAATCTTCATTTGTGTTCTGCTGAAGAAAGACAGTCAAACACATCTGGGTTGGCATCAGGGTAAATTAATAATGAGAGAATTTTTTTTTTTTTTGGGTGAACTGTTCCTTTAAATATACTTAAGAATATTAATAAAATTTGACAGGTCACCAAGATAAAAAAACACACTCAAGATAAATTCTCTGAAAACAAGCCACAATATCTTGTGCAGATTTGCTTACATTTACATTGTCATTTAGCAAATTACAAATGAGGAACATAGCAAGCAATAACATCTATTGCTGTATAGGTTCTAGTGCAGAAGAAAGAGACAGAAGTATTTTGTGTGTACAGTAAGTTCAATAGTAATTGCAATTAGTGTGGATTTGTTAAGTGCTCATGGAACATGTGTTTTCTGCTTTATGCTTATCATGTTTTACAGACTTTTAGATGTTTGTGTAAGAGTATGATTTCTGGCATGCATGACAATTACTCTTTGGACATTTCTGTATCTGATTTCAGGCCTTCTTTGAGACAGCCAGTATGATGCATCAAATCTCTCATAAACACATCACCCTGCTCTATGGTGTGTGTGTTCGTCACCAGGAGAGTAAGTGCGCTAAACTCTTTTGTGTTGGGTGTAGCCAGTCTGGTCACACAATGTGATTGATGTAGTATCTAATTATTACTGTTTATAGTGATGTTGACGCAAGTAAAATGAGGTTCAAAATCTAATATAAACTTGAAAAATACGCGTTTTTAGGGTTTTGAAAAATGTTTAAGAAACATTTATGATGTATAGATATTTTTATGATTCTGCTCTATTTCAAGGTGACTAATAAAATTTGTGACATTAAGTCCGTTACAACACGAGCACATCCTGCCATTATAGCAAAAAGGGGACATATCAAAATAATACAAATTCCAAAATGTATTTACATTATTCTTGACAACTTTCAATAGCATTGTCATTATTCAAATTGTTTCGGTAATTAAAAAATGTTATTATGTAAAAACAAAAAAATGCAAGAACATAGTGTGAATTTCCCACTTATGATGTTACCAGAAATCTAAAGAGCTTGGTGAAATTTGCCTAAATGCAAGAAAAGTTTAGTGGAAAACAAGAAAACATGCAAATGGACAAGCTAGACTGGATTACGTTTTTGCTCTATAGATCCAAAAAGAATCAGCCAATAACAAACAGAGCATTTGATTGAGCAAAGGTGACGTATTTATAGCGGACTTCAGTTCCTGTTCCACTAAGCAGCAAATGTAAATAGCCAGGGGACAACTGTCCTTGTTCACATGATGGGTGTGTCTCATGTTTGAACAAGAGAATTTAAATGTGTGAGGAGAAACTGTGTTTGTGTCAGAGAGAAAGAGGATTTAATTGTTTACAAAAGACTATGTCTCTCCCACTCTTTAGATATAATGGTGGAGGAGTTTGTTCAGTATGGTCCACTGGATCTGTTCATGTGCCGACAGAGACAGACCACAGCTCTCAGTACCGCATGGAAGTTCCAGGTGGCCAAACAGTTGGCTAGCGCCCTCAGCTATCTGGTAAAGACATTAAACAAACATAAAAAAAAAACTGCACATAACATGCAAGTGAATGGAGTCATCACAACATATTAATATACAGTATGAAAGAATGCACTTTTTTAAATGTGAAAATTAAATCTGTGTGGATAACACCACAAACAAATAAACGAACAAGCATAATTACGAGCTGAAATTTAACGTTTTTCAATGTAATTTCTATAAAATTGTTTTAATTTAAGTTAAAGATGTAATTTTTTTTGGGCATAAATGCACCCAGCTCTGCTATTGTTACAACTGCCACTCTGATGTGCTCTAAAAGGGGCACACTCTTCAAAGGCATCCTGTTTCTATGGATAAAGCTCTTAAAGCAGGGGTATCAAATTCGGTTCGTGGATGGCCACAGTCCAGCAGAGTTTAGTTCCAACCCTAATTAAACACACCTGAAGTGGCTAATCAAGGTCTTCAGGAGTGCTTGAAAATTACGAGGCATTTTGGAGCAGGGCTGGATCTAAAGTACAATTTGACACCCCTGTCTTAAAGGGATAAATATTTGATGCTATCTATTTATCTAACCCTTCAAGCTAGCAGTATCCAATAAAGTCTGGTACTAATAAATTAAATTTTGCCGAAAACACCAGCTGATAGCTAATATGGTAAATATATATTGTGCTTCTCTCTCTCTATATATAAGACTTTATAACTTTATTAAATAACATTAACAAACCATATATAACACTTTACAAATCATTAGTTCATGCACATCAGAGAGGTGATAGAAATGTCATGATTCATCCAGTTGTACTTTGATTCATCGATCTTAAGAAAAGTTGTATCTCTCTCTCTCTCTCTCTCTCTCTCTCTCTCTCATATATATATATATATATCATATATATATATATATATATATCTCATACTACATATATATATACATTAGATATAGATATCTCACCGTAATTAATATATTAAGCAATGTATAGCGTATTACTAAAAGTTATGTAGTTATAAAATCTGAATAATGATTGTCAAATAAATTACGTTTTGCTTTTGTGTGTTTGTATCCTGCAGGAGGATAAAAAGCTGGTTCATGGATATGTGTGTAGTAAGAACATTCTGGTGGCTCGAGATGGGCTGGATGGAGAGGGAGGGCCCTTCATCAAACTGAGTGACCCTGGCATACCCATTACTGTACTCAGCAGAGAGGGTGAGAGATTCATTATGAGCAATTATGATCCTGATTAACATGCTATAAACCTTCATACAGGCTTTATGAGCAATTTATTAACATATCAATATTCATACATGCATTATAGCCACTATATTAACATGATTTTAACCTTCATACAGACATTGACAACTTTATTGACATGTTATAAACCTTTAATACAGGCTTTATGACACTTTATCAACATGCTATAACCCTTCATTGAGGCATTATGACCACTTTATTAACATGTTCTTAACCTTCATACAGGCATTATACTTTGTGTACATGCTATACCTTCATAGAGGCATTATATCCACTCTATTAACATTCTATTAACCTTCATACAGACGTTAGGACCACTTCATTAACATTCTATAAGCCTTTATACAGACATGACCACTTTATTAACATTCTATAAACAGTTATAGAGGCATTATAGCCACTTTATTAACATGCTAGAAACCTTCTTTCACATTGGAAAAGATAACATAACTGACAGGAATTTTCTTGGTCAGGGTCCAGTATAATTCCCTGAAGCACTTTAGAGACCAGAGAAGCTCTTTTTGTACTTTGTGATAGGGAATGTTACAGGAAAGACTGGTTGTGTTTTTTTTGGGTGTAAGAGAAACAGGAATGAAAGGGGCACTGAGAGGTATTGATGCACTGACAGGGTACATGAAAAGTGTTAACAGTTGCCAAGAGATCTTGCATTAAATGACATGCCCTTTAAAGGCAAAAAATAAATAAAATACAGTAAAAATTACTGTTGAAATTGCAATGTGTTGATATAATAGTGAAAACTCACTACAATTAGAAATATTGCACTACTTAAGCATGTCCTAGGGATCTTGATCATTTCAAAGAAGAATTGTATGATTTGTGTGCATGTCTACAGAGTGTGTGGACAGGATTCCTTGGATTGCTCCTGAGTGTGTACAGGACACCGCTAATCTGAGCATAGCAGCAGATAAGTGGGGCTTTGGTACCACTCTGTGGGAGATCTGTTATAATGGGGAAATACCTCTCAAAGACAAGAAACTCACAGAGGTAACAGCATCACACTTTTTCACATTTAATGTTTTCCATTTTGCTTTATATTTATGCTTTATTTATTATTTCCTTATTATTTTTGTTCATTTGTTTCAAATGAACTATTACATAAATTAGATCAAACTTCAATATGTCTATGATGATTTCTTGTTTTGTTTATAATGCTTATGTGAAGATTGTTTATAAAATGTTCTAAATAAGAAGTTGAACCACTAAAGTTATTTTAAAGGGGTCATATAATGGTACATGCACTTTTTCAAGTTGATTGTACTGAAATGTGTGTTGGCTGTGCCTGTACACAACCATCCTATTATAATAAAAATCCATCCAGTGTTTTTGTTTTAATCTCCTTATATATTTTCCCCTGCCTCAAATCGAGCCGTTCGACTGTGTGACATCACACGGTCGGACGCCCCTCCCAGGATTGTTGATTGACAGCAGTGTTTCAACACAGACCCGCCCTCGCTCGTGAGCGAGCTGTCAATCCTAGTCCGTCATCATTGTTGATACACTGGAGCAGAATGGCGCCTAAGCGATTGTGGTGTCCTGTTCTTCGGTGTAATAACGAACACAGCAGTCATTTTGATGT
Source organism: Xyrauchen texanus (assembly GCF_025860055.1). Taxonomy (NCBI): domain Eukaryota; kingdom Metazoa; phylum Chordata; class Actinopteri; order Cypriniformes; family Catostomidae; genus Xyrauchen; species Xyrauchen texanus. The sequence continues at coordinate 23,524,269 of NC_068282.1, read as the reverse complement.
TCCTAAATCTGAACCGCTGAAGACGCAGTGGCTGAGTTTTGTTTACGATGGGAATATTCCCCACGAGCAACGTCTATGCGTTCATGTTTGCGCGAATCATTTTTCACCAGACTGCTTTATAAACGAGGGTCAGTATAAAGCTGGTTTTGCTAAGAAGCTGCTGCTGAAAAAAGATTCGGTACCAACTATTTATATTCCCTCTGCACCTCCAGAAGAAGGAAGTGTAACGTTTTATTAACCTTTATATTAATCTTTGCAAATCGCTTGCACGCTTCACAATGAATGTGGCTAATTTTTACACTCAGGGTACATTACGGCATGTTTTCCATAACGTTACGACGTTCTCAATATAATTCATAATCCCACATTTATAATGAACAACGCGTTATGGTCATTGTGTTATTAAAAACTGTGTACGGAGGGGCGGGGTGACCAAAGCTCATTATCATTTAAAGTCATATGCACTGAAACGGTGTGCTGAAAGCAGAGCTGTTTTTGAGCAGGTAAAATTAGTGTTTTCTTAAAATACTAATGAGAATTTTTAATAAAAGTATATTACAAAGTTTTCATTTAGACCCTAAAGATTCATATTAACTTGTACAAAAATGGCATTATTTGACCCCTTTAATAGTACTTTTGAAAAATAATTTTATAATCATAAACACTCACATGAGATGAAGGCCCCAGTCATATCAGTTGCTTAGAAGCTGTATTATTTTACATGGTGCTGGGCTGTCTCATGAGGACCAACATATGTGCACATGATGAGTCGAATTATTTTATTTTATTTCAGTAACCCCCTTATTGTCGGACATTTTTCACAGCATAAATAAATCATGGCTGTCTGTAGATATCATGTTTTTACAATAGCCTTTGTAAATGAAAATGTATGCTTTTGTGCGATATGGCCTCCAGATGTAAGTATAACTCCAAAACCACTGCCATATTAGCCAGTGCAACATAGTTACTTAGTGCACCTTTATGGCAAGCCGATTTCGCTTTTAATGCATCCAGCGTTACTTGTTGTAATTGTATTTTTACTGGTAATATTTTAGTTAGAGTGTATAAGAGAATATATTTTTTACTAGTAAGAATTCCAGTTACAGAGCTCTGTAATGACATTGTTACTAGTAAGAATGCAATTGCAGAGCTCTCTATTTGCAATTCTACTAGTAAAGAATGCAATTGCAGAGCTCTACGAATGATTTACAGAGCTCTGTAATGACATTTTACTAGTAAAAACTCCCAATTAATTAGATCTACAATAGATTTATTACTAGTAAGAATTCTAATTACAGAGCTCTGTAATGACATTGTTACAAGTAAGAATGCAATTGCAGTGCTCTACAATTGCCTTTTTACTGGTAACAATTCCAATCAAAGAGCTCTACAATTTCATTCTTACTAGTAAAAACTTGTATTCATTAGATGCAAAACAGAGGGAATTACACCAATTTCCCTTTCCAAATCCCACCTGAGGTAGGCTACATTTCAAAATAAAGGCCATATGCTACATTGTAAAATATTAGAATGAAATATTTTTACAAGCTTATTTAGCAAAAATATTGATTGCATTTACATAGTGTAAAGATTATGAGAATATCGAAATGAAAACACCAATATGCTTTTGTTATTGAAGGATAATATTTTACATTAATTAACTATATTAATTCACCTCTGTATACACTTGAAACAAGTTCAAAGACGTTTTCACATATCAGAAACTCATACGGCCCACGTACGAAATACCGGGTAAAAAATAAAAATGTTATAATAGAATTTGTAATGATTGTAATCTTTTTAATAAATGTATAATAAAATATGATATAAGATCATATATAATCATATACTTTATATTCATAATAAATGTTTTGCCCCCATACATATTTATATACATCTTCCCACCTGTCAATTTATACAAGTCAGATATGCATGAGCCATTTAACATAATGAGTTGGCACTGAATAAAGAGCTCTACAGTGCAATTATTACTAGTAAGAATCACTATTGTAGAGCTCTAAAAATGTTTATACTAGTAAGAATGCAATTGTAGAGCTCTTGGATTTCTTACTAGTAAAAATGGAATTACAGATCTCCAACTGGATAAAAATTCATATTCAGAGCTCTGCAATTAATAATGAATGGGAGTCAATGGAAACTTAGAACAAGTAAATATTCAGATAGAGAGCTCTTTAATAGGAATTCTGGAATTATGATATGTAATGCTGGTAACATTAAAAGATAATTTGACTTTCCATACGCCTGTAGTTTTATTTATATATCTGATATTGTACTTGATATGTACTTGTTGTTGATGGTGCATTTTTCTTTGTCTCCGTGTAGAAAGAGAGGTTTTATGCTGCGCAGTGCCAGTTGGCCACTCCAGACTGTGAGGAGCTGGCCAAATTAATGACCCACTGTATGACCTATGACCCCCACCAGAGACCCTTCTTCAGGGCCATCGTCAGAGACATTGACATGGTGGAAAAACAGAGTAAGAAATTCAGACAGAACAACAACAAAAAAATCGGTATACTCAAGCGATAAGGTTTTAAAATGTCAACCCTTGATACACACTATCTCCTATCTAAGTTTTCTTTGTATCAGTCTGAAAAGAAGGGGAATTTCAGCTTACTTAAACTGTACTCAATCCTGCCCTCTTGTGGTTAAAATCAAGACCTACAACCATGTCTAATGAAATTACTCAGAGTTCTGTGTGTGTGTGTATATATATATATATATATATACACACACACACAATGCAAACATGATAATTGGAGTTGCTTTATCCTTGAAGCATTTTTAAAGTAAAATGTTTTGTAAAAATCACATTATTCACTTTTGTAGCATTTTTGTTTATTCTGCAATCGACTTATAATGCTAGTCAAGGCTTCAGCACCAACGACATTCATCATTTTGATTTATATGATCATATTCCATCCTTTCTCCGACAATTAGAAATTAAACCATCTGTTTTTGCTACTATACATTTAAGTCTTCTACAGGTAAATGAGCACTGTTATAATTGGCTATCCTCCATGTACTGGTGTACTTGCATTGTACATCACGGTGAGCCAAGTTGCAGAATAATGAATTGACATATACAAAGTGATATTTTAATGTGCTCATACGGTTTTGACATCTTTTATTTCAAAAGAGCAAGGAAAATCCAGATTTCCATTATTTGTCCCTGTCAATGTGTTATAATCGGATTAGTTAATGCAATGATTGTGTTTTTTCAGACCCCTCCATTCAGCCAGTTCCCACACTAGAGGTGGATCCAACAGTGTTTGAGAAGAGATTCCTCAAAAAGATAAGAGATCTTGGAGAGGTATTTACCCCATGTTCTGTGTCTTTAAACTCATCAAGGACAATATGGTTATCATTTCACTTGCCATCACCTGTTTGGACTCTTATTCATTTATGTAACCGTGTGTTTTCAGGGTCATTTTGGGAAGGTGGAGTTATGTCGATATGACCCAAGGGGAGATCGGACTGGAGAACTGGTGGCCGTGAAGTCTTTAAAGCCAGAGAACAGTGAAGAGCAGAGCAGCAACCTGTGGTGTGAGATTCACATCCTGAGAGAACTTTACCATGAGAACATCGTGAAATATATGGGCATCTGCAATGAAGAGGGTAAACCACAATTCTGAACTCCATGAATCATATAAATCTAAATGGATTTTGGCACAGCATGTCTAGATTTTAAGAGCATGTGTCCAAAGAGCAAATATCTTGATGTTTTTGTTTTAAGGTGGCAGATCCATTAAGCTGATTATGGAGTTTTTGCCAGCTGGCAGTCTGAAGGAATACCTCCCTAGAAACAAAGCTCGCACAGACCTGAAAACCCTCCTCAACTATGCTGTACAGATCTGCCAGGTAACACCATATTTGAATATCAATACTATATTTCACTTTTATATTGAATATGTTAGTAGTGGTTGTCTGATAAGAGTTGTAAGATTATATTCTTCTCACTACAATTGTACAGAGTGGTTGTATGAGTTACCATAGATTTTGTCAGGTCAAACCAGTCTGGCCATTCTCTGTTGACCTCTCATCAACAAGGCATTTCCATCCACGGAACTGCCGCTCACTAAATGTTTTTTGCACCATTCGGAGTAAATTCTAGGGACTGTTGTGTGTGAAAATCCCAGGAGATCAACAGTTACAGAAATTCTCAAAACCAGCCTGTCTGGCACCAACTTTCATGCCACAGTCCAAATCACTGAGATCACATTTCTTTCCCATTCTGATGGTTGATGTAAACATTAACTGAAGCATATCTGCATGATTTTATGCACTGCCCTGCTGCCACACGATTGGCTAATTAGATAATCGCATGAATGATTGTTGGTGCCAGATGGGCTGGTTTGAGTATTTCTGTAACTGTTGATCTCCTGGGATTTTCACACACAGCAGTCTCTAGAATTTACTCCGAATGGTGCAAAAAACATCCAGTGAACGGCAGTTCTTTGTTGATGAGAGAGGTCAACAGAGAATGGCCAGACTGGTTCGAACTGACAAAGTCTATGTTAACTCTGATAAACGCTCTGTACAATTGTGGTGAGAAGAAAATCATGTTGCCAAGAGATCTTGCATTAAATTACATGCCCTTTAAAGGCAAAAAATAAATAAAATTCCTACATTAAAAACGACTGTTGAAACGGCAATGTGCGTGCGTGCAGTGCATCCGGAAAGTATTCACAGCGCTTCACTTTTTCCACATTTTGTTATGTTACAGCCTTATTCCAAAATGGATTAAATTAAATATTTTCCTCAAAATTCTACAAACAATACCCCATAATGACAAAGTGAAAGAAGTTTGTTTGAAATCTTTGCAAAACTATTAAAAATAAGTGAAAGTTTGCTGCCATTGAAATCTTATCTTAACATTTGACTTATGTATGTATTTGTAGCAAGTTGTTGCACACGATGACGTCACTTGACATCTTTTATTTACAAAAAGTCAAAGCATTTTTAAGATATGAGCAATCAAACATAGTGGCCCTGTTTTTCAACAATCTGTATGTCTAATTTTATAAACATTTAATAAACATACATACAATAATACGGTTAAATACTGTGTGAAATACTATGAAAAAGTTTTTAATTTCAGCAATTTTATGTACATCTTCATTTTTTTTTATAAACATTCTAATAAACCCATTTGTTTTTAAAGTTCTCAGTGGATTTGAATTTAAATTTGAAACTCAGAGAGAATGTTATAATAACTATGTTTATTTAATTGTTTATTAACATTTATGTTGACAAGACTGTCATTGGATTTTGAAACTTATTGTACACAAGGGGGAACCACCAAATATGTTAATTAGCCAACCGGCCCATGCAGATAATCTAATAATGGTCCAATATTTGCTGATATATTGACCCCCTATGCGTTAGATTATGGTCAAACTTTATATTGAAGAGGTTTTGTATTGCTTGTTTTACCATTACAATAATACATTGAGTTCTCAGGATTTGCGATAAGTCCATGTGTTTTGTTTGTTATGTAGAATATTGCACTATTGAGACAGCAGTGTAACTCTATGCTCATCCCTGCTGTTTTCTGACCTCTACTCTAGGGCATGGACTATCTGGGCTCTCTGAATTACATCCACAGAGATCTGGCTGCTCGGAATGTTCTGGTGGAGAATGAAGGCACAGTGAAGATTGGAGATTTTGGACTGACAAAAAGCATTAAGGACAGTGAGGGTTACTACACTGTGAAAGACGATCTGGACAGTCCAGTGTTCTGGTAAGCTTCAATGATATCACTGGACTGCAATGACAGGATCTCCATGAATTCTAATACGAAATGTGTGGCCCAGTGATATGACATCACAAGTTATTGAATTACATACAACTATGAAATGCCCTTAAATGTTGCTGGAAAATCCACCTTGTAAGCATTCTTTTCCTTCTATTTCTAGGTATGCTCCAGAGTGTCTGATCCATTGCAAGTTCTACAGGGCATCTGATGTGTGGTCTTTTGGAGTGACCATGTATGAGCTCCTCACGTACTGTGATCCCTCATGCAGCCCAATGTCGGTAAGTGGCCAGATGCTTTAAAAGAGTCATGAAAAGTTAATGAGCCTTTAAATTACCTCATATATTTTAAAAACTTATATCAAAAAATACAATTTAAATGAACTGTAACAAATCCCCCTCCATCCTGGAATTCTTCATCAGTTTATTTCTTAAAGGGATAGTTCACCCCAAAATGAAAATTCTGTCATCATTTACTCACCCCATTGTTATTCCAAACCTGTATGACTTTCTTCTGTGGAACACAAAAGATGATGTTATTCAGAATGTTAGCCTCTGTCAACCTTCATTTTCATTGTATGGACAAAATATGCAATGAAAGTGAAAGATGATCGAGACTGTCAGTCTTTACCATTCTGCAATGGAGCCTCCACTCAGTAACACCACAAAATAGCACAGCCGCATTGTCACTCATAGGACAGACTTATTTATGTAATAATTTTTCCTTGTGATCGAATTAGAAATGCAGTGTTTGATTGTAAACAGCAGGAGTATAATACAGATTTGTTACTAAGCAGAGTTGGGTACTTGTTATTCACTTTTAGACACCCCATGTTCATTTAATTAAGTCTGAAAGAAGTCATTGTTTAAGGGGAACCAGTGAATATGGTTCTCTCTCTCTCTCTCTCTCTCTGAGAGTGTAGCAGATGGTGCCAGTCTGTGCCCAGAGTGGCAGATGTCTTACCCAAAGGCTGTAGTAGATATCTGTGTAAACCAACCCTACTTTTCCTCTTATTGCCACTTTTGGAGGAATCGTTTGCACGTCGATTTGAGGGATTTGTCAGATTTTCCCAACACAATGCAATGGCACAATTTACTACAATGGTTTCTCACCTACTAAAAGCACTGTAGAGGGTTAAATGTTGTTTGGTAGAGAAGATAAGGTTGGATGTCAATGTCTTAGTCCAGTGACTCTACTGTGCTCCACTCCCACATAGGTGTTCCTCAAAATGATTGGTCCAACACATGGCCAAATGACTGTTACCCGATTGGTCAAAGTCCTGGAGGAGGGAAAGAGACTTCCAAAGCCAGATGGCTGCTCAGACAGGGTAATGCATAGTTTGATTTCACAATTACAAAATGCTTTGCATTTATGTGATGGATCATATTAGTATTCCATAAAGCAGGGGTTCCCAACCATTTTGTCATAAACAACTATTACCTATAAAAAAGTTTGCCATATAGGCTTCCATTATTTGTCAATTAATTATTTAGTTTCTTTAACGAGTCAAAATAATTTTCTGTGGTAAACGACTGGATGCCACCAGATAGGAATAATCTATTCAAGTTTCAGTAAATATAACAAATTAGTAAAATATAATGAATCTTTGCAAATTCTACAAATAAGTAAAACTAATTAAATAATTTTTACATCAAAATAAGTGTTCTGTTTTGGTTTACATTCATCTATATGTTCGACCTTAAAGGAATATTCTGGGTTCAATATAAATTAAGCTCACTCGACAGCATTTGTGGCATAATGTTGATTACCACAAATAAATTATTGATTCGTCCTTTCTTTTCTAAATAAAAAAAAAGCAAAAATCAAGGTTACATTGAGTCGCTTACAATGGAAGTGAATGGAGCCAATTTTCATTCATTCTTCTGTTAAAACTCATGTATATTTGACCTGTAAAGTTGTTTAAATTGTAATTTTTACAGTAATTTTAGGGTTATAAGGTTTGATGACATTATGTCGTCATGGCAACAAAGTGATTTGATCACACTAAAATGGTAACACACTGTTTCAAAAGTATAGCCACAAGACGTAAACAATATGTGAGTATTTTAATGTTTATAGATTGGCCCCATTCACTTCCAATATAAGTACCTCACTGGAACCGATTGCTGTCTATTGAGTTTAACTTGTATTGAACCTGGAATAATCCTTTAATTTATAGTTTTATTTAATTTGACATTTCTATTGAATCCCTTGCAGTTCTGCAAGCCCCAGGTTAGGAAACCTTGCAATATAGTATTATCATGCTTTACACACTGTAAAAATACTTATTCATGTAATGATGGTGAATGGTTAGGTTATTAAATGCTGCAGGTATGTGCTGTACTCTCGGCTCTTTCTGAATGTGTTCTTTTTGTTTTGAAAGTTGTACAATCTGATGAGGAGATGCTGGGAGGCGACGCCTGAAAAAAGGATTGACTTCAAAGGCCTGATTGCCGTCTTTCCGCAGATGAACGAAAATCAGTAACTATGGAAATGAGATGGGACACAAACTCTACCTCTTTTGCAAGAGACAGTCCCAGTTGACAGTTTAACAACAAAACCCACCACAAAAAAAAGAAAAAAAGATGTATCACTGTGCAGTGTAGCATTTTTTCAAATATACTCTCCCTACTATACCCACACGCAATGAACTCAGATAAACTGCAAGCCATTTGAATTACAAATAGCAAAAAACCTGCCAGAATCACTGAAGTGAACAGTCGAACGCTTCCCGGCACTTGATTCGCTCCTTTTTCTCTTCAAGTTCAAATGCAGACCAGACATGGGTGAAGAGAGGACAATTTGGAATCTGTTCACACATACTGTTGACTGCTTCTTATTGTGCCTCAGTGTCAGACTTGTCACCATGTTGCATGTATGAATGACCCATTATTTCCATGGTGCATTTCAGCATGCACTATTGAATCCGCTCACACCCTTCAATAAGTCACGTTCAATGACAGAGCCCACTGCTGAGAATTGAAAATTGTTGGGGTCAAGAATGTAGATTTACATGTGTGGTCGGTTGTTTGAAGCTTCGATGAGTGGATGTTGAGTGGATTGTGCCCCCACATGTGAGATGGATTGACGTGTGGAGTATGGTAAGTGCTCAAAGACTGGGTTCGAGTATATGTGAGAGAATGCGTATCTTAGCTGATCGTGTCTGACTCGGACCAGACAGCTGTCCTCCTTCATGGAGCACATCTGGAACACTGGAAGGTTCCAAACGTACTGGATTACTGAACTTTGAAACGGTGTGCACCAATTGAGTGAACTATGTTGTCACATCCAAAGAACTGTACTCTCTCGCAAAACATCACATTTGCCATGGAAAGCTAAGGTGGATGATTTTGAGAGCTGAATGTGGAAGTATATATGGATATGCATCAAGGGGGGGGTACATTGCTTCAGTGTATTGCCTACATGAGCCACTAGGGGACAGTAGAGCTTATGAAATATCTCTCATGATAACATCCACATCTTTGTGCAAATTATATTCTGGGCTCTGCTGACTTTCAGATATTGAAGTAACCATTTTCATATACAAACTACATTAGTATTTGATGTTTCCTTTTTTTTTTATCACAATGCAATTAAATGCAAACTAACTGATATAATGAAAGTGCAACATGTTTCTGTTGGGGAACTGTCAGTGTCTGGAAGATGGATGCTGTTGAAATGTGCTAGTGCTTAAAAGCCTTAGCTGTTATTCATATCGCTTACGAGAGGCTTTGTATTCAAAGACACACTCATTCCTATCTAATTATCAGATTATGCTAAATCCTCACATGATTCTTGAAAAGGGAAAATGTTTTATCTCCTAGGTGAAAGTGTCATGTGGTTTAAAACTGAAGGCTTATTTAATGTACATTGCTGCCTTCAAATCCACGCCTCCACACAATGGAATAAAGGAAAAACAGGACGAAACTTAATAACAGGCATTATTCTCCTGTCCTTTAATGTGGAATGCAAAACAATTCCATCTGCTCAAAATTAAAACCCCAAACTATTTTCCATCAAAAAAGAATTACAACAGAATTGTATCCAACAAGGGAAAATGTACATAAATACACATAAAATAAATACAGTTAATAGTTTTTTTTTGTGTGTGTGTTAAATACCCCAAAGCATTGAGCTCTGTAACATCTACTTATAAAGAAGGAAAGAAATTACTTTTTGTATTGCAGGAGTATATGCATGCTTAAATTCCACTGTTTCCTAAAAATAGCTTATTCACAGTAAAGCAATATCAATAGAGTTTGGATATAAAATATTGCAAAACCTGAATTCAAAGTGGAAAAAAAAATTAAGTACAACTTTTAAACCTAAAACAGGCTGCAATATGTATACAAAGCACACTAGTGTTGAAACCCCTGCATGTTGGAACAGGTGACTACCATCTACATCATTAAGAGACACTTAAGTATTGCAAAGCTTTGAGATACAGGTGCACACATACACGTCTTTGACATTCAGAGGGGAAAAGTTCTCACATTGAGGTCTGTTGATCTCGCAGTGTGCAGAATTGGAAAGATACATACAGTCTTGACTAAAGATATAAGGGGAATGTTGGTATGTTGTTAACCCTCAATAAATACCAGGGTCAACAGAAAGGTAAGTAGGCACAATATCTCATCCTTCACCTTTTGACAGTAACTGGAAAAATATCAAGATATAATTTACCTTTGTTATTAGACTTCATAAGAAAATAGCAGAAAAATTGATGTAAAACCTTTCTTGGTAACACTTTATTTTAAGTGTCCTTAATAATGCACTAGTTAAGAATGAATATGAATGTATAACTAAATGTTGAATGACTATCATAGCCATAATTTATAACTTATTTTGTGTTGACGGTAATGCAATTAATGTTCTATTTCAGATATCATATATATCAAGTTTACTGAACAATATTAAGCCAGTGATTAAGGCCATTGACTTAACAACGCTGTGTGCATTTTCCATTTCCTTTTTTGATTTGTAACTAGTAATTCTAGAACAAATAGCTTCTCTAAAAATGTAGGGCAACATATGTTGACAGCGGTACTACATTTTGAAATAATACCAAGCTATAGAAAGTCAGATGTTTTTTTTTTTTTTATCAAATTGTGTATTATGTTTCCAGGATTGTTGCTTATTCAGGTTTCTGAGATGTAACTGACATTATATCAGAAATTTGGATTGAATGCACTTCGCTCCATAGAGAGCTGTAGGATGCTCCCTTGCTTGACCCCCTGTTCTAAAGGGGAAGTTTAACCTGTTTATGTTTATTGAACTATATTAAGACGGCAATTATGACCAAGTATTATTGGTTTGACTAAATTGTTAATAAAGAACTGCTAAAATACTATTTGATTCCTATAACACAAGTTATTCATTTGTTTGACATTTAATGGTGATTACAGTATTTGCGGTTTACTTAATTTATTGTAATTGGAGCATTTTCAAAACAAATTCATAACTTGAGCAGGTTAAACTTTCACTTTAGAAAAGGGGTCAAGTTGTTATTAATTTACTAGTAACAGCTTTATAAAGCCAATTCTAATTAACCTTAATTACTGGCTTAATATTGTTTAGTAAACTTGATATATGATCCCTGAAATTAAACATTAATTACATTATTTTCAGCACAAAATAAGACGTTTATTAAGTTGTAAATTATGGCTAAGATAGCCTTATTCTACAATTATATATAGATTAGTTAGTCTTACTCATGATTAACTAATGCATTATTGTGGACCCTTAAAATAAAGTGTTACCCCTCTCTTTTTCAGATTTTCCTTCATTTAGGGCCTCCTACTGACAAAAGCATAATCCATGCTAAAATGGTTTGTGGGTCGTAGTTTATAGCCTGGCCGAAATGTATCCAAAAACCTCTTTAAAATCAGACAACATATCAGCATTAATAAGCTTAAGCTGGTTTAAGCTCTCCTTTTTTTGTTTTCTACAGCAGGAACATTTAAAAGAACATTTAGTCATCACAGAAGTGGGAGGACACAACAGGACTCCAGACTAAAGCTGATGAACAAAAGCTTACATGTGCGTTATAATACCTGTAGAGTTCTCATTTTGGAACTAGTCTCGTTTTTAAGGAACTAACAAAAATTACCAACACGACAAACTAAACTTAAACAGACAACCAAAAGCTTACTTTTTACATTTATTAGCATGTCTTGTATTCCCTCTCAAAATAAATAAATAAAGGCCTCGGTGTATGAGTGGTGCCGATTTATGCTCAAAGTGGGACTCAGAGCTTCAGGTACCAATATCATTTTGGGATTGTCTTTTATAGTCGTAATCAATAACACAATAAAGCAATGTAAATAGGACGCAATAATAACAGAGCCTCCTCTTCAAATATATTGCCAACCTTGTTGTGGATGGGAGAGAATGGCTTTCAGAGAGTGCAGATCAGAGACAATCACTTCAGAAGAGTATACTAAAAGGAAGGCACAGAGCCTTAATCATAAATGGATGAGCATGCTAAGGAAAAGCCTGCACATGCTATGCAGTGGCAAAACAAAACAACAGCTTCTTTTAAGACATTCGGCTGGCAGACTGCATCCAACCAGTAACCAATACAATACACAGTTAAGCTGAATCAACAGCATTTGTGGCATTGATTATCACAATTTTGTTGTTTAAAAAAAGCAAACAATGTGGTTACTGTAGCACTTCCAATGGAATTGAATGGGGCAAGCCCATAAACATTCAAATAAGCACTGTTTGAAAAGTATAGCCACAAGATGTAAACATTATATTTGTTAACATGTCTTTAGTGTTATAATGGATATAACTTTACACAGGCTAGTTTAGAAAAGTTATTGTATCATACTAAAATCATGTTAACCAATATAATGTTTATGTCTTGTGGCTATACTTTTATAACCATGTGTATTTTAATGTTTATGTGCTGGCTCCATTCGCTTCCATTGTAAGTGCCTCTCTGTAATCGTAATTTTTGCTTCCAAAATGGTTTTTATGGTAATGAACATTATGCCACAAATGCTGTTGATTCAGCTTAGCTTGTATTGAACCTGGAACATTAGTTTAAGACTTGTTTTCAGAGAATGTGAATATGTATATTTTGTCTTGTTCGTGGCAGTGATTTGTGTCACTCATTTTAAGAATAAATCTCTCTAAATTTAGATGGCACAAGTTAAAACAAGTGGGACACAAACTGCCAGTCGAACAAGATAAAAAAAAACACACATATCTAAGAGATGTTCTCTGAAAACAAGTCATAAAGGAGTATTCTGGGTTACAATACAAGTTCAGCTCAAATGACAGCATTTCTGGCATGTATGTTGATTTTTTTTTTTTCCAAAGCAAAACTAAAACACTGAGGCACTTGCAATGGAAGTGAATGGAGCCCATTTTTGGAGGGTTTAGAGGCAGAAATGTGAAGCTTATAATTTTATAAATACACTTGCATAAATACTTATTAAAATGTGTATTATTTGACCTGTAAAATTGTTTAAATCAACACAGTGTGTATTTTAATGTTTACAAATTGGCCCCCATTCACTTCCATTGTAAGTGCCTCACTGGAATCTAGAATTTCTAGAAAAGGAGGGACGGATTTTTTTGTTAATATTATGCAACAAATGCTTTAGATTGAGAATAACTTGTATTGAACCCGGAATAATCCTTTAATATCTTCCACAGTTTTAAATCTCATGAATATGTATCTTGTTTTAAGCCTGTTTTAATATTTTAACTGTAAAACAAGAAAGATTCATTAACAATAGGATTTTTTGGTTGTTGTTTGTCACAAAAAAATATAAACTCCCCCATTAAAGAATTAAAGAGATTAAACGTCAGTATAATGAAGCACTAATACCCATGTAAAGGCATTATGTTAGATAATTACCATGTGGGTGTTCAATCAGGGCCGTTTGCCATCTGTCTAATCCGCTCTGACCTCCCTGACACACTTCCAGCCACAGAATATTACTACTATTACTGCAAATATATTATTACCCTTACCTTTATTAAAAAGAAGAAAAGCGTAGGTCACCACTGTGACAATGAGGGAGAAAAGTGACTTTGTATCAAAGTTGGTAGAGGTTATTGCCTTAGTCATGTCTTTGAGTGCCCTGTGTTTTAAGGCTCCTGCAGTATTCAAAATGGCTGATCTTTCCTATAGATACAGCAGTACATACAGAGACAAATAAAAGATTGATCATCAAAGATATGAACAATGCCTTGCGCTGCTTGCCATGTATACACACAAGTATTCGCGTTTCCTGTATGTTTAGGAAAGCTGACCTCTACCCAGCATTAATAATAAAGATAATATGACACATAAAGCAAGACATAATATTTCCGTAATGTCTGTACATGGTAAAAAATACATTAATTTAGCAGAATATATAATAAACATCAGCTATGGCCTACCCTGTCAAGACAAATTATTTGAAAATGTTATTCTCTGAGTGTAGCTCAATCTTTATCAGCCCTTAACCGTTTTAAAAGGAAAGACGGACAACCCCCCTTCCCTCCCCAATGGTACACCCCGCCTGCGAGAGAAGTGAACAGGCAAAACACAAAAAGCGAGATATCAATTACCATAATGTATCAGAGTCTGCCATCTTTAAAGGTCCAGCCTGGTACCCTGGCCACATATAAAGTTCAAATAGGAGGCAAAAACCTGCTAACACACAATAAAATGTACAATCTCTTCAGACATAACGGTTATACAAGACTAAGAGTTAAGGCCTGGCCAAGACGACAGCAACTTAGTACAAAGAGGAGTGTGTGCAAGCATGTGTGTGTGTATGTGTGTGTGTGTGCGCGCACTAGATCCTCTTCTTTTTGTAGTAGTCGGCATACTGGCCCCCAAGACCCTGCGAGTGCTGGCCTACATACTGCCCCTCTGATGTCACTTCCTGTGTAGGCAGTGTGGGGTATTCTCGCTTTTGCCCTCGAGCTTGACTCTAAGAGAGAGAAAAAGATATTAATTATTTATATTATTAGTTTGGCACAGACTGCACGTTGTTCTTGAAAATAATTTCACCTGTCTGATGATGCATCTATGCACTTTGCTTTTTGTATAATTGGTGTGACGTACAGTAAATGACTGACAGGTTTTTTTTTGTGTGACACAGTAAGTGATTGACACCCTCTCCCTCAGCCCACACATACGTCTGAGGAATTTTCTGACTCTTGCACTATGATAAAGCATTCATTGTTCAATCGGTGAAGTGCAGTTAGAGGTGTTTATCTCTCATTCTGTCTGTCTTGCTACTGCCAGACTCCTGCTGGTTTTTCTCTAACAGGCAAAGCTGCAACACACATGCACATTTTTCTGTCATGGTAGGGACTTTCCATTGATTCAGTAATTGACTTCCATTAACCATTGTTTTAATAATGAGTTCATGAACTAACTTTCTGCATTTTTAGATGTTCATCAGGACTAGATTTAGTATGTTTTCATTTGGTCTCCAAAATGTCGGCAAAACCACTCTTACTATGGCACAGTTTAGGTTGCAATCCAGAGTGCAACAGCGTCTGCCCACTTTTTCAGCCATCTTGGTTCTGGAAATATTTTCCCATTAATTTTTTTCCATAAGGATTTCATAAAATCCTTGATAAAAACAGTTCTAAGCCGTGAAACAAACCAACCAGCTCCGAGGGGAATCACAGCATTCCAAACTTTAATTTGAAGCGAAAAAGTATTTGAAAATTTAGACAAGACAAAGGTACAAGACTGTGTACTTAACGTATTTACTGATGGAACTAATTACAATTTCCTGAAGCATTGCGAATTGCCTATTCATATTACATATAGAATTAAAAATGTGGGAAAAACATAAAATCATTGATATAAAATTGTTGATTATAAATATAGAATCAATATATTATTATTATGTTTATTATTATGCGAGTAACTGACATTACATTTTAAGCATTGTCATCAGTGTCCTGCTGTGTGACGCTTTCCTCATCTAACTATTTTAAACAACATTTTATGATCTTTTATAGCTATATATACATATACAATATATTATTATTATTATTATACTTGTTGTTTACACAACCTCATATTAACTAAGACAATAGCTTATTTGCACTTCTAGAAAAAAGTTGAAAGGTGATAAACATATTTAAACGTCACCTAACATACACACTTTCCCATGTACTCATGTACTTTTTAACCTAACATCTGTATGGAAAAAGTTTTCAGACATGTAATTTGTCTGAGCTATAAAGTGCTTATTTTAGTGCTTTCTTTAAAAAAATCCACTCATCTCATTTACAGTGGTTTTATACAGTATGTTTTAAAGTTATGACAATTTTTGTCTGTTGTCATTTGTCAATCTGTTGTCCTGACTAGCAGTCTACACAAAAATTGTAAATTGAGCCAGAAAATTAAATCAATGAGCCAGTGTGTTACGGTGTGGTGTTGCGGGCCAGAAAGTCCATGGCCACTTTTTAGTCCCAGTCCGCCCCTGCTGCCTGCTCTCATCGGTTTAGAGGCACATTGCCTGAACAGCCAAAAGAATTCTAGGTATAGGCCAAGGTACAGCCCAAACTGAGGTTGCCCCCTGCTGACTATGCAAAAACATCAAGGTGTATTACGGAATTTACGTAAAATAATGTCACATTAATTTTCATACAATTAAATTGCACTAAATAACACATTAAATCGACAGTCCTAATACAAATATATACACCGATGAGCCAAAACTTTATTATCACCTGCCTAATATGCTGTTGGTCCTCCACATACCGCCAAAACTGCGCCGACCTTCCGAGGCATGGACTCTACAAGAATCCTGAAGGTGCCCTGTGGTATGTATGTGGTACATTACCAGCAGATCCTTCAAGTCCTATAAGTTGTGAGGTGGAGCTTTCGTGGATCAGACTTGTTGGTCCAGCACATCCCACAGATGCTCAATCGGATTGAGATCTGGGAAATTTGGAGGCCAGGGCAACACCTTGAACTCTTCATCATGTTCCTCGAACCGTTCCTGAACAATGTGTGCAGTGTGGTAGGGCGCATTATCCTGCTGAAAGAGGCCACTGCCATCAGGGAATACCATTGCCATGAAGGGGTGTACCTGGTCTGCAATGATGTTTAGGTAGGTGGCACGTGTCAAATTGACCTCCACATGAATAGCTGGACCCAGGGTTTTCCAGCAGAACATTGCCCAGAGCATCACACACCTGCTTGTCTTCCCACAGGGCATACTGGTGCCATAACTTCTCCAGGTAAACAGTGCACACGTACTGGGGATGTAAAAGAAAATGGCACACATCGGACCAGGCAACCTTCTTTCACTGCTCCAAGGTCCAGTTCTGACACTCGCGTGCCCATTGTAGGCACTTTCGGCAGTGGACAGGGGTCACCATGGGCACTCTGACAAGTCTGGGCTACACAGCCCCATATGCAGCAGGGTGCGATGCACTGTGTGTTTGTCGCATTCCTACCGTAATATCATAAAAATGTTCTGTGACTTGTGCCACAGTAGACCTTCTGTCAGTTTGGACCAGATAGGATAGCCTTTGTTGCCCTCACGCATCAATGAGCCTTGGCCTGCCAACACCCTGTCGCCAGTTAGTGGTTTGTCCCTCCTCGGACCACTGTTGGCAGGTACTCACCACTGCTGACTGGAGCACCCCACAAGCCTTGCCGTTTGACCATAACAATTTGGCCTTTGTCATAGTCGCTCAGGTCTTTACTCTTGCCCATTTCTCCTGCATTCAACACATTGATTATGAGAACTGATTGTTCGCTTACCATCTAATCTACCCAGACCTTGACATGTGGCCTTGTTAGAAGATGATCAACATTATGTGTTTCACCTGTGAGTGGTCATAATGTTTTGGCTCATCGGTGTAAGTATTTTGAGAGTCTAGGGAGACATGTTGCGGCTTTCTCAGTGCATTATTAAAGTGTGTGGTTGCTATTGGGTTGTTTGGCATGATTCTCTGATTGGTGGATTTTCTGCCTCAGTTACATGGGTAATGTTGTTATTTTTTACCAGGAATTCTGCTATTAAACACACCTTTTGTGTGTTTGTCTTTTTGTTTAAGTTTCTTATTAAAACATTATTTATATTCTCAAGCCAGTTCTCGCCTCCTCCTTTCCATTAACCCCTTTACAGACCTATAAGCATTAATATTGTTAATGTTCTTAAGGATAATATAACAAAGTATTGCAATAATTTCAATAAAGAAAAGACTGTGTGCCAATGTATTCTTACAAATTATTTTGTCTGTACTATGCAATTCTTAATGTGCACTATTCCACATGTATATGTATCACAGTACTTTCACAGTATCACAGTGTATCATAGACCTGTTATATTCTCAAGGTATTAATCCAGGCATGATGAAAAGATTAGTTGGCTATGGGAGTCATTTTGGAATATACTTGTAGCAAAATACATGTGCAAATACAAATAGGATGTATATTTATGAAACAGCGCTCTAAACTCATATTATATACTCCTCAGAATGCATCAACACCATGGAAAGAAGTTAATGAAATAGTTATGCCAAATTAGGTAAATAAATGCTTTAACAGCATTTGATATATTAATCAATAGCATTGACAGCTGGGCAAGGCAGGAGACTGGTATACATGTTTGTAGAACAGCAACAGCGCCGCCAACTGTACAGGGGTGAAATTGCTGTTCAGATAATATGTTTTATGCACTCTGTTATAGACCTTTTATCAGAAGCTTGTCTCGCAAAATTGTCATGGATTTTGTGCGAGCATGCCTTTAGTGTGGGCCAAACATTTGCCTCTCACGGCCCGGCTAATGAGGAACTCTGATATATACTTGTTTTAATATAATGCTAATTACATTTACTATATTACTATAATTATTAACCCCAAAACGAACCCTAACCCTACCCCTAAAAGAAACAGGTTTGCATTTTTAGAATTAGAAAACAAAACATTATGTAGTTAATTTATGATTAAGTTTAAGGAATAAGGGAAAGGTTAAATCAGGTAATTTATTAGGGAACTTCTAATCTTTTAGATGTTACACGCTGTAACTGTCTTTAGTCTGTTTCAGTTCTCTTTCTCACACACACTCACATAATAGTACTGGTTCCAGTCTGTGGGTGTGGCTTGTGTATGTGTGGCAGGGCTGGGTGTGTGTGTTGGTGAGATGAAGCCTGGCATGATGGGTAGGGCACTGTAGGCGGACAGCAGGGGCTGGGCACTGCCATTCAGAGGAGCACTCAAGGGTGTCTTCAACACCTCCACCTCCTACAGAGAGACACATAGAGACATCATCAAACATTTATACACTTATACTGTACACACACGCTGCCCTAACCCTACCCACAATAATCATGCAATTTAAACAACAAAGATACAAATAATATATATGGAAGTTGCATTCAAAATCCAAATGGGATATTCAAATGGGCCCTTGGTGGGCCATTTGAATAGGCATGACGCTTCTACTCACAGACACACACATACTGTACACGTTCAGCTGCTGTGCTGAGGAGTGACGGAGTGTTTTCAGCAGGATATCATATCCTAAGAGCGTCATGAGTCTGAGAGAGGAATGCAATATCTGACCTGTAACGCTACCTGACACCCTATTTACATAAGCTCTTCGATCCCACACAAATACAACCAACACACACTCACAAACATGAAGTACACATACAGTATGTCTATACAGTCCAAATATCCAGCAGGAGAAAAATAATTTAGAACACTGTCTTTGTATGACATATGATTATTTTGTGAACACAAAATATATACTGAATACAAGGCCGAAAAAAACGAACAAATTTGCTACTATTTGATTGCTTGTCAAATAGTAGCAGATCCTATTTGCACTTCTACCTAAATCATAAATACAGTGTGTTTATTGTGTTTATTTAGAGTCCCAGAGCCACCCTACACCAACCCCTACCCCTAAACCTAACCTTACAAAAATGACCATGGTTTTACTACAGTAACCATATTATCACCATGATATTTTGTAGTAAAATCATAGTTACCACAAAATTAAACAGGGTTAGTATATTAACTGCATAGTACTGCAGTAACACCATGGTTAATTGCATTAAAAATATGGGTTCCGCCAAAAAATACATACGTAATTACCACAATATTATTATAGTTAAACAATGGTTAATTTTACCAGGATCAAACCTTTCTCTCAACTCCCCGACCGTCACTGTGACCACATTTCTGTGTGTCAATCAACCTTTATTTGAATTTTTATAAGTAGTATTAAAGGAAATATACGAGTGGGACAAAAGGGGGAACAGAACCCGGATCGTCAACATGAAAATAAGCATTTTTGCACCATTTTTACACACTACACTATCGAGTGACAGTTGGAGGTGCAGTTTGTTTCAATTTCTGTTTCCACCAGACTATTTGAGTCTTTTGAGTATTTTGAGCCATGCTGTATGTACAAGTATAAAAGGTAGTATATAAATGGATAGTACCATCTCTAAATTCTGACTCAATGAGCCATATTTCAAGCTGTTGTAAAATGAATTCCTAGTGGCTAAAATCTGCTGAACTATATTACTTACCAGAAGAATCTTCTTATGAAATATAGTTTTAATAAATGTTCTTATTTATTCAATATTGGTGTCTTTTATCATATTGTTATTGCCACCATAAATAAAAGCTAAAACCTCAACTTAGTGTCAAACAACACCACATAACCATTGTAAAATCACTGAAATGCATGGGCTTATTTCTTTATTTTATCTTGCAAGCTTTTTAATATATAAGATGGGTGCTGTTGTTACAGAAAGCACACACACATAACAAAATCAGTATACATATTTGATTATTGAATGTATACTTTATACATACTGTATATACCTATAGAGAAATGAATGACTAATTTTCTGGTCTATTTAAGTGACAGTATGAACAGTGTGCAATTAAGTCATAGTCACAGCGATCTGTGGCAGGTCAGTGTCAGCTGGGATACACTGGGATAGACACGGTGAACTTTTCTGACATCTGCCAGCAGAAGAATAATGGCTGGGGTATTTCTACCTTCAGTGTGTGTGGGCAGGTTTAAGTGCTTTTCAAGGAATTTGTTTAGGTTACAAACTGGTAATTACAAGGGTATTATGCTATAAATGTGGTTTATGAGGACATTACTAGTGTACCCATAATTCAAATCGCTTAAAAAATACATACAAAGCAATGTTTTTTTGGAAATGTAAAAGTGCTGAAAGTTTTTTTGTTAGGGTTAGGGGCTAGAATCTACAGTTTGTAAAGTATAAAAAATGAGGTCCTTATGAGGTCTTTGGAGAGTCCTCATAAGGATAGCTGCACCAACATGTGTGTGATATGAAATATATGGGCACTTTAAATATGTAAAAATTTTCTGCAGCAGATCTGATACGTCTGATACTGTATATGTACAGTAGATATGTGTATTCCTCAGCACAGTAAGAATTTAATCCTCATGCAGTTTTCAGAGTTGTTTTTTGAGATGGGCTTAGATAGAGCTAATGTATACTGTAAAGTGACCATGATTAAGCATGATGTGTTTTGTGTGTGTTTGTGAGTACCTTGCTGATATCTTGGTGCTGGTAGACTTGAGCAGCTGCCTGGCTCATCTGCGTCTGAGAATAGTACTGACTGACAGCATGCATGTAAGAATTGTAGTCTCCGTATGAGGAGGTTACCACCACCTATGACACACACAAACACACACATACAGTAAACCCTCACATACAGAAATCAGAAGGACAATTGACCCAAACAATTATTAAAGAAATAGTTCACCCACAATTCTGTCATATTTTACTCACCATTATGTTGTTCCTAACCTAAACAGTTTTTTTTTCATCCGAGGAAAACAAGAAGGTATGTGTGGCAGAACGTTGATGCTCTTCTTTTGCATACAATGAAAATAATTGGAAGTGAGGCTGTCAAGCATCAAAAACTCAAAGCATCAAATTAGTTCATACAACTTCTGCGCTATATTGCAAGTCTTTTGAAGCCATAGGATAGTTTTGTGAGCAAACAGACTGAAATTTAAGATGTTATTAACTTAAAATCATTCTCTCCCCTGTAGCTCTAAAATCTGATATATTCAGAAATGGGGAGTCAAGACGCATTTGTCCAAGCTTAATGTAAAGATACCAAACGGCACTGTTTCCCGCATGTTTTGGAAGTGTTATGTTCAAGTTTAAGTGTGAATGACATTTGAGAGCTACTGTGGAGGGGAAGATTTTCAATGAATAACAAATTCAATTTCATTCTGTTCCTCGAACAAAGCTATTATTTATCTTTAGAAGACATGAAATGTAGCGCACAAGTCATACAGACTACTTTTTTTGTGTTTTTTTTTTTGTTGTCCTTTTTGGAGCTCAAGATCCTCAGTCCCCATTCATTTTTATTGTATGGAAAAGAGCAGCATCAACATTTTTCACAATTACTCCTCTTCTGTTCCATGGCAGAAAGTCATACGGGTTTGAAATGACATAAGGGTGAATAAAGAATGACAGAATTTTCATTTTTGGGTGAACTATTACTTTAAGAAATTAAATGTTTGCAGATATGATTTGATATGCACTTGTGTGAGACAAAAGACAAAGAAAAAAGTACAAAGAGAGACAAATTACAACTTACCTGAGGTTGCTCCTTTGTGCACTCAGTAACTGCAGCTGTCTCTTGGCTAGTATTGGCGTAGGTCTGTGCTTGGTAGTGTTGGTACCACTGCTGCATGGCCTCCTATCACACATAGACACAGATCAGCACCATTGGAACAGAATACAGACAGACAAAGCTACAACAGGGATCCATATGAAGATCAAACTTTCATTCATTCAACATTTATTCATAAATGCAACATTCATTCATTCATTCAGACTCTGGTTCTCAGGCTCTCCTTACTGACACACCTCACTGAATGCAGTCTCAGCCTCACACCGCAGCCTACCAGTCCATTCACTGACTGTTTGATTGTATATTGCACACAAAAATGGCAAAAGCTTTCTGGTTTTATGCAATATCCTTAAGCCAGAATGCACATGTTTTTATAAGCTCGCTGGTTAAAAAAAGTGTTTACAAGGTACTTGGTTGCTCAAGTGCAACATGGTCACATGGAATCTGTGTACCCTGACATTGACCCTGATATTTTCCTCCTAAGATTATATTATTACTAAACTGATGGTTAGGTTTAGTCTTGGAATTTTGGATTAGGGTGTATGGTTAAAAAAATATATGCATTTCTGTTGACTGCATTACATTATTAAAAACAAAAAACCTGGCATTTCACCTGGTACCTGGCTCTCACATTTGCCCCTAAGTTCAACTACACTTCCAGATTCAGCCACTGGGGGTAGTGATTCGACTTTCAGTAAGAACTTTTGGCCTCCCTGCATTTAAAACGGTATAAATCAGTCTCCAAAGGGCACTTCGAAACAAAGAACTATCATGATAGCCATACTATAAGATTCCTTCAAAAAGAATTTCCAATAAACAATTACTTAAAAGGTGTGTTCCAAATGAACTTTATTTTTGAGCCCCACACCTTTCAGCCATCCAAAGCTCTTACAATGGATGGTGAAGTCTTTGAAGGGAATAGGACATAGGGTTTATGTCATCGCATTTTTGAAAGATATTCACAGTGAGGACACAGAGAGGACTGTAATCTAGTGTCATTTAACAGAAAAAATATTTGTGAATTTTTTATTTATTTATGTGTTCACATGTTCATCTGTTTTTAGTGCTTAAAAAGCCACTGTGAACACGCATAGCGGTCATGATTGCATAACAGTCGTAAAAATTTGCACTAAAGATTTGTTGCATTATGTTACACTGTTGTTTCTCACCAAATCTTATGCCTTAAGAAGACTTGAATATGGTGCACCAATTGCATGGACTACTTTTATCATACTTTTGAGCCCTTTTTTAAGCTTTAAAGTGAGTAATTGATACTCATTATACTGACGCACCCACCACAAACACACACAACAGCCATGTTAGTGATCAGACGATGGGGAAATGACTTCTTAATGCTATTTGTTGTACAAAACAAGCCCAGATGGGACTTGTGACAGAAATGAAGTACTTTGCTTCTGTAAGGCTCAATTTAATTACCATAGACGTTTGTCAAGTCTTAACTATCACAAAAATGAAGAACAAGACATTGTTTACTAGCGCTTTTCATGTGGAGTTCAAAGTGGCGCTTGATGCTGTGTTGACGCCCTGACACAAATCGAGAATACTGCTTCACGACTGCTGTAGAAAAAGCAGATAGCTAAAGTCTGCCAGCTGATTAATATTGTGGAGGATGAGAGTTTACAGATTTATTGTGCATTTCAATGAATATGCAAGGTTGCATAGTTATTTCAATAAGTCAATCTCTCACTTAGACTTTGCGAAACATTTAATGTTACTTGATTTGAACTTGAATCCTTATACTGTGGAAGGCTTTGTTTGGAAAATGTTAATAAAGCATTATTGTTACATATATTTGTGTTTCTTTCCTAAGAAGGAAATAAGTGCATTTTGACAGGAAAATAATTACATATAAAGTAAAATTTCAGCACTTTCAAAATCTGCCATTAAAAATTGTAATCGACTAACATCACTAATTAAAACGTCTCCTTTTGTGTTCCTCATAAGGTCTTGCAGGTTTGGAACAACATGAGTGTAAGTAAATTGTTACAGAATTTGAATTTTTGGTGAACTATTCCTTTAATTTATCTACTTCCCATCACTTCTTTCACCATTCCCTGTTCACTCTCTGGACGCCTACAGCGTGAAAGCTCACTGTCTCATTTCACTGAAGCTGGTGGAGTGTGTGGGAGTGTGCGACCAGATGGGACAGACAACTCGCAGCCAATCTTCCTCTTCCCTCCTGCCTTCCCACTAAATCTCTCATTCCCCCTTTCCCCCTCCAACTCTCACCCACCTCTTTACGTATTGTCATAGGACCACCTGCAGTAATGAGAGGGAGACCCACATTTAAGCCATGCAATCCTGCTAAATTTCCTTCTCCAAACTATCTGCCAATGAATGAGTAGGGAATTACCCTTAAAAAACTAGCAGGGATCTAAGAGAATGTGGGAGGACTGCAGCTCCTTTATCTTCCCTCTCATCCTCCCCTGGAGCACATTTTCTCTCCTCTGCATTTGCTGAAATCCCAACATTCCTATTTCCATTTTCATTTGGGGCTTTTTTGTCTTTTTATTGGATAGCATAGTCAAGAGAAATCTCAGCCTCTGGTGGCACAGGCACCCCAAAGTCCGTTAACTGACTGTCTGATGCATGTTGCACACAAAAATGGCAAGCACTGTCTGAAATCGGCAGCTCTAATCTGAGTGGTTGGCTTTATGATATTCACAAGGCTTTTTTTATCAGCCCGCCTGGAAACAAACGGGTTGCTACAATGAGTGCTTTTGAGGAATAACTAATCACTGGATTTGTCCATTTGCAGGACTAGTGCAGGTCTACAGGGGCTTAAGCCACAAATGTTTTCCTTAAAGCCCTAAATGTTTTTATCGTCTTGTTGTAACCAGAAAAAAATGAATATTTGGTGCATGACGCAGGACTATAAACAAGTCTGAAATACAATTATTTTGGGAATCTTATTTTGAAATGACAGAGACTTGGCTCTGCTACAAGGCTCTATATTTTAATATTTAACTTAATTAAGCTTTTAATAACCAATATATTCATAGGATGAAGGATTTAAAATTATTATTTACAAGATATGAAGTTGGAGATATAATGTATGTGCTGATGAGGCACGTTTCAATATAGTCTAATTTTTCTATTCATGCCCTCGCTTCAATTTAGAATACTTGATTTATCTAATCAAAATAACCAAATTTGCAATAAAGTGACGATAAAAATATGGTTGAATATTGTCAGTCAGCTGTTGTTTCTTCCAGCGTCTGCCACAGAGGAACAAGGACGAAAGAAAATCTAAAAACTATTGGCACAGATTTTTGCAGATAACGATAATTAAAATAAAAACAACTATTGGCACTGATATATCAGTCTACAATTATTAAGTATATATATATATATATATATATATATATATATATATATATATATATATATATATATACACACACACATTTATGATACCTGTCTTTCTACAGTATCGATAACGGCAAATACAGACTCTATTTAGCACACACGCGCTGTTGATCTTGTTGGTGGCTGCAAGCATGCACTCTGTTCTTGCATGCGCGCACACTGCACAATTGCGGCTGTGTGAGGTCAAATCTCCTGTCTTGGTGAGATACTGGGTTTAGTTGGTCCATCCAGATGCAGTAATTACCAAATAAATTTAGGTTTAATCAATGTCTTCTGAAGCGATCCTGTTGGTTTTGGGTGAGAACCGATCAAACTATTGCAATTCACCTTTCTTACAACTTGTATCACTCTGAGATTTCCACAAGAAAGCTAATAAAATCAATATTTCATGTCAATTTATAATTTTTTTTGGCAAGTAGTTGTGCAATAAGTGAGCAGTCAGATAGTAATTTTCATAATATAAACACCAACAGAACTCTGACGCAAACCGGAGGTAGAATTCAACTGTTTCTGGAGACCCCGTGGCCTCTTTCTTCTCACATAAAAACTTAATTTAAACTCAAATCAATATTTCATGTCCATTCAATTAACCTGTGTAATTCCCGTGATACTCTAAAGTCAGCCGGTCATCATCGCAAAGTAAACCCCTTCAGGGTGATACAAGACCATCCGGTCTGAGTTTATTTTGAGATAATGACCGACTAACTGTACAATATCCGTTACATAATCTATTTCAGATATCCCTGAGCCATAACGACTTGTAAGAACATAGAAAATTGTGGTTGGACACTATACATGTCGATCAGACTAAGCAGGCATTTCTTGGCCAGAATATGGTGCAATGAGGTCAGGTAAGTGGAGAGAGAGGGGGAATTATTAGAGATACAGATAGAAGCCAACTTTAATGTGGACTTGAAGCAGTCATTTTTCAAGGGCATGTGCATTATTGGTGCGCCACTGCTGCATTCCTATTTCTGGTGAAAGTCTTTTTGTTCTGTTTCGAGCATTCGTTTTCTTTATTCCATATAGACCCATTTATCTCCATTGTGCATTTGAGCATATGGCAGAATTTCTCTTCTTCCTGGCTTTGGCTGTCAGGTTTGGGTTTCAGTGGAAGCCTGCATTTGAGGAAGGAACTGTGGGGGATAGACTAGAGAAAAGAGATCATGGGGACTGATCGCTAAAGCGAGTGCAGGAATTTCTTATCTCTGTGACTTGCTGTCATGTCTGTCTTTGACAGTGGACAATAATTTCTCCTGAGACAAGGCTGCAAGATATCCCCGGACCACAACCCTAACATTATTAAACAGTGACTGCAAATGTGCCAGTGATATTACTGATAATGTTTGTGAGAGTATTTCACAGATGTTGTAGTTACATCTGTGTATTGTTGAGGGTTTAAGTTTTTATTGTTGGTGTTCTGCAGGTTTGGTATAGATACTAGTGTATATTCTGACCTGAGCTTGGCAAACTGTTGGGTTTTGGTACAGGTAAGCTTTGCATGTTCAAATCCAGGTTTGTAATTAGTGTTAATAAATCATTATTTTTAGATGTGGTGAGATGGCTAGCCCCTGGCAACTATAATCAGTGGTGCTTCTGGATTGATCACCTGCGCCTGAAGCCAATCTCCAGATCTCGAGGTGGTATAAGATATAAATGCCAGCGGAAGCGACTGACAACCAAGAAGGATCTCAGAAGTACACAGATGACTAACAGTCTCTTCTGTTCTCTTTCTCATGGAAGCGGCTAAAGACAGAACGGTCTCTTTCTTGCTGGCGGCTCTCTCCCTTGGCTCACAGCCCAATAAGCGATCACCGCCAATCTCACCACTTTCCTCACCATTCATGACACTACCACCACGAGCACCCCAAGACCGAATTTGTCACTTCACCTCCTTCTTCTCCACTCTGGAGAAAAATCGCCCTCCGGAGGCTTTATTGAACGCCTTACCTGTTTCGGGACTATTTCATCCCTTGTTCCCGCTACATAGGGCTGTTAATAGATTATAATATTTCATCACAATGAATGTCATATTTTGTTCATTTTTAAGGAAAGAAAAAATACAAATATGTGTAGTTACTGAATTCAGCAATTTGTGTGGATGACACTCAAAGCAGTTTCTATGTTCACATGTGCATAACGGGTTTTTAAGATTACATTATATACTGTGTATATATATATTTGTTTGTGAGTGTATTCTGCAGGTGTTGTAGTTACCTGTGTGTATTGCTGAGTGTATTGGTGAGTGTATTCTGCAGGTGTGGTCTCTGTACTATATTGACTGGGTGGGTGAGTGGCAGAAGGAAGGACTGCACTGTACGTCCCACTGTTGGCCTGCACAGTCTGAGGCTTACTGTTGCAGGGTGCTGCAGGAAACACAAACAAAAAATACTCATGCAAACCAGGGCCTTCTCAGGGACACCCATTTAGAAAATCTCAAGCACACACATTATCTTTTCAGCTGGTGTAGGCTGTAGCCTGTCTGGCAGTGGCCTTGAGCAGGGAACACAGAGAGACAAGACAGTCGTATACTGTAAACATTTTAGCTGAAAATAGAGAGCTGACAGAGAAGAGAGATACATTCCAAGGTCTGGAAGAGGTGACTCATCTTCTGATTGTGCATGTACCTTGTAGCACCACTCCGGGAAGAACACTAGCCAGGTTTAGATATGGGTTGGAAGGCAATTTTACTTCTTTAGGAGGGTCTCCTAGCAAAGAAGTCTGACAACTGGACTGAGTCTACAGAAACAGAGAGAGTGAGAAATGAGAGAGAAAGGGAGAGAACAGCAATAACACAATACACTGCAACATGAAACGGCATTCACACCACTCAATTCCCTTAATGTGACATCTTTCTGAGTGAAATGGAATATTCAGACTTTAGTTTATCCATAGAGTTTTGAATGGATCATGAAAAGTAGGGTTAGATAGATAGATAGATAGATAGATAGACAGACAGACAGATAGATAGATAGATAGATAGATAGATAGATAGATAGATAGATAGATAGATAGATAGATAGATAGATAGATAGATAGATAGATTATTTTCCGCCATCTACACAACCACATTTGACTGATAGATTAAGAGCAGTTCTGGGAAGACAGCAAAAGGACTTCAGACAGAAGTGTGTTTGAGACAAGTGAATGAAAGCCTCAGTGTTTTCAGATGGTAACCAAGACAACCATGATGAAAGCAGCCAATACACACACCCACACCTGCACACACACTCTTAAAGGAATAGTTCACCCAAAAATGAAAACACTAAATAAGATATTTTGCAGAATTTCTAAGCTGACTGAGGCATGGTGGGTGTGGTCATGTGTCGGTCTGTGGGAGAGAGAGAGAGGTAAGGCTCGTCACCTGTCTCACAATGATCTTTAACACCTGTCTCTCGTTATAGTGATGGCAGAGGGAGATTTAAGAGCCACGCCACAGCATCAGGGGGAGAGAGAGTGACCGGAGAGCACAGCAGCCAGAGTGTGCTACATTGTTGTTTAAACTGACTGATAATGACGGTTACCGTCGTTACTGAGAAATAAATTTGAGAACTTGCTTTGTTGTCTCCTGACTCCTCCATTCCTGGGTTTCGGCACCAGCTGTAACAAAGTCTTTAGTTCGCGCTATGGAGGAGTCAGGAGACAACGAAGCAAGTTCAAGGTGAGTTCCTTTTATTACCAATAAAATAGAACCAGGTGACGAGCCTTACCACTCTCTCTCTCTCCCGCAGACCGACACATTACCACGCACCCCATGCCACACTGATCTTTTTCATACAAATAGTAAGCAGACTTGGAATATACCACATAAGTTCTATGGAAAAGGAAAAGGAAAAATAGAGTAATAAACACCTTAGTTCAAAGAGAAACATATAGAACAACAGAGGAATCAAAAAGAACTTACTGTTACAGTCTGTGGACTAGTGTTGTGGTGGATGGCTGGAGCTTTGTGCGTTGCGCTCCCCAGCAATGAACCCAGACTTTGTGTGTTGATCCCAAGGTGGAAGTTTTGCAGCTGGGCTTGAGCGCTTATGGATCCCCCTGTGGTCCCTGGAGGTGTGGGCTGTTTCTCCAGAGCCGTGAATGTTGCCATTACTCCATTATGCTCGGCTGTAGAGCTTAAGTGTGAACGTCCAGTTAAATGTGACACTATTCCAGGCCCAGAGTTTCCTCCCTGGGACTTGACCGGAGAAGAATCCTGGCCCAAATCTGTGACAAGAAAAGCTCATAGTACTAGTACATGTCAAAGCCACTCTTTCAGTGCCTGTCAACTGGTGCTGAGTGGGCGTTTTCAATTAATTATTTCTTTATAAAACAATTAGCGACAGGCTCGCATGGAGGATTGTGGAATTGATGGTGGAGAGCAGCAAGCAGTGTAAAAGCATCTTAAAATTCATAAATGTTTAACTTTATGCAAATGAGAGGAGAAAACGCTGGCTGGCAGCCAATCGCTGAGAAAAATTTAAGTGATGGCCTTGGCTTAAATAGATAGTTCACCCCAAAATGATAATTCTCTCATCATTTACTCACCCTCATGCCAAAACTCAAATGACTTCTACTATTCTGAAAAACGCAAATTAAGATATTTTTAAGGATGTATGATTTGTATACTGTATGTCCCTGCAATGTAAGTCAATAGTGAATAAAAGCCTAAATTTTGGTCTGTTTCTCATCCAAAGCGATCATATTGCTTCAGAAGACATGGATTAATAAACCACTTGAGTCCTATGGATTACTTTAATGCTGCCTTTATGATCTTTCTGGAGGTTGAAAGATTTGCATATTTGTTCCATGAGGAAAGAGAGTCACATCAGTTTGAGCATGAGGGTGACTAAATTATGAGAGAATTATTATTTTTGGTACACTAACCCTTTAAATCACATTATTACATAGTACTCTATTCAGTTCAGATACACACATTTTCATTGTGGCTAGGCTGAGGCTGGGATAACAAAAGGGTTATTCAGTTGATACCATATGTCTACTTTGGGCATTCACAAAAAAATTTGTTTTTAACTTTGTGCATATATATGATGATTTTTTGGACCGCATTTAAAGCAATCATAGACTATAACCACTTGTACGTTTTACAGACACACTTCCAATGCGGCCAGTCTCTGGCATCTTGGCCGGTATTGAGCAGATATTACACAACTTTGTTACATTATGGTGGTAAATACATTTTCTTTCCAACTAATGCATATAGTGCACAGTATATTCAGGAAAACATTCATAGTTTAGCATTTCAATTTCTGCCAGACTGTAACACCTGCATGGCACTGATATTTAAATTGAAATGACCCTGCACAAAAAAAAAATACTCTTCAAAGGTCTTTAATGCTTTGATGAATGCCTATACCAGATTTAGCACACACACCTGTATAAGCGCACAAAAGGGAGAAATACTGATTGAAGTCTAACACTGCTTATAATGAAGCTTTTGAAACAGTTTGAGAATTTGCATCGCAAATGTCTTTCCCTACAGTGGCGACAAAGACCTCTGAGCTTGCGGTGAGTGGGCTTGACCATCCGACCAGAAGCTCTCACCTGTTGGGGAATCTCCCAGCAAGCCTTTCCCCAGAGGAACCGATGCTGGAGCTCGAAGACCCAGAAGCTTCTGGAGGAGCAGCCGAGAGGGGTCACCTAAAAGACCCTGGACCTAAGACAAAATAAAAGAATGATGGAGAAAAGAGAACAGACAGGCCATGATAGGTTTAAGAATGAGGATGTGGTATATCATGAAGCTCATCCAGAATTTAAACTAAATGTAAACAGGCAAGGTGAGGCTTACAGTGATAGTTCACCCAAAACTGAATATTCTGTCATTATTTACTTACCATCATGCCATTTCCAATCGTATGACTTTCTTTCCTCCATAGAACACAGAAGACCAATTTATTAAGAATATCCTGGCCATTCTTTTACCTATAGTAACTGAGGTAACTGGTGCTGTCAAGCACCAAGATGACAAAATAAATCACACTAAAAGTATCATAAACGTGGTCCATACTACTATTGGGCTATATTCCAAAATATATGATAGCTTTGTGTGAGCACAAATTGGACTGTTGACCAATGGTACTAGATCATAGAGTCAGTGAGTTCAATTCGAGAAACAGATCCATCTTATTCCTGAATTAATTATTCAGATCTGTTTTGTGAACATGTCAACTGATTCATTAAAAAGATCTTACTCAAAAGAATCATTAATTCTCAAATCAGACATCACTACTTCTACTTCTCTTACATTTCTGTCTTTTCCTAAAACAAAGCTATTGTATTGCTTCAGAAGACAAGGAATATAACACAAGTCATATAAAGCACATTTATGTTACGTTTATGGTGCCAGAATATTCCTCAAAACTATACCTTTTGTGATCCACAGAAGAAAGAAGGTGCATGAATATGCAACATTTTCATTTATGGGTGAACAATTCCTTTAACCCAGTTTGAATCTACATCACTTGCTCCAAAACAAAGCTGTGCACCCTCACACAAACAAACATGTGCATTAAAGAAGATTTATGAAAGGTTTACCAAGCACATAATGTCTGTTTTTATTGCATGCATTCCTCTCTCCTCTCCTGTAAATGTTTGTATGGACGTTGGTATAGTTCTCTAACCAGAACCTCAATAAACATTAAAAATGCAGATGAGATCTATGGCTCTATTACTGCTTTATGAAATAAATATAAATAATGATTTTTGGAATGAAAGCTGCAGTTTTCTCATTATTTACAACTGAATTTAATGCGGACCAATATTATCTGATTCCTCACAGAAAAAACTGAAAACAATTTCAGGCTGCTGTTACCTAACAGCCACTAGACTTGCAGGTAAGTCACACTCACACAAACATTGCTTACACCACATCAATGAGGTAATGTTTTACTTTTCTTTTTCTCTTATGGGCACTAATGTTGTCATGATACCAAATTTCATTACTTGATACCAAAACAAGCTAAATATGATGATTCTCGACTCCTATTTCAATACTACAGCAAAAACGAATATTCTTACATTTTTTATATAATAAGTTGCATATCAAAAATAATATTAAATAATTACATAAGAGTGATTCCTTATTCTCATTGTTCTATTATTATACATTATTATTCATTGCTTTTCAAGTAATTATTCAAGTAAACAATAAAAAGTAAAAAGTGTTTTCTCCCTTGTTAATATTGTTGTTTGATTTTTAAGACATAATTAAAGTGACAGGTCTATAAGGTTGCATTTACACTGCAAGGCACAAATCCAATTTTGCGTCCAGCCAGTTTGCATTAATTTAAGACAAAACGATTGTGTTTACATACAGTAAATACCTCACCAATATGGGTCAGACAGAACTTGGGTACCAAACTGAATGTGTTCTCTGTATTATCGATACTGTAGAGAGACAGGTATCATTATATATATATATATATATATATATATATATATATATATATATATATATATATATAATTACAGATCTATCCATCTATCTATCTATCTATCTATCTATCTATCTATCTATCTATATATATATATATATATATATATATATATATATAGTATATATAATTTTATACCAATACTTCTGACATCCTTAAAGATATAGTTCACCCATAAATGAACATTCTGTCATCATTTACTCACCCTTATGTTGTCTCAAACCCATATTCATTTTTTCAGTGGAACACAGAATGTTAGCTTCAGTCACCAATTCACTTTCAAAATATATATATTTTTTTTCTTACAATGAATATGAATGGTGACTGGGGCTAACATTTTGTCTAACCTCTTTGTTTATGTTCAACAAAAGACACAAAGTAATATGAGGTTTGGGAGAACAGGAGGGTGAGTAAATGATGACAGAATGTTCATTTTGGGGTAAACTTTGTCTTCATGTGTTTTGTGTCTTTAAAGGTAAACACAGCAGCACATTATTTACATGCTTGTCTTTGATATGTAAGAGCTGCTGTTGGGCCATCTGCATGTGGAGAAGATTCTGGAGAACAAACCCATTTCCCAGAATGGTATTCTGCATGAAATAAAGAGAGAGAGGTATTTATAAGTTGTGAAGAAAGTATGTGGAAAGTATAAAGTATGTCAAAACAGTTGCTACTTAAGGGTGTTACTTCTAAACTGCTGTTATGTACTGTATGTCCTTTACTATGTTTTTTCTATCCATCTCTATATATTTTTGCTCTAAACTACTGATAAATGTCTCCTTATTATTGTTGAACTTGGAGGTTTTGTCTCCATAAAGAAGCTTCCACTTCAGTCCATCGTGAGAGAGAGAACATTCTATATATAGCATATTCTTAATGGTAAAGTGTGTACATTTTTCAATGTTAAAATACTTTCTTCTATCCCCTGTAATATGCAGAGAAAACTATAAGAAAGACATTTGTAGTTTGTTTTCCTTAAATCTGTAAACATGTGGCTCTGCGGCACTATCAAAAGATTGCTCTGTTTCTTTGAGAATTAAGACCAACCTAACACAGCAACATTGGCTCAACCAGTGGCTAGAAATTTGGGGCGTGGCTATCTGTTAGTCTACTGGAAGACAAGGGGAGTGTTCTGGGGGAAACCTATTTGAAAATAGGCAACATTTTTGCACTTCTGTTTATTGCTGCTAGTGGTGCAGAAATTACTCATGTTTTTAATGTTCAATGTGGGTGAATTTTTATTTCATTGTTTATTGTTATTATTTTTCATCCATAATTTTTTTATTTGTTTTAATGAAATATTATAGGGTAAAGTAGGGTAATATTCTGGTAATCTTTTATTCGCTTGTCACCCCAAGAAATAAAACTTAAGAATATCCCAGCTAAAATATGCCATATACTGTATGAGCCAGAATGTCATAAAGTTTTATATGGTAATGTTAATATAGACTTGCTTGTGATGGAGCAAGAAATACAATATCCAATTTCCCAAATTATCCTAATTCGCCAATTGCAAAACAGTCCTGCCAATAGAGTACTAAGTACCAATAGAGTACCTGCTGTGCTTTTCCCAACTGTAGTAGTGCTGTAGTCAGCGGTGGACGCAGGAAGGGGAGATTGTGAGGTTGACCAAACTTTCCTGGTGGGAAACCATTAGATAAACAAGTAGGAAACATAAGAGAGTAAAATAATGTGGAAAGACACAAAATAAGCGAAAACAAGCCCTCAAAGGAAGAGAGATGGACACCACAGAGTGGTTGTATGATGTTGGCGGTTCACCATTTCCTCATTCCAAAATTCCAGTTGCAGCACTAATGGCAAGTTGTTCCGGAATAGGTAGAGAAGTTTAACATTTAATCATGTGCTATATTTAGTGTTGTAATTGTGTGTGCTCTTTAAGCTCCGGACTCCAATTCTTCCTCAGCTCATTTATTCTTCCACCCAATGAAAAGTTAATTTTAATATATGATTAGGCTTTCATCGAGAGAAAAATCTGCTCAGAATCTACAGCGCTGCTGATAACCGTTAGCGAACACACACACACACACACGCGCATGCAAACACATGGGGAATATTTAATTTCAACTACAATACCCTCACAAGGCACATTTTTGATCAGACTGAAGCACGTTGGTTCTGTTTGAAAAAAAAAAAGTACTTTTTAAAAGAATTACTCATGAATATTCAATAAAATATTTGCCTAATGAGTAAAGAGACACTTAAGAGAGGCAATGTGGGAGAGCGAGAGAGAGAGAGAGAGAGAGAGAGAGAGAGAGAGAGAGAGAGAGAGAGAGAGAGAGAGAGAGTGTTACCTCCTCGTTTGCCGGTCGGGTAGGGTCTCGTAAGGACATGGAGAGCAGCTGGATTGGTCATGCTGTTGAGAAGCTGGGCCAGATTGGGTTCAGGTAGCAAACCTTTCTTATGGCTCAACATCTAGAGAAAGTTCAAACAAAAGCAATATAATAAAAGACACCAATGTTTAATAAACAGTTAAATTTATCAATAATAACCTGAATGGTCCCATTTTATCTTAGGTGTCTTTAACTACTATGTACTAACATTAAAATACATACAATACAATGTAGTTATTATATAACAACATTTTGCTCTGCAAAAATGTCCTCCTATTGAGGATAACATTTAACATTTCCTGCTATTGAGGATAACATATAACATTTCCTGTTACTGAGGATAACATTTAACATTTCTTGTTACTGAGGATAACATTTAACATTTCCTGTTACTGAAGATAAGGTACAGGTAGGTTTAGGGGTAGGGTTATGGTAAGGGTTGGGGTAGGGTTAGGTTTAAGATTAGGGGAAAGTGCAACTACAGATGTATTAAATGCAGGTACTTTAAATGTAATTACAATGCATCAACATGTTCTGTATTTACAAAGTAAGTACATTGTATCAAATGCTTAAGTCCATAGTAGTTAAAGTCCACTAGAATTAACAATTATACGCATACACACATGCACAGTCATTTTAGAACGGCTTCAACGCAATTTATCTAATGACAATTTAGAGTCTGAGCTATCCGTTTTATAATCATTATTTTACTATACAACAGTTAGGTCCGGTTCTATAATCTGATTGGCCAAGAAGTATTTTGGATAACAGCACTAGATTGCGTTACTGTTTTTATCACTTTGCTTGTCTATGTTTGCAGCGTTCCAAACCAGATTATGTAAGCAATGCATGCTAATTTGGTGTTGCATGGTATTACTACCCCAGTACTCAAGATTCAAAATACCACTGGCGGTACCAGTGTTTTTCATGAATTGAAAAGTATGGTAGAATATTCCCAGGTTGTAGTAGTATTCGGTTGCACTCGATTGTGAAGTGGCATTTTTAGCTCAAACGCTGTCTCCCCACAGTAACTGTTCAAACTGCTCAGCACGTTAGATGGAACAGAACCTTGAGAACCTTTAAGGATTTTGAGACATGCTTTTCCTGACACAGCGTTTTAAAACAAGTTGCTCACTCTGCAAGACGCTTATAACAAGAGAAAGATACAATGGCCAAATATTCAAACTTAGTCATTGCCAATTCTTGTCTTAAATTCAAATATACACAGTTTTAGCATTTGCTTGTGCATTTTTATCTTACATTTTTAGAGTATTCAAATGTTAATTTGACAGCCTTATTATTCAGCCTGCTGCCTTGTGCCTATGGCTGAATCACAGCAGTAATAATGTTCAGTACAACAGCACTATCGCTGTGTGATATTGGCTAATTATTGTATGTATGTATATATATATATATATATATATATATATATATATATATATATATATATGTGTGTGTGTGTGTATGTATATGTATAAATGTCCAGAATTCTCCTAAGAGCCCTAAATGCTCTATGTCCATAGAAAACATACCTCACAAAATATAAAACGGTGCCCTTGTCTTCTCAAATGTTTATATGGGATGTTTATGCCCTGGCTGTGAGTGATCGTGTGTGTGTGTGTGTGTGTGTGTGTGTGTGTGTGTGCTGGCATGGGGGACACGCTTCCAGCCATGAAGAACTCTTAGTTAGATCTCTGATGTCTGCTAGAGGTGTGGATTCATCTCAACCACACTCCAACTCCATCTGCTCACTACCATTCCCCCACCCAAATATACAAGTACTCTTGAACTTACATACAGTACATATTTCCTGCAAAAAGACCAGCTCAGCTCATGGATTTCCATGCTGTTCAATGCTGGTTTATAGTATGCTGGGACTGGAGAGAAAGTTGGCCCATCTCTCTTTGAAGATGGCAAAAGCAAACCAATTCTTCCCCTCTGTATGAAGCTTCAGAGTTCAATTAGCAGTGAGCTCTGTTTCTAATATGTGCTTCAAAGTGCCATAAACTACAGCTCAATTGCTCTGTTTTATCCACCACAAGACAAATCTAAGTTCATTGAATCTACATATATTGACACAACAACATCTGGTGGCTTATTGTGATACAAAAGTACTGTAACTCTAATAAAATATAAACACCCTGAACAAACTCGATTCTCGCTCATATGATAAGAACTGAGGCACAGCAGGGGTAAAGCAAAGCCAGTCTGCCTCGCCTCTAATTTAATATGACTGAAACAACCAGTAGGCACATATCCTTTGACTGTTTAACGTATGAGCTCCCATAGCACTGACTAGCGGGCAGAGCTAGTGGAGACACCTGCTAGTCCCCAAGCAGCACTAAATTTATATCTTGACACTCACACATGAAAGCATAACCCTGTCAGGGGAAAGTTTGTGCCCTCACAGCCTGTGTGAGAGTGGTACAGATTACAGTGATTCTTGTGGCTCGGAGGGGTGGACTTTCTGAGAAATGTCAGCTTGCATTTGCACTATATGTCATTTAATAATTTTTTTTACAGAGGAAAAAAGTAGGAGAGAGAGA
This sequence comes from Xyrauchen texanus, assembly GCF_025860055.1. Lineage (NCBI taxonomy): Eukaryota > Metazoa > Chordata > Actinopteri > Cypriniformes > Catostomidae > Xyrauchen > Xyrauchen texanus. The sequence continues at coordinate 23,486,140 of NC_068282.1, read as the reverse complement.
GAGACAGAGAGATTGTTGTACAGATTTTCGCAGCTGTACAGACAACAAACAACACTCAGGATTGCTTGACACTAGTGACGGCACAAGATGAGAAAACGTTCTTGCATTCAAACACAGCTGGGCGGAGCGTAATCTGATTGCAGAGATTTCGAGAAGTGTTTTTAAAAAGTTTCAACTTGACAAAACTGTGTGTTTATAATGAAACGCAACCAAAGTCAGATGCTCCAAAAGCATTGTTCTGATGCAAGTTCACATTGATACATCCTTAGAAAAGCCCTAATTATAAATCTATCTCAGACAGATTGTTGAATTCAATTGCAAAATGGATTGCATTTGGCCAATGATAAGCTTTTGTTTAATAATATGGAAATAAACAATATACTGCCTTCTCAAGCCATTTTTTGCATTGTCTAAGAAATGCTCTACTTATAATAATGTAATGCATTGTAATTATCTGAATTATTTTATTTATAAAAAATATAAAATTTATACAACTCCAATTCTGAAAAAGATGTGACAGTACAAAAAATGCTAAGAGTGATGTAAATTATATTCACCCTTTGCTATATTGAAAGCACTACAACTAACCATTATATGATTTTTACCATGTGAATTTACATTGTTTTTTTATGTACAGTCATTTCAAATCAGATGATTGCAGTAATTTGGGATTTTCAGTAAAAACTGTGAAACCACCATTTCTTCTAATAACACTTATTAAGCATTTAGGCACTGAAGACACAAGTTTGTTAAGTTTAAAAAGTGAAATTTTTCCCATTCATAAATTATGCAGGTCTTTAGCTGCACAATTGTATGGGGTCTTTGTTGCCATATTATGCACTTCATAATGCCCCACACATTCTCAATTGGAGATGGTCAGGACTGTAGGCAGGCCAATCTAGCACCTGCACTCTCTGCTTATTTGGCCAGTATGTGGTTTGAAGTTGTCCTGCTGAATATTCTGGGACATCCCCTGGAAAAGACGGTGCTGGATGGCAGTAAATGCTGCTCCAAATTTGTACATATCTGTCTGTATTAATGGTGCCCTCACAGATGTCTGAGTTACCTATGCCATGGGCACTTACACACCCCTGGCCCATACAGACACTGGCTTTTGGACCTGACACAAATAACAGCTTGGATGGTCATTTTCCTCTTTGGCCAAGAGAAAACGATGGCTGTGTTTTTCAAAAACTATTTGAAATGTGGATTCATCGGACCAAAAAACACAGTTCCACTGTTCTGCAAGCCCAGAGAAATAAGCTGCGCTTCTGGACAGTGTTGATGTATGACTTGTGCTTTGGATAGTAAGGTCTTATCTTGCATCTGTGGATGCAGCGGTGAAAGGTGTTGACCAACAAAGGTTTACTGAAGTAATCCCAAATTCATGATATCCATTACAGATTAAATTATGTTTTTTAAGACAGTGATGTCTGAAAGATCAGAGATCACGTGCATTCAGAAGTGGTTTTCGTCTTGTCTTTTGACAATATTTGACAATACTCCTTGAATCTTTTAACTATATTGTGAACTGTAGATGGTGAAATGCCCAAAATCCTTCCAATTTGTCTTTGGGGAACATTGTTCTCAAAGTGCTGGATTATTTGCTGAAGCATCTGTTGGCAAATAGACAAGTCTCGAATGATCCTTGCTCTTGAAGAACTAGGCTGTTTTTGGAGGCTTGGGATTTGGGGAATTTACATTAGTAAAGGCATCCCTATTTACACATACAGTTTGCATTTTCACATTGAGAATCAATGGGTTCATCCAAAAGCTCAAAAATTTTGCTTTCAGAGGCATTAAATGGAGTTAGAATGACATTTTTTCCCCTATATGCATTCAGGAGTGGCGCATAATAAACTATTTGATAAAAAAAAAAAATCTTAAAATTTCATAACTTAGTCCCGCTGTCCACATATGAGGGCATAAATTTTTAGGAAAACGATGTGCTCTAGAATTGTTTATTTTGTTGCTTTTTTATTATGTGTGTAAAGATCTCCTCCAAGGGATGACACTTGACGCAGTGGCTCAAAGGTGAGGGTCTTTATTACTAACCATAATAATTACAATAACATCGTGCAAGGAGCACTCTTTAAACAGCCAGCTTAATGACACAACACAGTAACTCTCATGTCACTCTCTCCCCCCCATGGAGGCCCTCTGGCTGCCTTTTATGCCGCTCTCCCCGTGCTCACTGAAATTAGAGACAGGTGTTAGACATAATTTAGCTCAGGTGCAAGCGCCCTTACCGCTTTTCTCTCCCGGACGGGCGCTTGACCACGCCCCACTGCCACAATGTGCTACTAGTTACAAATCAAAAAATGAAATGGAAAATGCACATGGAAGTCACGTGGCGGTCTCAGGAGGTTAACTTGTATTGCACCCGGAATATTCTTTTGATAGAAATAGAATTCAATTACTTTAATGCATTTAAAATATATATTAACCATTTTCAATGTTCAATTAATATTCAAATTTGAATTTTGTGGCTTTTAGGTCATGTGTTTTACCTTTGATGCCATCTATTTGCTAGTGTACTCCTAAATGCTAATAAAATATATTTGAGCAAATATATCTTTTTTTTTTACAGTACCACGTACATGGCTGTGACGTAAACTAAAGCCTAATGTCTACTTAAAAAAAGAGATGAGTTCTTAATCTTTATAGGAAATATTCTAACACAGGAAAGAAAAGTGTGTTTGTCAAGCCAATATGTGGGCACTTTAAGGACATTTTTGTTTACTTTTGTACAATACAAAATGCTTGTAATGTGTTGGGTCGCCACTTGTTCTCCAATCTATGTCAGGAAGCAAAACCAGTCGAGAACCACTGTGCTAGAGTACATTCGTTAATGTTTAACATCACTAACAGTCTCTTCCTATTTTACGTGTGTGTGTGTGTGTGTGTGTGTGTGTGTGTGTGTGATGCTCGTGCGTTTTAGGACAGGCTGCTGATTTTTGTGGATCTGTCCAACAGTAGTCAAATAGCCCTGCGGTTTATTTCAGGCTTTGGAAATGCAGCTGGAGAGCTGGAGATGTCTGAAACAGCAGGGTTCCTATGAATACTGTAATTAAACTGCCACCACCACTGCTTCACATATGCACATGTACGTGTGTGTGTGTGCAATGATGTGGGCACACGAGTATGTGAGAAACCCTCTTGCTGTTTGTTGATAAAGAAGATGTCATGTGTAACTCACCACGCCCTGAGCCGCGATAAGGGCAGCAAGGGTGCTGCGCCCAGACGTTCCTGGAGGACAGAGACTGAGGCGTATCTCCTGACCCTGGATCAGCTGTCTGTCCATCTCCAGCAGAACAGCTTCAGCTTGTTCCGCCGTCTCATACTCCACCACAGCAAAACCCCGCACTGGACTGCCCTCATCCTGTGCCAGCTACAGCACACACACACACACACAAATACACACACACACACACACACACATAGTCAGGGCTCAACAGGATTTTTCTATTTTTCATTTATTTTCTATATCAAAAAATATTAAATATATATATATATATATATATATATATATATATATATATATATATATATATATATATATAGGCTGCACGATTTGGGGAAAATGTCATATTGTGATTACTGAGGTTAATATTGCGATATGCGATTGCGATATAATAAACAAATGGTATCATGAGTCATCTTGCTTGGTTATCAAGGAAAATGCACAAATAGATTACTGATAATGCTGAAATGTGTATTTCTCAGCTCAAACATACAAACTAGCAACAACTATAAATGCACATTGTTTTCAAGTATTTTTACAAAATTAAATAAAATCTTTGCATTACTTGTTATTTTCTCAATATTACACCTAAATAAAATAGAACAATGAATAAGAACATACAAATTTTCACGAAAATAAGATTGTCGAAACAAACAGGGATATTTAATCAGGATGTAACATGTACTTTCTATAAATTCTTTTGAAAAGGAAACTGGATATAAAAGTGTGGTTCACTCAATCAAACCACTAAAACTGTTGTTGTTGTTGTTGTGTAATTATATATATATATATATATGACAACAACATATTTTAATGTTGTTGTCATTTTAATGTTATTATTCACATAAGATTGATCTTATGATGATCTCATCAATGATGCTACATGTTGCAAGCTGCAGACAGCGGGGGTGAGAGACGAGCATCTCCGTGTTAGAGTGCGCATCAGCCTCTTCCTGTCTCGACACCCGCTCAGACTGGGTCTCTTCCGTGACAGTTTTGGAGTTTGTGTTTATTTACATGGCACGCTCCCGTATTGCATGAACTTTAATTAAGGATAAAATAAAGACATATCGCAAAGCTGTGATCTGTGTTTCTATCAGACATTCGAGCTGCAGACAGCAGGGGTGAGAGACGAGCGTCTCCGTGTTAGAGTGCGCATCTCACGGCGGAACATTAAATCTATCCCGGTCTCGACTCCCGCTCAGATTGTGTCTGTTCCGCGACTGGATGAAGCAGCTCTGACTGCACAGAGAATGTCAGTTTTGGAGTTTGTGCTTATTTACATGTCACACTCCCGTATTATATGAACTTTAATTATTAATGAAATAAAGACATATCGCCAAGCCGTGATCAGTGTTTCTGTGTTATTTTTTCTGGCCACCAGTTCAGTGTCAGTGAGAATGGGCTGTCACGTCCACACATGCACTTATTTATTTAATATAATCGCAGCATTTTATATATATATATGTGTTATATTATATATATATATATATATACTTAACTAAAGACTTAAGAAAAATACTTGGATATTTAAATAGCTGGAAGCTAATTTAACAGCTATTTCAATGACATCTATACATTCATAAAAACAAGCATACAGAGCAAAACTTGTGATTTGTTTAATCATTTTAACTAATTGTAACTGATGACATATTTAAATCAGAAAAACAATGTTCAATACATCACAGCAAATCAAATGTTTACATTTGCAATGTAAATACATAATCAAAAAACATAGGATGTAGTGACATCTCAGCACTGGCCCAATAGTAACAGTTTTGTAAACTGACTTAAAACTCACACTGGCCCCGGGCCATCATTGCTTAGCCCTGATAGGGCTTAGAATGTGTGACATTACTGAATGTGTGATTTCTTTTCGTTATTTTATGAAACAAGAAAATTAACAAGTTCATTCATTTTCATTAAAACCCTCAACTGGATATCTCCTAAATAATTGATGCAAAATACACCTACAGATATGAGCTACACAGCTACAAATATATCATATGCAGAGCCTTGAGGAAGCCATTGATTTGTGTCTTCTGGTGTTGATTATTGAATTGCCTGCAGCTAACGGATATGCTTTATGACTGAGACGTCTGACATGAGAAATGAATCCCTATTGCATGCTAAGCACTACTTTCATATCAGAGCGGAAATGTAGTTTCATCATTGAGTATTGTTCCTATAGAAAATGTGTATTTCCATATACACATAAAGGAGACTGGGGACATGGAGAAGTTGTCATAAAGGTTATATCTCAGTAAAGTCCATTTGCACAAATGTGTGTTTTCTCTAGCAGAGGTTTTGTATGTTACTTTCAAACACTGAGTTCACAACCCTCTTTAATAGGACTGTCACGACTATGAATTTGGCTGACAATTAATTGTTAAACATATAATTGCAATTATGCCGATTAATTGTCTGTTTTAGGGCTGTTTTGATTATGATGATTATGATGATTAATTGTCATACAGATTGTAAAACTTTTCTCATAGGTTTATGTGTGCTTCATAAACCTTAAGTAGCAATGTATTCATATTTAACTTTTACATGGTCAATTTTTCATTTATACTGTTGCTGTTGGATAGGCAACCTGAATAGCTACAATATAATATAATATTAAAGTATGCATTAGTAAAATACAGTATTTCTAAGTATTTAAGGCTCTTCGATGAAACCCACAAGCCCTTATTTCAAATGAAGAAAAACCATTGAGATTCTATGTTTCTTCATCCTATCATCTCAGGCATGTGTATGAACCCACAATGACAAACAACATTTGCTATTACACAATCGTTAAATTAAAGCGAAACCCGAGTGCTTTGCATTCACTAAAATCCTTGTTTATATTTTCTTGGGAATTTGGCGAGAACCTCCACAGACAGCGCGTGCATCACAGTGATTCGAGTCTGGTTCAGAAGAGGTTAATCTGATGCACTCTACAGGAACTGCACTTAGTCCTCCAAAATACATTTTCACTATTATCACATTTTTGTTATAGTTCTTGGGTACAGAAGCAAACATAATCAAACCACACTGGGATATATTAAGGCAAGATTTTTACCAAAAGGTTAAATGTGTTCTTAGAACAAAGGTATTTTAAATGAAACTCAGGTCGGGGCATGTTGTCACATTTCCATTGAGGCAGGTTGTCATGTGTGTTTTAAATGTCATACATGTATACACTATGTGTTGGCCAAAAGAATGTTTTGATATTTTTGTATGTAACATTTTCAAATTTTGTGGTTTAAGTTATTTCACTTTCTGCATCTTTATTGTTTTACGTGCAGTTGTAGATTTATAAATGGTGGTTGTGATGGTGGAGACACATGAAACCTATGCCACTGGTTTAGTGGCAAGTTCCACAGTGACAGCTTGCCCCATATAGTGTGACAATATGCCCCACTATTGGGACATGTTGTCACAAAAGGTTAACGTGTCCAATGAACTTTCTTTTTTCCTGCATAAGAATGGTGACAATGTTCAATGGGTTTTTTGTTGCCAAGACTTCAAGATTGTGGCTATGTAGAAACTGACTTTCAAAAATAAACTTACCCCGAGAAATATTCACAGGATACAAAAGTGACAACTAGACCCGGTCTCCCCTATACATGCACTACTTGAATCTAGGCTAACACCAACTCTGAACTAAAGTTTGCTCTTTTAAGTCTTTATGTTTTTGGAGTTTTGGAGTCAGATGCATTAAGTAGCTACTATGATATTTTAGATTTTTTAGGAGGAAACAGATTTAGATTTAGACTACATCTTTTAGAGCAGTGCAGGAATCTAAAGTGTGTTTTGGTTACTTTTTTTATGGTATACAAATACCATAATTTGTTGTATAGAAACTACAGCTACACTAGTTTAATGTAAGACAGTATTTAAGTGTTAAAGGTTACATTACATTTCATATTTCACTACATTCACAGTCAATTTTTTAAGTCAGCAGCAAATCTGGTTTAAAGCCAGATCTCCGTTCCAATCCTACAAGAGTCATGGAAAGAATTTTAAACAAGGAATTGACTGGCTTCCTAGAAACAGTGCATTCTCCCAGAGACGGAGTCTAGTTTTAGATCTGGACATGGTTGGATTAATCAAAGTATGATATTATGTCATCATTGCTTTTGACATCAACTGACTCAGCATAGACATCCATTGATACATCGTTTAATTTCTCCACCCATGTGAAAATCTACTGTAGTTTTTGCATAGTAACTAATTATAGTCTTTTCTTTTTCTTTTATTTGTATTACTTTATCTGTTTGTTGCAAGACCATTATAACATCAGGTACTGTAACTGGATGGCTTCTCTCAAGTGGCCCCCCAAAAATTATAAAGTCACTTAAGACACAATATTATGATAAAAAGATGAATAAAAAAATAGTTAAATGATGAAACAATATATATACTGTAATAAAGTTCCTCTACTTTGACACAAGTATGAACTTGAAAGGAACTGACTTATTACATTCACAAAAAATAACCTTGAGACTAGTTGGCTAAAAAAAAAATGCTAAAATGTCTATAGAATGTGTTAGTTCTGAGAAAAAAAATCCAACAAACCTTGTTTGCGGATGTGTTTTTGATGGTTTTGATATTATCAAATGCAATGACATCCATACATTTGTAACTTTGGCTAAAGTGTCCAATCTGTTATTGTGGCCACCAAACACAAACACACATTAAATCAAATTCCACACAAGACAAGAGGCACATGCACAAAAGTTTACTCAATTCTCAAATTCCCATCACAATTACCAGCCAGTGTTTTTGAATCTCACAGTCCTTATAAGGAACCACACAGGGAATCAAGAACATTCACAAGGTAAGCCTGAGTAAACACATTCACTCTCCAGATGTGTTGTGAGGTGCTGCCTTTCATCATTTCTTTCAATTGGCCTCTGGGGAGACCAGCGGTACAGCATCAAAACATCTTCACCAACTGTCACGGACTGATCAGTGGAAAGAACTGCCTCCTCTAACACTCCTGCCTCATGTTCAGCTTAAAATGACCCTCTCTGGATAGTAATGGCTTTTAAATATCTTGAAAACGACATTTTATGTTCTTGATTTGGCTGTTTTAGGATGTTTCCTACAGCCTTTGGGGCAATTCAGATGGAACGCATAGATTCATTAAAAATGCTACATGCAGCGCAACAAATTGAACAGAATGATGGTGACTCCGGATGGATTTTTACAAGTTACAATTCTTACAAAATTGCACATGGCATCTTAAAAACACAGCGTTCGGGCGCTGAAGAAACAAAAAGTCAACATCAAGACATCGTCAGTCTAATGTACGTTTACACAGAAAAATTATAAAAAATGCAGAAATGAATGTAGTGTGAATGGATCCGCGATGAGGAGGAGGGCCGGGCCCTGAATTGGGCTAATCAGCCGTGAAGGGGATAAAGATGAGCCAGAGGCGCCAGTTCTGGAGATAGAGAGCCAAATGCAAGTATATGTATGTTGATTTAAGTTAATTTATGATATTAAAACTTACGTTGACTGTTCAGCCAGTCCTCACCTTCTCCTTGCACACTTTACCATTACAAGATCTTTAAGATTGAATTGAGTCTTTATGGTCCCATTTAGAACAAATGTGTTCCTGCATAAAGAAAAATCTAGGCACATTGTAATGAATGGGACAGAATGTCTAGAGAAAAGTTTTTTAAAACTTTTGGTCTAAAAATGGGGCACTTCTGCACAAGGTGCTTGGAAAAAACAGCAAGACGCCACAATGTCAAAGACGTTCGTCTAGAACGTTTACATTGAAAAAGTATCTAATTGCTTGGTGTGAACGGCCCCAAATGCTGTTTTCTTACTTAAAGCTGAAGTGTGTGATTTCTACGCCACTGATCTGAACTGCAAAAATAAACCGTTTTCAAAAAAACTTTCTGAATACGACCCCCATCTGCCATTGATCGAACAAATAGAAAGTCCTGCCCCAAACTAATGCCATGTTGTTGGGCTGAATGAGTCGCTCAAAACTGAACCCTTTTTATTGTGCCACAGGAACATGGTGTTTACAGTTTTTGAGAAAATTTACCTACAAATCGCTAACCAAAGCTTGGATAGAAGAAAGTATTTTAACACCAAAAAAAAAAAAAAAAAACACACACACACGCTTTAATTCAATTGCTTGGTCTGAACCCCAGATAAATTTTACACCTTGAAAAATCAAGTATATTTCAGCCTAAGTAAGGCACATTTGAATTAACACAGAAGCAAGCCGAGTCTTTACTATCACCAAAACGCAGAATGAGACACTTATGTCTGCAAGCCTTTTTCATGTGGAGATCAAAGGGGCATTTGACACTGATGCCCTGAAGCAAATCATGAACATGGCTTCACGATTGTTGTAGCAAAGTGGATAGCCACAGTCTGCTGGCTGATTAATATTGCGGAGAATGAGAGTTTAAGAGATTTAATGCCCATTGCAATGAATATGCAAACTATGTGCAGACTAGTTCTTTCAATTAGTCAAACTTCTACTTCGACTTTGGTAAAAGTTTAATGTTACTTGATTTGGTGCTATTTCAGTGCATTTCTATCTTTATACTGTTGAAGGCTTTGTTTGGAAAATTTTAATAAAGCATTATATTGTTACATATTGTTTTGTTTTCTTTCCTAAGAAGGAAATAAATGCATTTTAAAAGGAAAAGAATAATATTTCGAATCAAGTTTCAGCACTTTCAAAATATGCGATTCATCGCAATGAACTACGAAACTTTATGTGATTAATCGAGATGACAGCACTACTTTTTTCACATTGTACTGTACTTTTGGGACCAAACAACAGGATATTTGCATCATCATTGTGACAACCAGCTTAAGTACTAATTGAAGATTTTAACCACTGTACCTAATGACTGGTAAAGATGAGTTTCACTCTGTTATTGAAATATTATCCCTTTGGATTTACCACCAAAACACACACTATCTGTCATGGATGCATTGCAATACATTTTAAGAATGTAAACTATTCTCTGAAGGCATTTTATTCAGACGCAAGCAGCAATGAGAAATGCTTTATACTGCATTAATTGTGACAGAGAGTATGCAAATATTGATTTTACGCGATTAATAGCAGTTCACTTCTGCCATTTAGGTCGGACTGCTTTCATACCAACTGCAAACTGTACTGGAGTTGAAATTGACCACACCTTAGACCACCTTTGTTCGGTGCGCACCCAAAGTTTTTAATACTCTTTTGCACGAACCAAACTCAGTCAAACAGACTGGGGTCTCCACGAAAAGCTCTAGTGTTCAAGCAAGAAGAAAGTGGAGGAAGAATATGATCAACTATTGGCAGTAAGTCTGAGGGAAATGAGACCCCTAAGAGAAGATAGAGGGAAAGTAGAAAGAGAGAGAGAGAGAGAGAGATAATTGGTGGTAACCCAATTAGTGAATGAATGAATGAATGAATGGATAATATGCTAGTGAGGGAGAATAAGATGGAGAATAAAGAGCATACATGAAGACAGGATGTTGTGAGGATGTAAGTGGAAGAGATGAACACAGACTGATTAAAGGACAGAGACTGAGAGGAGTGAGATAAAGGATGGTGTGATAGAAACAGGCAAAAAGAAATAGAGAGGGAAAATGAAATAGGCAGCAAAAAACTCAAAGACCCAAAGTGGGATTCCATTCATTTACATGACACACACATACGGTGGTGATATTGTAGGAAACCATGAAACTGTACTGTACTACTGTGGCCTGGTTCTTTCGTTCACACTGTCACACTGTCTCTCACACACACACACACACACACACACACACACACACACACACACACACACACACACACACACACACACAAAACGTATGCCCTTGGCAGTAATAAGTGGTGCGGTATGTCTCGGAGGAACCAGGGCTTATCTGTGCCAGTTATAATGCAGTCAGGACAGTGTATGTAAAAGTCTAAATATAGAAAAGGAAAAGCATTTGTCATTTGAAAAAGTGTCAAACAGACCTGTGGTGTGTATGAGTGTGCTTTTGAACACTAACCAGCAAATTCACACCGCTCCCAGAGTCCTTAGCTCTGGAATACACCGTTTCAAATTCCTGCTTTTAAAACCGCAGCTGCAAAATCAGCATTCAATGAAGGAAATCCTGTAATACACATACAGTATTTGCTACATGTGTTATCCAGATTAATTGCCGAAACTTGACACTTTTTGAACACAAATTTGTTAACTCTTTAACTACAAACATCATGAGATTAACCTGGATAAATTATAAAAAATAACTGACAACCCTAGTTTCATTTCATCAATTGCCCAAGTATGTTTATTTGTTGCCTAAGCCAAAGGTTTCGATTTAGTATTTAAGTATCGAAAGTTACCAGATGCAAGTATCGTATCAAAGCCAAAAGGTATTGATTCAACCCTAATATACTGTGTGTGTGTGTCTATATATATATATATATATATAGACACACACACACACACACACACACACACACACACACACACACACACACACACACACACACAGACAAGCTTTTTAGTTGTGTTGCTATTGCTCATACTGCGATGACAACTGACTGACCAATGAGATAAGAGCTTTTTATAATTTTTCCTTGTTGGTGGCGCTAATCATTTGGAGAACACTGGCATTGGACGTGCACACACACCCAGAAAATGATATACTTAAAAATATATAATTCCAGTTCATGAACCCTTTGTACGGCAAACATAAACCCGGTCTATTTTTGAAAGTCTGCTTTTGTTTTGTATTTTGTCTTAAATATACATTGTTTAATATGTATATCACTGTTCCTCTTATGGCATTAAAAAAAGCAGCCAGGTTCTGCAATTTATTTGCACTAAGCTAATAAAATAATATCCCATAAAAAGATTTGTTACATGCAATGTTTTAAACAAACAAATTGCAGAACCACACTGCTATTTTTACTGTTAGGACAATATAGCAAAGTATTGCAATAATTTAAATAAAGAAAAAACTGTGAGCAAGTGTTTTCTGTTATATTATTTTTAATACATGCATCATATTTTATACTATACCTGTTATTCTTACGTGTATTCATATAACTTTACCTTGTGTTATATTATCCAGGCATTATACAAAGAGAAGTTGAGTTGGGGAGTCTGGAATATAGACCTACTTGTAGCTAAATACATGTGCAAATAAATATCCAACAGTGCTCTTTACTCATCTCACGCATATAAAAACAGATTATATACTCCACAAAATGCACCAACACCTTGGAAAGAACATAATGAAACAGTTATGCAAAAGTAGGTAAATGAATGATTTAACAGCGTTCAATATATTCATCTCTAACAGCTTAAGGGTGCGGACAGGAGACTGGTATAACTGCTACACTGCCTGCTGCACAGGAGTGAAATAGTTTTTAGTTTTATTTTTGTACGGACTCTGTGTGAATAGACCTTCTGCCAGACGTTTGTCTCGCAAAATCGTCATGGATTTAGTGTGAACAGGCCTTAAGATTTAAACTTGGTTGTGTTACTTGTCCCACACCATTAGTGCTATAGACATAAATGATACCTCAAGCTGTGTGGCTTGTTGAGGAGAGGAGTGCTTATACTTTACTAAGAATTCAGACTTGGAAGAAAACACAGCTGAAAAACAACAACAATAACAACAAAATCCTTAGTTCAAATCCATAGACTTATATTAAAGGAGGGACCAGAGCCAAAAGGCACTTTTCCACCATCAGGTCGAACGGTTCTGAGCACAATGAGTGGTACCGGTATCATTTCACATGTTTGGAACGTTACAATCGACCCTTCGCTGAGCTTCGCCCCCTTGGTTACGATCGTCCACTCTGAAAAGCTTTGCAGAACTCCTCATAGGAATGAATGGGAGATTGTCGTGAACAGCACGGTTTATGGCAAAATATTTACATAAACGGAATGGGTAATATTATTACGTGAGCTGGAACGTAGAATGACATCAAAAAGCATATTTATCTGATTTATTTTTGTAAAATAAATTGTTAAATTACACAGTAATTTGATTTAATATTGTGCAGACTGTGAATCAGAATTGAGACAAATGATTATCGCAGTCTCTAGAAAAGAGAGAATAGTCATTTGATAGTGATTACTCAACTGATAACATTAATGTAAGAGAACAGAACTGCTTATAATGTCTCAGTACACTCATTTGGAACTCTTTATTTACTAGCCAATCACCTTTACTAAGTTTTAATGTTATGTTATTAGCTTAAATTTACCTTGGAGCAAATGCATGTGTCCCATGTGTGCTGATGTTATATATGTTCATATGGGAATGAGGAATGAACTGAATCCATAGCATGCTCTTCTCAATATTTAAAGATTTCTTTAAAAAGAAAAAACACTGCATGAATCCTCTATAGGTACCTCATGTAACTATTACAAATGACTCAGCAACAATGTTTTTAAATAATTTCGACACAATCCCACTTAAAACACACAGAAACCCTACATCTATCCCTACCACTAAATCTAACCCTAAACCTAACCTTAGTAACAGTGAATGAGACTATTGTGAGACTTAGACTACCGGGGGGTTACCTTCTGGACACAGCCGTTAGTTAAACTGTGCCCAGGACAAAGAACCATTCTAGTGGAACGGCTGAAGTGACGTGGCAATTAACTATTGGTCACTTGCTCAGTCATTTCATTCTAATCCTGATTTTGCAGTACTGAAGTGAAAAAAAAATAACAACGTAACTTTGTCAATGAGGATGAATCGGTACAGAATGCTATGATTCCGCAATGAGAACAGTTTGGATCCTATGGTGGAAAAGAATCTACAGAGACTTAGTAGTAGCTTTTTTATTTGAACCAGTAGTAACCGCATAGCAACTACCCAGAACACCCTAAAAACTACAAAGCAACATGCAAGATACAACTCTGACCATATCAACAACCACATAGCAGTGTACTACAAACAACTTTGAACACCTCAGCAACTGTATAGAAACCTGTTATCTCCGAACACCTCAGCAATTGCATAGCAACTTGATAAAAGGAACTCTGAGCATCTTAACAACTGCATAGCAACGTATTAAAAACAACTCTAAATACCTCAGCAAACATATAGCAACACACTAAAAACACTCAAAACACTTCAGCAACCATATAGCACTGTTCTAAAAACAACTCTGAAAACCTCAGCAACCATATAGAACCATTCTAAAAACAACTCTGAAAACCTTAGCAACCACATAGCAACGCAGTGAAAACAACTTCAAACACCTCAGCAACTGCATGGCAACGTGCTAAAAACAATTCCAAACACCTCAGCAAAGTACTAGAAACAATTAAAAACAACTGAGCAACTGCATAGCAACGTGCTAACATCAACTACAAACCCCTCATCATCTGCATAGCAATGTGCTAAATACAACCATGAAACACCTGAGCAACATGCTAGAAACAACTCTGAACACCACAGCAACCGCATAGCAACATACAAAAACAAACAAAAAAAGCTAAACACCATATGGTATCATACTAAATACAATTCCAAACACCTCAGCAACCGTATAGCAATGTACAAAAAACAATTCCGAACAATTCAGCAACTGCAAAGCAACTTGATAAAAGGAACTCTGAGCATCTTAACAACTGCATAGCTACGTATTAAAAACAACTCTAAATACCTCAGCAAACATATAGCAACACACTAAAAACACTCAAAACACTTCAGCAACCATATAGCACTGTTCTAAAAACAACTCTGAAAACCTCAGCAACCATATAGGACCATTCTAAAAACAATTCTGAAAACCTTAGCAACCACATAGCAACGCAGTGAAAACAACTTCAAACACCTCAGCAACTGCATGGCAACGTGCTAAAAACAATTCCAAACACCTCAGCAAAGTACTAGAAACAATTAAAAACAACTGAGCAACTGCATAGCAACGTGCTAACATCAACTACAAACCCCTCATCATCTGCATAGCAATGTGCTAAATACAACCATGAAACACCTGAGCAACATGCTAGAAACAACTCTGAACACCACAGCAACCGCATAGCAACATACAAAAACAAACAAAAAAAGCTAAACACCATATGGTATCATACTAAATACAATTCCAAACACCTCAGCAACCGTATAGCAATGTACAAAAAACAATTCCGAACAATTCAGCAACTGCATAGCAACGCCATTGCAACTACCCACAACAACCTAACTTTGTGATGACTTTTCCACTGGCATGCAAAAATGGATCAGAAGAATAGAATATGAAAAACACACATTAAGAGGCATCATTCAGACTATTAAATTGATTCAGGGATTAGATAACTGTACAACAGAAATAAATGACAGAAAATGTGTGTTTGTATATGATGACAGTCTGTATGACAAATTAGGGCATAAAACAGTTTTAATTGACCTGCTGAGCTAAACAAATGGTGAACATCACTCGTCTCTTTATATTCTGTTCTCATTCCAAACTGATCACTGCTGTCATGGTTCTGTATCCTGCAGGGCACTTGACATAAATCTAATCCAGTAATGATGCTTTATAAGTTTCCTCCATTAGGCCTTTTATGCATTAAAACTTTTTTAGACAGGAAGGAGAGAGTGGTCAGGCTGCAGGGTGCCAGTGTCAGAGTGCTGTACTGCTGTGCATGGGTGCAGTCAGACCCACTGAGACGCTAAAACAACCGACCATTACTGACCTCAAGACAGGGAAATCAATACAACTACTGTTCCACCTCCATTTACACACACATGCTTTTAACAGTATATCAGACCATAACCCACTCCATCAGCAGCAAATATGGTTGTTGCCTGGATGTCTGCATGGTGTGTTTCCTCCGGTTAGGACATGTTCTATTTCATATAGTAGATGGCTGACCTTTGAGAGCGATACATTGAGCCCAGTGGGATTCAAGTGAGGAGAGGTGCTGGGCGGTCTCAATGAAAGAATAATGTCAAGGCAGTGGAGAGATACAAACAAATCACACATATGTTACTTGAAAGACCTTCTGAATAGTAACATAGATATGGCTTGGGGCCCCTGGGGCCCCAAGTCAAAACAGCTCTGCATCAAGCCTCTATTATATTATGGTCCCTGGATATGGCTGGGGGCTCAACTTTAATGTGCATATATGGGAAAATCAAATCCAAAGTCTAGAAAAGTAACAGATCACCTCTTATAAATAAGTCGCACATTTTGAGGTGTCATAAGCTACACACTAGAAATGTTTAATATTTAATAATAATTCCAAAAGCAAACGAAGGCAGCATTATGCCATTGGTTGTGCTGTATAATTAAGAAAATAATGTAACACAAAAAACATACCCCCAAAAACAATGAGGGGTGATTTTATAAGCATGATCAAATGGGTGTATTTTTAATTTTTCTTTTTTCAAATGAACCACATGTGATCATTAATAATGCAGCAGCATTAAAAATCAGATCACTTCAATCAATATTAGCATTGTTATACATAAAACATTCCTGGTTGCTTTTGTAGACATGTCTTGTTATGTAACAGCTTCAAGCTCAAAGATGTCTTTAAAAAAGTGTGTTATGACAGCAATCAAAATCTACCGAGGGTGTCAGGTCACAGGCCAGCAGATGAGCTGGACTTCACATCAGTCTAAAGTAAAACACATAAACAAACAGAGAGTAGATAAAGTGAGAGAGGGATGGAGTAAGAGAGAGCGATAAAGACAAAATAAGGGTAAAAAAAAATTACCTTGAAAAAAAAGACCTACATATCATGTGTGACAGGGTCTCACCCCCTTAATAAAGCAAAACTTGTCCATGCACTTCGATTTCGAAAGTAGTTTCTCATTAATTTTTTTCCATAAGCATTTAACCCTCCTATGGTCTTAGGGACATTTTTGACTCGGGAAAGGTAAAGAACACATTATAAATACTGCATAGATTTTGGTACTGAACCAAATGTTGTGACTTTGTCAAGACCATCAAAACAAACTAAATAAAAAAGAAAATGTGTTTTTGTATTTAATAGTTTAAAAAAAAATTCAATTTAAAACGTCTAGGTTATGGATGTAACCTCCGTGCCCTGATGGAGGGAACGAGACGTTGTGTCGAAGAAACGACACTAGGGGTCTCTCTTGAGCACTGAATATGCCTCTGATCTATTAAAAAAGGCCATTGGGAATTAGGCAGACAGTATTTGCATACCCCGCCCCCAGACATAAGGGTATAAAAGTGGGCAAATAAGTCGAGTTCATTCAGGATTTTTCTGAGGAGCCAAACATGGTCCGGCCACTACAGCGGCTCGGCTCAGCGACGTGGCCGGGAGGACACACGTACCCATCCCCAATGCCCCATAAAAATTTGTCGGAATCCTTTTGATTGCCCTAAGCAGGGGAACAAGGCGACGCTTGCCAACCTGGGAACGGGCTGAGCCTAGCCAGGCATCTTTTCTCTCTATGTTTCTCGCATAGAGCCAAACGGCTGGGGCCCTTACACGCATCGTGGGAAGGGGGTCTTACCCAGTTTCCTATTCTTTCAGGGGGAAAGACCCTGCGGAGATCACACCTGCCCAGAAACGGAGAGGTAAAGTGGCGAATACATCACATAGGCCATTCAGGTCACATGTGGAAATATGGTGTGGTGGTAGATCCAGCCTCAAGGAGGGGGGAGTTGCTACAGCACGGCGACCGGAGGGCAGCTGAAACTGCCTAAGGGAGACCCGGATTCACTCACAAGTGGACCGTACTGCAGAAAATACACACAGGATGAGTCCAACAGGAGTCCCGACCTGTGGAGCACCTACTCCAGTACAGGGTAGATTTGAGTACCCACAGTGGATTGGGTACGCAAATTCCTCCGCCGAATTGCAGACCCACAGGGCTAGGGAGGAATCATCCAGGGATCCGAATATACGGAATCTCCTGGGAGAGAAAGCACACAGTTTTACCTCAACCGAGGGAAAGGGCGCTAGGTGCAAGCGATCCACCCGGCCAGTCCATCAGCGTGTTACTGAGTTCTACCGGCTCGGACCTGAGAAAACACGGGATGATACTGACTCAACCCTGAGACTATAAAATCTCGCAAAGGTATTGGGTGTTGCCCAACCTGCTGCTCTACATATGTCTACCAGGGAGGTGCCCCTGGCCAGTGCCCACGAGGATGCAACACTTCTTGTTGAATGTGCTCGGACCCGCAAGGGGGGGACACGGCCTGGGTGTGATAGGCCAATGAAATGGCGTCCACTACCCAGTGGGAAAGCCTCTGTTTGGAGACAACATTCCCTTTCCGCTGTCCACCCAAGCAGACAAAGAGCTGCTCAGAACGTCTAAAGCTCTGCGTGCGGTCCAAATAGGTACGCAAAGCATGTACCGGACAGAGCAACGAAGGGTCTGCCTCCTCCTGGGGCAGCGCTTGCAGGTTCACTACCTGGTCTCTGAAGGGCGTGGTAGGAACCTTGGGCACGTGGGAACCTTGGGCACGTAGCCCGGTCATAGTCTTACTCCAGGCAAGTGTCGCTAACAGAGAACGCTTGCAGGTCCAGCAGGGCAGTCTTTTGAGAGAGGGCCCTGAATCCAACTGATTCTAGCGGCTCGAAGGGGGGTCTCTGAAGGCCGTGAGGACCACTGAGATATCCCAGGAGCGGAACAGGCTTGGCCGGGAAGGATTTAACCTCCAGGCGCCTCTTAGGAACCTGATTATTAAGTCGTGTTTACCCAGAGACTTGTCGTCTACTGTGTCATGGTGGGCCACGATAGCAGCAACGTACACCTTCAAGGTGGAAGGGGACAGCCTCCCCTCCAACCTATCCTGCAGGAACAGGAGCACCGATTTAACTGTGCACGTCTGTGGGTCTTCAGCCCGGGAAGAACACCAATTTGCGAACAGGCGCCACTTCAGGGTCGTAAAGTTGCCTGGTAGAGGGGGCACTGGCTTGGTTGATCTTGTCTACGACGGCAGGTGGTAGACTAGCTAGATCTTCCGCGTCCCGTCCAGGGGCCAGACATGGAGGTTCCAGGGGTCTGGGTGCGGATGTCAGAGTGTGCCCCGTCCCTGAGAAAGAAGGTCCTTCCTTAGGGGAATTCACCAGGGAGGGGCTGTCGTGAGGAGTACGAGGTCCGAGAACCAGGCCCGGGTGGGCTAGTAAGGAGCCACTAGGGTGACTTGTTCCTCGTCCTCCCTGAACCTGCACAGCACCATGTTGGCGATTTATGTATGCTACCGCGGTGGTGCTGTCTGACCAGGATGCGTCAGGACACCTGCTGCAGGGGCACTCCTGCCCGTAAAAAGCAGAGGTCTGTCCAGGGTTTGAATGTTTGGCGGCAGGCAGGGGTGATTGTTACCCAGTGCGTGATGGGAGTCAGCGGATGGGAGTCAGCGAGCGTGCCGTGGGGCGGGTGGTCCGAGGGGGCGTACCCAGCGGAGCTGCACCCGCTGCTGTCCCCAGATCGCCTCCATCGCCAATCCCGTGGGAAGAAGGAGCAATGTGGGGGTGGCTGGAGTGGCTTGCTTTCTGTTGAAAGCAAGCCGCGACAGCAACGTTGCCATAGTCATGTTCTCACAGTGAGCGCATGAGCCATCCACAAACGCTGCCTCGGTGTGATCGCAACCCAGACACACGAGACAACGCCTGTGGCCGTTTGAAGCAGAGAGCACTCTACCGCATCCAGAAACTATGCAGGGGCGGAAGGGCATCTTTACAAAGACGCGTCCTGAAAAGGACGTTCAATGCCAGCTGCGTATTGCTCTTTTAGAGAAAATAACTCATTCAGAGAAATTTGCTCTTTTAAAAACTCTTTTAAGTTTGCGCTGTTGAAGTGCCCAGGGGCAAACTGAACTGCCGTGCAGAGAATGGAGAAAGCCGCTGAAGTGCGCCGTAGATCCAACAGCAGGCAAGCATCAGAGGAAACAGGAACAGGTGTGTGACTCGCAGCTGTCTGCAACACGACCATCGGCTCTGAAGAAAATTTCGGAATGAACTCTTTTTATACCCTTTATGAACTCTTTTGTATGTCCGGGGGCGGGGTATGCAAATACTGTCTGCCTAATTCCCATTGAACTTTTTTCATAGATCATAGGCATATTCGGCGCTCAAGAGAGACCCCTAGTGTCGCTTCTTCGACACAACATCGAAGTGAGCGACAGACGGGGAACAAATAGTTCCTTCTATTGTATTAGCGAGTCAATTTTGAACCGTATGGGAAGAACCAGATTATTTTGAACCGATTTGAACAGGTAATATGTGAGTTTACTAACATGAATTAATATAATAGTGTACAATGGGGCTAAAGCCCCTCCAATGGTAAAAGACCTATGGCATAGAATGTTCTCCTAAAACATTAGATGGCAGAAATAAGCATTACTACACCTTTCTAAACCCCTGTAAATTGGCAACAAAAGTTGCAGTGGGAAGTAATGGATTTGTTGCAATAGACATGCTAAATCTGCCAATTTTGACTGCTGGAAAAGGCAATAGAGATTAATTTGTGAAATTGCATGTCTTAAAATTTTAGCTTTAAACTATACACGTTTGATTTTCTACAAGCAGAATTAATCAGAAATTGTTTAAATATTGTTGAGATATATAAAATGCCAAAAGTTATTGAAATAAATGTAATTTGACGTTTTTAAAATTGTATTTAAAAAAAATCTTTAAAAATGATGTCCCTCCAATAATATTCACAATATAGCAACCCCCAACCCCCCCCCCCCCGCCCCATAAGACAATAGGAAAGTTAAATAAATAATAACCAAACCAACAAAATGTATTTCAAGCAAAAAGGTTAACCAGGAAAATTGACAAGAATGTGTATCTACATTGGTAAATGTAGAAAATGTGCTGTTCACACATACCATCAATAAAGAAATGTATAGATAATAACAC
This sequence comes from Xyrauchen texanus, assembly GCF_025860055.1. Taxonomy (NCBI): domain Eukaryota; kingdom Metazoa; phylum Chordata; class Actinopteri; order Cypriniformes; family Catostomidae; genus Xyrauchen; species Xyrauchen texanus. The sequence goes on along the minus strand of NC_068282.1, from coordinate 23,465,059 downwards.
AACTTCGCATGAAGGAAAATTGCAAGGGCAAAATTGACCAGTTATTTCAAAAGGGTCGTGTTCACACATGACCTCTAAACTGGAAATTGTAGATAATTTTCTGGAAAAGGCTGTAGGTGTGGACTTTGTGTGAAGCCCTACCCCCTAAACCAAACCCCAACCCTAAAACTAACCAGCAGTGGAGTCAAAATGTAATTTAACACTGGACGGCAGCTGAAGATTGGGTGCCAAGTTAACTGTGGAGAATGCCTCAAGTGCAGTTCAACACCTGAAAATCCACAGCCGCACCTGGAAGGGCTTTTTGCAGTGAAAAAGGCCAATTGCATGATAGTGTCATGTGAGTTTAGCTTGCTCAAGCCAGATATCATCATTAATCCTGCCTCTAATATGAAGAAACATATCGAGGTAAATGTAATATTTCTACTTACTAGATTCCGTGAATCTACAACGTAGCATGTAATTTAACTATCTATCACTGAGATTATTGGGTTGCTGTGAGAGATTAATGCAATGTTATCAATAGGTAGAGGCGCTTTACCTCTGGACCCATCGGCTCGCTGGTCTGCTGAGGCCCTGTTGAAGTTGTTGAGCAAGCACTACACTGACACCTTTAACGGTTGCACACTGTTACCATGTCAACAACTGCATCTCCCACTGAAAGCGTTTAAACGCGCTCCTCCCGCTGGGTCCCATGAGAGTTGTAGGCCCCTGGGCTTTAGCCCGTATAAGCCCTACATTAATTGGCCCCTGGGGCTGGGTGATAAAACAATCTCTCTGTTTATCGGGGAAAAAATTTTTTCCTCGATATTGATAATGAACTTTTGAGTAATTTTCTATACTTAGTCTATGTTCTACATCTAGAACAGGCGTGTTCATTACATTGATCGTGATAGCAAGACAACCACTGGTTGGTTGATCTAGATAAAATATAAAAGATTGTTTTTTTATTTCCTGGCATTGATTGACAGGTGGCTAATTTTGTGTGCTGTGCTTTACGTGTGTGTGTTTCAAGAGTGCAAATGCAAACGCTAATCAAATACATTTGATATTTCTGCCAATGGCCGTCTTGGTGAGGCATTAATATAAACCCAGTCGGTTATGTCTAAAGAGAATGTAAACAGTGGGACAAAAAGCGTATTTGTTTCAAAATGTCAGACTTGAAGTGTGCCTGTAACCGAATAGACCACTGTTTAGTATGTCATAAAAAGGCTATTAATCAAACAACAATATCAAGTAAACTACTTACAATTTTTTGGATGAATAACTTGAGTAGCTTTAAAAGTGTTAATGTAATCTAATAAAACATTGACATTTTTAATTATTTTTAATAATACCGACCCCTGATGTAGTGTTATTTTGTATAATAAATTACCGGGAAAGTAGAGATAATAAAATAATTTATAATTATGCTAAGCCTTTATAAAGTTTTTTCTAATGCCTGATAGAAAGGTATCTAACTTTGTAGAGCAATACTTCAGGCAGAATAGTCCCATCAGTCACTAATACACTTCAGAAAATTGTGCGTCGTACGTTAGAATGATACAAGAACTAAATCAATGCGGAACATAGTATCTCAAAAGGAGTACAACATGGCCCCCCATGCATTACTTAAAGGTTTTCAAAAATGATGCCATCCCAAATGTATATGACTTTCTTTTTTCAGCAGAACACAAATTAAGATTTTTAGAAGAATATTTCAGCTCTGTAGACCATACAATGCAAGTGAATGGGTGCCAACCTTTTTATGCTCCAAAAAGCACATAAAGGCAGCATAAAAGTAATCCATGTGACTCCAGTGGTTAAATCCATGTCTTCAGAAGTGATGATAAATTGGGTGAGAAAAAGCTCAAGTTTATCCAGTAGAGGGCGATATGCATGAAGAATGTAAATCACCAAAAAAAAAAAAGCAAAAGAAGAATGTGAAAGTGAAAGTGGAGACTGACTGAGCGGGGACGAAAAATGTATAGTAAAAATTGACTTAAATATTTATATGTTTCTCACCCAACCTTTTATATCACTTCTAAAGACATGGATTTAACCAATGGAGTAACATGGATTGGCTACTTTTATGCTCTTTTATGTGATTTTTGGAGCTTCAAAGTTTTGGCACCCATTCACTTGCATTGTATGGACCAAAACAGCTGAGAAAATCTTTCATTTTTGGGTGAATTATTCCATTAAAGCCCGATGTGGCCCCTGTACCAAACAACATTCCCCACCCCCTACTCTACCTCCTCTATTGTGCAAGACATGTCATGCCAAGTGACCCTGCTTTTATAGTGTTTTTTTTTTTTTGCTTTCCTAGTATTGTTTTGAACATGTTTTATGTGCAATAATAACATGCTCTGTCTGCATTAAGGGAATTTTTAGACCCTACACATAAATTGAATTTAATGTAATTGTTTCATACATTATGATTTAAAATGGTGATCAGTGTATTGAAAATAACTTTTTGATAGTGTTTATTATAAGGGGTCTAACTCAGTACTCAATACTCACAAATCATGAGTACTTTTAAATAAGCTACTCTTTTACTCTTATTACGTTTTTAGGACAGGTACTTTTACTCTACTCTCACTAAATTCTTTTGTGAAAGTACTTTTACTTGAGTATGATTTTTCAGTATTCTTTCCTCCCCTCCTGTTGGGAGATGATGCTGGTCAGTAATTCGGCAGAGAGGGGTCAATTTCAGGGTGCATGAACTTTTGGAAGCAACATATTGATTTCCTGTGTGATCATGTTGATTATTAATCAATTTATTGCCTATCAATATAATAAAAAATACATTTTAAATAACTGAAAAAAGGTGTTTCATAAAATAACTTTAGCGTTTGTCTAAAACACTATTTAATATACAGATGTATGTTAGGAGCATCAAAAGACAATATGGGTTGATCGACACAAACCTCAACTGATTGCTCCCCGAAAATTACCAATTGGAATTCCATTAAAAAACTCCACCACCCTGAATGTCAGTGTATTATTTTCACACTGGGTTTAATCTTTCCATTAGTCATTAACCACGTCCACCTGTAGATATATCAGGAAGTTGCCAATCAGTGTGTGTCCAGCTGTCAGGCTGCATATGAGTGTGAGAGCCCCTCAGATGTGACACAGAAGACCCAGGTCAGAACATGCCAGTCATGTACACGCTGAGTCATTTAATAACATAAATGCTGTCTTTCTCAAAAGTATCTCAAAGGCAAAAGGTAGTTCAGTTGAGGGTGGGGGGCTGCATGAGCGATACAGTGGGAGGTGAGTTGTGAGAGAGAGAAAAAGAGCTGACATTTTCTGTCAACAAACTCAACATTTTTTGTTTTGCCATTTCATAACACCACAGTGAGGAAAGTGAAGGGCATAAGAAACGTCATGGTTACTGTTGTAACCTCCGTTCCCTGATGGAGGGAACGAGACGTTTTGTCGAATGTAGTGACACAAGGGGTCTTTATTGAGAGCCTCACATACCTCTGAACTTGAGAAAAGGCCAATGAGAAATTGGCAGACAGAATTTGCAAGTCCTGCCCCCGGAAATACGGGTATAAAGGGAAGCAGGCGTGCGTCTGTCAGTCAGGTTTTTGCACTGAGGAGCCAAGAATAATGTACGGCCATTCACAGTAGTAGGTCTAGTGTCGTAGCAAAGGGGACACAGCGTCTCGTTCCCTCCATCAGGGATGTTGTGTCGAAGGTAGTGACACAAGGGGTCCCATTTCAAAGCGGCATGCACTAAACCGTACCGTTATGTGAACTGCTGGCACAGGTGTAAGCAGGCTGCTGCATGCTAGAAGCAACTGTATCGGCCACACGTAACCCTTCCCCAGTGCCCCCAGAAAAAGGTGTCATATAGAGACCTTAGGTTCCCAGCACCACTAAGGGGGAACAGGTGCTACATGACCATCATGGGAGCAAGACAGCCATCCACGGCCATTTCTCACTCTTTGTTTCTCACATAGAGAGTAAAGCGGCTGGGGCTATCTCAGTGGTTCTCAACCTTTTTTGAACAAACGCCCCCCTGACCTCTTCATGATCCTCTTAACGCCCCCCCCCCACCCCCCTCCCCCCTAAAAAAAACCAAAAACACTTCAGAAATACTATTACAGCCAAACTATTGCAACACTGATACCTGAAGAAACTGAAACAGAAGTTTCTTATTGTATTTAAACTACATGTAAAAGCCTCAAGTTGAGTAATATTTTGTTTTGAAAAAAATGCAAAAACACATGGATTGTTTGAAAGGTATTGCAAATGTATTTAGAAATTCAAACAACTTCAGGCTCACACACAATTTTTTTTAAGATGAACCAATCATGTGAACAATAACGTAACTAACCTAAATGGCCAATGAAAAAGCAGCGGTCGTTCGCGCACTCAATTAGGCAATATATAGCTACTAGGCTTAAAATTTGAATAGCCTACAAATGGTCATTTGATTTCAAATGACGAACAAAGCACTAATTATGCGCCTAATTATGTATTCCGCGTTATGTACAGAAAAAGCCGGTGAAAGCGCGCCTCTATTTTGCGCTGAAAATTCTCCGCCTCTTAAAAGCATGTGTAACTTAGGAAGCGGCTCTCCTGCCATATCCTCCTGGTAAAGTGGCAGCAGTAATCCGAGCAAGACGAAGACATAGGCTAAGGAGAAGAGCTGAAAAGATTTTTGCGCAGGCCGCCTGTTGAGTACCTCTGAGTAACGCCCCCCATTTGTGCCTCAGCGCCCCCCTCTCTGCTGCCTCGTTCACACCACCCCCCAACACTGTCCAAACGCCCCCTAGGGGGCGGTACCACCCCGTTGAGAAACGCTGGGCTATCTTAACGCAATGAAATGCGTCGGGGAAGGCGATCTTTCACGTTCCTATTCTTTAAGGGGGAAAATACCCTGCGGAGACCACATCCTGCCCAGATTAGGGGGAGGTGATATGTGGCCAATACACCACATGGGTTGTCAAGCCACACGTGGGAGTGGCTCAGTGGCAGGTCCTACCTGATGAGGGAGGAGCTCTACAAATACAATACAGGGAGTTGCCTGAAGAGGGAATTGTAGTGGCTTGTAGTGGGTCTGGTCGCAAATTCCTCTGCTGAATTTGCATTCCAGAAGGCTAGGGAGGAAGAACAAGCGAGAGCTTAGTGGCTAACCTGGGAGAGAAAGCACACTGGATCAACATGGTGAAGGGTGCTAGATGCAAGCGGAACACTCGGTCGGCCGTTCAGTATTACCGAGTTCTACCGGCTCGGACCTGAAAAAACACGGGACGAGAGCGACTCAACCCTGAGATTGTAAAATCACACATAGGTGTTGGGTGTTGCCCAGCCCGCTGCTCTGCAGATGTTTGCTAGGGAGGTGCCATTGGCCAGTGCCCACGAGGATGCCACACTTCTCGTCGAGTGTGCTCGAATCCGCAAGCGGGCGGGCACGACCTGGATCTGGTAGGCCAGAGAGATAGCGTCAATGACCCAGTGAGCTAACCTCTGTTTGGAGACGCCGTTCCCTTTCTGCCATCCGCCGATGCAGTCAAAGAGCTGCTCAGAACATCTAATGCTCTACGTGTGGTCCAAATAGATATGCAAAGCACGTATCGGACACAGCAATGAAAAGGCTGGGTCTGCCTCCTCCTGGGACAGCGCTTGCAGGTTCATGACCTGATCCCTGAAGGGGCTCATAGGAACCTTGGGCACGTAGCCCGGTCACGGTCTTAGGATGACGAGTATCTGCCAGACCGAACTCCACTGATGGGAACAGGTTTGGCAGGGGAGGGTTCAGCCACCGGGCGCCTCTAAGGAACCTGATAATCAAGTCGTGCTTACCCAAAGACTTGCCGTCCACTGCGTCGTGGTGGGCCACGATAGTCTAACTCCATGCCGAGAAAACAGATGCTCTGAACCGGGATGAGCTTGATCTTTTCCAAGTTGACCTGAAGCCCTAGAAGGCTGAGGTGCCTGAGAACCTGGTCACTGTGAGCGCATAGTAACTCTTGAGAGTGAGCTAGGATGAGCCAGTCATCGAGGTAGTTGAGTATGCAGATGCCCACTTCCCGTAACTTCGTGAAGATGCAAGGGGACAGGGACAGGCCAAACGGAAGAACCTTGTACTGATATGCCTGGCCGTCGAACACGAACCGTAGGAAGGGTTGGTGTCGAGGCAAGATGGAGACATGGAATTATGTGTCCTTCAGGTCTAACACCGCGAAACAATCTTGATGCCGAACGCAGGTCAGAATCTGCTTCTGCGTGAGCATTTTGAATGGGGGTTCGTGTAAAGCCTGGTTGAGAACTTGCAAGTCCAAGATTGGCCGCAACCCACCACCTTTTTGGGTACAATGAAGTAAGGGCTGTAGAATCCCTTCTTCATCTCGGCTGGAGGGACGGGCTCTATTGTGTCCTTGAGTAGCAAGGTTGTAATCTCTGCCTGTAAGGCGCAGGCATTTCCACCGTGCATCGAGGTGGAGAGAATACCGCTGAAATGAGGTGGGAGCCTGGCGAATTGAATCGCGTAGCCAATCAGATGGTCCTGGCCAGCAGACGCGACGGGTTGGACAGTGAAAGCCACGCGTCCAGACTCCGCACGAGGGGCAATAGAGGTACCATCCCAAGGTACCAATTGTCAAGCCGTGAATGCTGTGGGGAGGACGGAGGACTCCAGTCCAAGCCCATGCTCACGGCGGCCCGGGCATGCATGTTGGCTATTTGCGCGTCGGTCTCAGACTGTGCGGGCTGACCTAAAGGTGGCAGACCAGTCAAGTCCTCTGCGTCAGAAGCCTGAATGCTCTCCGATGCAGCAGCGACGTCATAATTTTTTTGAGATATCGACCGCATCCAGGAACTACACAGAGGTGGAAAGGCATCTTTAAAAAGACGCATCCTGAAAAGGATGTTCAACGCCTGCTGTGTATTGCTCTTTTGTGTAAACTCTTTTAGAGAAAACAAACTCTTAAGAAAGAAGTGATGTCGAAGCGTCCAGGGGCGTGGACTGCACAGCGTGCAGAGAAGGAAAAAGCCGCTGGTGATGCTCCGTAGATCCAACAGCAGTGCTTCGCCAACAGAGGTGAGTGGAACAGTAGTGAGACTCAGCTTGCTGCTGCACCACTGCTCGGCTCCGAAGAAAAAATCTGACTGACAGACACATGTCCGCTGCCCTTTATACCCGTATGTCCGGGGGCGGGACATGCAAATTCTGTCTGCCAATTTCTCATTGGCCTTTTCTCAAATTCAGAGGTATGTGAGGCTCTCAAGTAAGACCCCTTGTGTCACTACATTCGACACAATGTAAAGTGAGTTACAGAAGGGGAACCACAGGCTTTGAGAAATGTTAGTTAAGCCAAAGACATTTATTTTAGAATTTCTCGCCCACATGTTGTTTGCCACCTGTATGGTTTTCTTTCTTCCATGGAAAACAAAGACATACATTTTGACATCACTGGTTCTCATGTCTCGTGACCGATCAAGATTTTCCAGGTTTTAGTTTTCACAAGTGTGAATAAAATCAAATTTAAGAGCTACGTTGTGAGGAAGATTTTCAGCGATTAATGACTTATTCATTTCAGTCCGTTCATCACCCAAGGCTATCTTATGGCTTTTAGCGACTTAGAATAAACTCTATTGCATGGCTTTATAAGTACTTTTATGGTGTTTTCTTTTTTTCTTTTTTTTTGGAGCTTAGTAGTGTGCCACTTTTGCTTTATGGAAAAGAGTAGGAATGGGAGTTGAAAGGAATTTTATGATTCTGGTTTTGATTGAATTTCCAATTACATTTTTACTGCTGAGGAAGAAATATTTGGAAATATAATTTTTTTTTACATTATTATTGCATTTAATGCCCTCAGAGCAATCTGTTGCTAAATGAAAAGTTAATTTCAGATTTCATCAGATCAGAAATATCAAATCAGAGATAAATTTAATACAACTCTTGCAAAAAGGCCATAAATGTAATCCAGTAATGGGTCTTAATGCAACAATTATATATATATATATATATATATATATATATATATATATATATATATATATATATATATATATATATATATATATATATATAAAATATAAAAAACTATAAATAAATACATTCTAAATATAAAACAAAAACATTCTATACTAAACTTACAAAAAACAACACGTTTCATTCATACATTTAAAAAACAATTACATTTCACTGGAAACAACTAAAATTGTAATGTGTAGGGCTATATTTAACAACACATTGTCCTTTGAAACACCAGTGAGTGCCTGATGCAAGTCTCAGGAGACTGAAAAACAACATTACACAAAACAGTAACAATACTTCACTTTGAGTTGGAAATGAAAGAAGGTTCACTAAAAAGAGTCAGTTTATAAGAGTAATTTGTTCAGGAACCGCATTACACAGGTCACACTGTGTATTTTGCACTGAAGATTCAAAACACACAGCTCAAAAGAGTCATTTGTTCAGGAATCAGACTACACTGGACTACACTGTGTGTTTCGTGCTGAATATTCAGCAGCGGGCAGCATTGATGTTGAAAAGTGCTGCTGAAACATTATTTATATTTGTATAATGTTCTGTCACATCTGTGGAAAAAAGAACCTTTATGAACCATTAACAGAAACCAAAGGTCATAAAAACATATGGTTCTGGTATATATATATATATATATATATATATATATATATATATATATATATATATATATACTCACCTAAAGGATTATTAGGAACACCTGTTCAATTTATCATTAATGCAATTATCTAATCAACCAATCACATGGCAGTTGCTTCAATGCATTTAGAGGTGTGGTCCTGGTCAAGACAATCTCCTGAACTCCAAACTGAATGTCAGAATGGGAAAGAAAGGTGATTTAAGCAATTTTGAGCGTGGCATGGTTGTTGGTGCCAGACGGGCCGGTCTGAGTATTTCACAATCTGCTCAGTTACTGGGATTTTCACGCACAACCATTTCTAGGGTTTACAAAGAATGGTGTGAAAAGGGAAAAACATCCAGTATGCAGCAGTCCTGTGGGCTGAAAATGCCTTGTTGATGCTAGAGGTCAGAGGAGAATGGGCCGACTGATTCAAGCTGATAGAAGAGCAACTTTGCCTGAAATAACCACTCGTTACAACCAAGGTATGCAGCAAAGCATTTGTGAAGCCACAACATGCACAACCTTGAGGCGGATGGGCTACAACAGCAGAAGACCCCACCGGGTACCACTCATCTCCACTACAAATAGGAAAAAGAGGCTACAATTTGCAAGAGCTCACCAAAATTGGACAGTTGAAGACTGGAAAAATGTTGCCTGGTCTGATGAGTCTCGATTTCTGTTGAGACATTCAGATGGTAGAGTCAGAATTTGGCGTAAACAGAATGAGAACATGGATCCATCATACCTTGTTACCACTGTAGGCTGGCTGTACCACAGGCTGGTGGTGGTGGTGTAATGGTGTGGGGGATATTTTCTTGGCACACTTTAGGCCCCTTAGTGCCAATTGGGCATCGTTTAAATGCCACGGCCTACCTGAGCATTGTTTCTGATCATGTCCATCCCTTTATGGCCACCATGTACCCATCCTCTGATGGCTACTTCCAGCAGGATAATGCACCATGTCACAAAGCTCGAATCATTTCAAATTGGTTTCTTGAACATGACAATGAGTTCACTGTACTAAAATGGCCCCCACAGTCACCAGATCTCAACCCAATAGAGCATCTTTGGGATGTGGTGGAACGGGAGCTTCGTGCCTTGGATGTGCATCCCACAAATCTCCATCAACTGCAAGATGCTATCCTATCAATATGGGCCAACATTTCTAAAGAATGCTTTCAGCACCTTGTTGAATCAATGCCACGTAGAATTAAGGCAGTTCTGAAGGCGAAAGGGGGTCAAACACAGTATTAGTATGGTGTTCCTAATAATCCTTTAGGTGAGTGTATATTTATATAGAGAGAGAGAGAGAGAGAATATTTATTTTTTTATTATTATTTAAAAATATAGAAAAGAACAGCTTGAATATTGTACTAAATATTTATTTTTGTGTTAAATGAAAGAATGAAAACCAAAGTGTTTCAATGACATGAGGTTGATTAAACATTGACAGAATTTTTATTTTTTTGTTATCTTTCCCTTAATGCTTTCTTGCATTTTTTTTTTTTTATGCGTATAATAGGATGCAATATTTAGATATAATATTTAGAAAGGATTTTCTAAAGCTAGATTAGGTCTCTCTTTTAGAACAAAATTACTGTATAAACTCTTTATCTAAATGGCAAAGTTGAGAACAAACGTTACTTAGGAGAACATTTCTACTCATAAGTCACTCTTTCCAATCACTATCCTTATGAAAAAAGCTTTTAGATAATTAGAAACCTCCTAAATATTGATGAGACATAATGAGCCATTTTCTGTCAATGTGAGCTGCATCTTATTTTCCGGAATCTTCTGCACACAGAAGAGCTGAATCACTTTTGCAGTTATTAGAGTTATCTAATTTCTGTACAGTTGTGGGGGCAGCAATATTCAGAGAGCTCCAGTATTGATTCTTGAAGCAAAGCTGAAGTTTTAAAGAAGCCTGAGAGCACAGTGATGCAATTTGAGGTCAAAGTCCTGAGAGCCTGATGCATATCCAAAGCTCCATCAGATGATGTGGATTTAGCAAATCTTCATGGGATTGAAAGGGTGTGGTATATTGATTTCTGTGTCAGCTGGTGTTGGCCCAAACTGCAGATCTAAAGTCAGTGATACCCTTTAGCTTTAATGGTTCTGATTAGAATGGAGCTTCAGGAAACTGTATCCTACATCAGCACTTAAAGACAGTTTTCATTGGACGTATTGATTTCTGGAGATGGTCTGCATGTTGAAAAGCTCTCTCTTCTTAACACATTGGAGAGGGAAGAGAAGGCTTGTTAAGGTTTCAGCACACATCCTCACCACTGTTTCTGGCAACTGAGCCAGACCTCTAAAGCCACAATTAGGTGATCAGGACTACGCTAATGACTGGCAGTTGAATAGCTCATACACACAAACACCACAAAGATGACAAGACATGCATAGGCTGCCATTTTTAAAGGAGTACTTTATCCAAAAATTAAAATACTGACATCATTCACTCATCATTTAAATGTCTTTTCAAACCTGTTTGACTTTCTTTCTTCTGTGGAACAAAAAGGAGAAGTTTTGAGGAATGTTCCCACAGCTCTTTTCCATACAATAAAAGTTAATTGGTATGGAAAAGAGCTGTCAAGTTCCAAAAATGACATGTAAAGCACTATAAAAATAGTCCATACAACTTGTGATCTATATTTCAGGTCCTCCAAAGTCATACAATAGTTTTGTGTGAGGAACAGTACGAAATGTATGTTAGTTATTCTCTGATCTTGCCCTCCGCTACAACTCACAAATTTCAATCGCATTAGGATATGTTCACATATGGCGCATCAAGATGCATCATGCCAGGTTTAACATCAGTGATCCAAAAAGCATCTTAGAACAAAGTGCTACATTTGCATAAGTGTGAGTGAGATTTGGTGTTGATTTTCAGTGAATACGACTTTACATTTTGGTCTGTTCTTCACAAAGCATAATTTTGAGTTCTATGGAAGAAAGCGATATGAGTGAGTAAAAGATTTTTGGGGCAATTTTCATTTTTGGGGGAACAACTAAATATAAGATTTACAAGCGAAAGCAACAAAAACATTTCAAAAGAGGACAGCAGTATTCCTAAAGAAACAAATAAATATTATCACCCTTACTTCACCAAAAGCAAATTAATTTGTTCTGTAACCTAATACTTTCAAACCATGTCAGTTAGGGTGACATGCCTAAATACTAATGCCCTACTCCTCTCTCATCTCACCTGACAGAAGACTGGTTTGTAGCGCTCTGAAAAAATGTGAGCCAGTTCCTCTGAGTCTTCAAAGTCTAGCGGCAGGCGATCCACACACAGGCACTTTGAGTGGAGATGGTCAGCAGAGGTCAGCTGGTTGACATCAGCCCATTGCACCATGAGCGCTCGGTCACCCAGCGGTTTCCTCAAGAGTTCTGAGCGTGCCCTGGAGGCCGAGTCCTTCTTCATGTACTCCACAAATCCATAACCTTTAGAGTGACCTGTAAGGTCACTGTAAACCAGGAAACAGCGCTCAATGTTGCCATAGGAACGCACCAGCTCCTGAAACTGGGCGGCAGTGACTGTGTAGGGCAGGTTGGTGACACACAGGAGTGAGTCTGTGGGCTGCAGATGAACGGTGATGTCACGGCTGCGGATTGACGTCTGGTGCAGAGTTCGGATGGCATCCTGTGCCTGGTCACCATTTAGAAGAGTTACGAAGGCTAGTGAGACACAAATACACACACATAAACACACAAAAACATTAATAAAACACACACAGGAAAGGGGTATCAAATGGGTCTTGAGTGCAAAACACACTGAACAAGAATAATAACCACACCTTGTGATATTATATAACAGTTACTTTTGATGGCTTACACTGAGAGTGATGAACATGAATGGAATAACTCATTATGCATTACAATATCATTTAGCCCAAAGAAAAATATTTGGGAATCTTTGAGCTATTATTCGCAATGAAAAAAATCATAGGGGATAAGCTTTTTTTGAACATGTATTAAACATTTACAATTAAAACATGTAATTACTCTACAGGAAGACTGCCCATTTAATAACAAACATTTAGGAAGCTTGCAAAACTTTTCAAATTAAAAACAAAAAAAAAGAAAAGAAAAAAAAAGACTCCAGAATTTCAGAACATCAGCAAACAAGTGTTAGGTTAAGGGCAATTTGATAATGTCATAATCATAACCTGCCTCAAGTACATGAAATGGCCAAAAGTGTGGACACCACATTCTAATGAATGGGTTTGACTATTCCAGTAATTCCAGTGAAGGCAAATATTTATGCTACAGCAAGCAATGACATTCTAGAGAACTGTGTGCAAATAACTTTGGGAGGGTGCTTTTCTGCTCAGGAAACCTTTTCTGATCTGGAAAAACTTGCAAAAAGCCCTTTAGGTTAAACTGGAACACAGACTGCGAGCCAGACCCCATCGGCCAACGAAAGTGCCTGACCTCACTGATTCTTTTGTGTCTGAATGGAAGAAATCCCTGCAGCCATTTGATCAAGTAGAAAACCTTGCAGAGGAGAGGAACCTACTATAGCAGCAAAAAACATGATGTGTGTTCTAACATGTTCTCATTCTTTTTTCTTGAGGGTTTGTAATGCAGTGAAATGTCCATAATTAAGACAGTAGCATTCTAGAAAACATTAGCCTATCCTTGAAACATTTGGCTAGACTCTTTAAAACACTTTAAAATGCTGCTGAATTTATAGTGTCCATTATAATCTACTGTAGTAATCCTATACAACTACAGTAACCGTAAAAGGAATATTTCACCCAAAAAGGAAGATTCTTAAATCTCGTTTGCACTTCTAGATAAATCAAAATATTTAAATGTCTCACATAGCAATTGATTATTGAGACACTTGAGAGCATTTGAGATAGCTAATAAATAACTAATGATAAATAGCTACTGTAAATAGTTTCACAAGCAACAGATCCAAATGAAGTTTATAAATGAAATTTATGCAATTATAATTCTCTTATGATTTACTCACCCTCATGCAGTCTTAAACTTGTACAACTTTATTTCTTCTGAGGAACAAAAATAAAGATATTTGTGAAGGATGTATGATGTGTTTTTGTCCATACAATGTAAATTAGTAGGGTCTAAAAACTTTTCAAGCTCCAAAATGGACAAAAAGGCAGCATAAATGCAATCAATACAACTCGAGTGGTTTAATCCATGTCTTCTGAAGCATACGATAGCTTTGGGTATGAAACCTATCAAAATTTAAGTCCTTATTCACTTTATATCCGCAATCATCTTCATGATTCAGCACATTCATGAGAGAAGCTTGTTCACACACTTCTTATTGCCTGACACATGCATAGAGCGCTGTACACAAACTAGACACGGTGTGGCCAGGTGTGCGGTTTTCATGCCCAGTTGGGCAATTAAAAAAATTTAAACATGGTTTATAATGCTAGTCGTGGGTTGCGTTTCTTGGGGATACTTTTAAAATATACCGCTGCCACCAAAATGGTGAATGAAAATGCAACGTCTTATTCATGTATAATGATACTTGTATCTAGTACCTGGCAACCACGTACACTGTCAAAAAAATCAGTCTTGAATCCTGCACTGTGTTCCAATTGGGCCGGATATCAAGATTTATATATACTTATAAGGACTTTACATTTTGTAAAGTTTCTCACCCAAAGCAATCGTACTGCTTCAGAATACATGAGTTGCATCTGGATATGCATCCTTCCATACTATAAAGTATGCCAAAAACATTGACAGCTGAGAAGTGAGTCCTTCATCAAAATCAGTACATACTGACAGTATGCGATTTTGGATGCAGCAATGGATTACACCACTCGAGTACAATGGATGTTTTATGCATAAATGCTATTATGTCATTTTTGGAGTCTGAAAATTTTGGACCCTATTGATTTATTGTATGGACAAAAACGCATTATGCATAATTCAATATATAATTTTTTTCCCCGCAAAAGAAAGAAAATCATACGAGTTTAAGATGGCATAAGGGTGAGTAAATGAACTATCCCTTTTAGATTATCTCCATTCCTCTCTTCCCCTTAACTACAGTAAGTGGAGAACTGTTGGGCATTTTCTTATGTGACAGCCTGAACAAAGAAGAGCTAACGCAATAATCTTAGAAATCACAGCCACTTTACTTGTGACAGGGCTGAGAAGACCTTTTTTTTTTTTTTTAAATGGGAACAGGAAACTGATTATAGCCTTAGTCTAAATCTGTGAGAGTTATTAGTTTTTTTCCCTTGGCTAATTTCAGGGTGGGGGATGTGTGGTTTGGGGGGCTTTATTGTAACAGCATAAAGCCTATAATTCTACTGCCATGAGACATCTAAAATTACTCATTAATGTACAGTGCATTCATTTATATGCTCTCCATAGGCATTGACATTAAAATGACAAGCACAATGGAGTTCAGTCTACAGAAGATGTCTGGCAGATGTTGTGGGTTCCTCAAGTCTGTTATGGTCAGCAAGAGTTTAAATAGTGACATTTATCAGTAATTTCTGGAAACATCACAAAACAAAGACACAACAATTACAGCAATTATAATGTTAAAATCACAGCTTTGGCCAACTTCATCACATAATCATTGTCTATGCTTTATTTCCCTGTTCTTATTACCCTCTTTAGACTTTTCGTTAGCACTGATCATATGCTCTGGAGGAGTAACACTCAGTTAGCTACTGTAGTGTATGACATAAGCTCTCCTGACACTGTGATTCTTTAAGATTCATTAAGCCAGATTGTGAAAGATCACAGCGCTTTAAATATGATGGCTTTGTATCTTGTTGGCACAAAGGGTAAGATAACTAATACAGTTGTTTACATTTAGTTTAATATTCATTCAAGTTATCAGACTAATCTCAATTTGCATATTTTTATGGGTGATGGAAAAGTAATACTACATCATGAAATTGCATCTTGATACAACAGGCCACATACCAATCCTGTGTGTGCGGTTCACTGGTTGGTGAAAAGAATAAAAATGTAATTTGCAAAAGTAAATTATTTCACTAATGTCGAGTATTTTATTATTTTTCAACTTATGATTCCATTTCTAACCTAAAATATGAATTGTAGATACTAAACATTTGCTTAGTTATCTCTAAAGCTCACTTAAATTTGTTTAGCTTATTAGTAAGATTAGATAGTCATTGAGAGCATTTATCTTACACCGATACAATGTATAAGTATAAATCAAGTAAACTAGACCAGTGGTTCTCTATTTATTTGGTCACACCCCCTTTAAAAGAAGAACAACTTTTGAGAACCCCCCATTTAGGCATGTCACCCCTTATTATATATATATCTTATTATATATATTATTTATCTAAATATAGATATATATATATAGTATATACTTTAAGTTTTCATTTAATAAAAAAAGCTTTTAAAAGATTTACTGCATTTTTTTAACCTCATATTGTGACAAAAGTTTTATTAAAAACTTTTATCAAAGAATATGTTTTTTCACATCTCACTGCAAAATAATCTGAATTTACTTTTTGTCACTAGGCTTACATTATGTTCTGTTATTTTCTGTACTTTCTGTGTTACATAAATACATAAAACATTTTAACTATGCCTTTATACTTTCAAAACGTAAAAAAAAATAAAATTAAGAAAAATGATACTGTTTCAGAAGCAATGCTAATATATAATATAAAATATTTTAAGGCATAGATCAAGTGGTAAAAATTCCCTAATTTTGCGTTGCATGTAGACACCTTTACCAGCATTCTTATTGGCTTATCCAATTTGCACAAGTGTTGTGCACATGCCTGTTTATGTTTCGATGTCAATAGCAGAGAGTAATCCAATGATTTCAAGTCTCATGTAAACACTGTTCCCTTTCAAGTCGTCACTTCAATGCTGCATCAGTTGCTGACGATTTGAGAAGCTCCCCCAAGGAGTGACGATCTCTGAAGCCCTTTATAATCTTTATAAATTTAACATTTATTGGCAGATAGCACTTGACGCTCTGCCCGGATGCACGCATCATCGAGAGTATATAAGGTGGAACGCAACGCTATTTCATAAGAATTTTTATTTATTCATTTATTTTGCATTGTTTTTTATTTTTTTATTTATGTGTTCATTTAATTTTTATATTTATTTATTCCCATATATATATTTATTTATTTCTACATGTATTTATTTTTACTTTTCTGTGTGCAACAGGGAAATGAGGGAGGCAGTCTTTGCGTAGCTCCAGTGCATCATTGGTTGAGAGCTCAATAGTACTTATCGGAAGCAAATAAGATGGACGATCCCACCTTAGCACACTCTGACTCGCACAGATTTAGATATATGCAGGGAAACATTTTGCAGAGAGTCTAACAATCCAGGATGTGCTTCGACATTTATTCCAGCCTACAGCTCTCCTAAACCATCAATAAGCACCTCTACTCTAAATGAAACACAGTCATTTGATGCGTGGATATCGACTTCATTCGCTAAGTTGCGCAACTCTCTAGATATATGTGAAGTGTCAGCTATAGAATTTTTTTTATTGCAGAACTTATATATACATACATAAACGATCAGGGAAATGAAGCATGGTTGTATCTTTTACAATGAACAATCATAACAACAGAAAACAATATTATGGATTTGCGGACATCAAAATATGAAGTTATATACACAGAAAAAAAAAGAAAAGAATAAGGTTAAGGTGAAATCATATCATTTATGAAACTTGCTCATTTTGTGGTTTTGTTAAAGAAACAGTTTTTGTGATAACCAATAAATCTTGGATTGACTTTAGCCCCACAAATAGCTATAGTTTACACAATATGGCCATGACCTAACGTCACATCAAAACAAGTCAAGAGTAATCGAGCACACACTTCAATCTACAATGAACCAATGGTAAGCAGGACCAGCCCACATAATTATCATACAAGAGACAGAAATGTTAGAATAAATATAAAAATAAATACATGTGGGAATATTTAAATATGGAAGTAAACACTGGTGGGAATAAATAAATATAAAAATAAATGAAAGCATAAATAAATAATATTAAAAAATGAAAGAATAAAAAAAGTTTTAAAGAATAAAAATAAAAAGAGAAAATAATAAATAAAGGAAAAAAGTCTACAAAAATAAATTCAGGAATAACTTTCATTAAAAACTAATTATATTTGTTTTATCAAGACATTTATTCCTTTATTTATTTTCTTATTATTACATTTATTTATTTATGTACAGGTGAAACTCGAAAAATTAGAATATCGTGCAAAAGTTCATTAATTTCAGTAATTCAACTTAAAAGGTGAAACTAATATATTATATAGACTCATTACAAGCAAAGTAAGATATTTCAAGCCTTTATTTGATATAATTTTGATGATTATGGCTTACAGCTTATGAAAACCCCAAATTCAGAATCTCAGAAAATTTGAATATTACATGAAATTTAAAAAAAAAAGGATTTTAAATACAGAAATGTCGGCCCTCTGAAAAGTATTATCATGCATATGTACTCAGTACTTGGTTTGGGCCCCTTTTGCATTAATTACTGCCTCAATGCGGCGTGGCATGGATGCTATCAGCCTGTGGCACTGCTGAGGTGTTATGGAAGACCAAGATGCTTCAATAGCGGCCTTCAGCTCTTCTGCATTGTTTGGTCTCATGTCTCTCATCTTTCTCTTGGCAATGCCCCATAGATTCTCTATGGGGTTCAGGTCAGGCGAGTTTGCTGGCCAATCAAGCACAGTAATACCATGGTCATTGAACCAGGTTTTGGTACTTTTGGCAGTGTGGGCAGGTGCCAAGTCCTGCTGGAAAATGAAGTCAGCATCTCCATAAAGCTTGTCTGCTGAAGGAAGCATGAAGTGCTCTAAAATGTCCCGGTAGACGGCTGCGTTGACTCTGGACTTAATAAAGCACAGTGGACCAACACCAGCCGATGACATGGCTCCCCAAACCAACACAGACTGTGGAAACTTCACACCGGACTTCAAGCATCTTGGATTGTGTGCCTCTCCATTCTTCCTCCAGACTCTGGGACCTTGGTTTCCAAATGAGATGCAAAATTTGCTCTCATCAGAAAAGAGGACTTTGGACCACTGAGCAACAGACCAGTTCTTTTTTTCTTTAGCCCAGGTAAGACGTCTGACATTTGAAGCCCATGTCCAGGACCCGTCTGTGTGTGGTGGCTCTTGATGCAGTAACTCCAGCCTCAGTCCACTCCTTGTGAAGCTCCCCAACACATTTGAATGGCCTTTTCCTGACAATCCTCTCCAGGCTACGGTCATCCCTGCTGCTTGTGCACCTTTTTCTTCCACACTTTTCCCTTCCACTTAACTTTCTATTAATGTGCTTTGATACAGCACTTTGAGAACATCCAACTTCTTTTGCAATTACCTTTTGAGGCTTTCCCTCCTTGTGGAGGGTGTCAATGATGGTTTTCTGCACAACTGTCAGGTCAGCAGTCTTCCCCATGATTGTGAATTCAACTGAACCAGACTGAGAGACCATTTAAAGGCTCAGGAACCCTTTGCAGGTGTTTAGCTGATTAGATTGTGACACTTTGAGCCTACAATACTGAACCTTTTCACAATATTCTAATTTTCTGAGATTCTGAATTTGGGGTTTTCATAAGCTGTAAGCCATAATCATCAAAATTATATCAAATAAAGGCTTGAAATATCTTACTTTGCTTGTAATGAGTCTATATAATATATTAGTTTCACCTTTTAAGTTGAATTACTGAAATTAATGAACTTTTGCACGATATTCAAATTTTTCGAGTTTCACCTGTATGTATTTATTATTTTTGCAGGTTTTGTCCTCCATAGCGCCCACTGTGCCTCAGGTTTGCATTCATTTTTAATAATTCGACATTCGAGACAATCATTCCGCTTATACCAGAGATACTACACCTCAAGACGTTTTTTGTCATGCTGGTGCTTTGGGACGGTGTACACCAAGTGTATCGGCTATGACTGTTTTCCGACCAAGAACAATAATATAATTTTTTATATGCGCGATTACCATTAGACAGATGCCAGCATTAATTCTGCATGCCCAACGTAATAAAAACTGATTTATTACACTTTTGCTTCTTCAGCCATAGTATTGTCACAATAAATCCAAGTATTATGACATTTATTGCCTGTAATCCTTGAACATGCTTATGTTTCTCTGTTTTTGTTAGCATACTTGGCACCAATCTCTTGGAGCATGTACCTCTGATTCTCGAGGAGGAGAGGAGTAAGGAGAAATTTGGGAACAGTCATACAGTCTGAAGAAACTGTGTCAGAGGTGAGTGGATTCCTGTAGTATAACACATTAGCTAGCCAAGAGCACAGTAATGTTTTACAGGACCTATATTTTAAGTCTTCATTTTTATTTGTACACTGCTTTTCACAATACATTTAGCTTCTAATCATTGATAGCATTAATACTCATACACATGAGAAGAGCACCTGGCATTTTCAGCTGCAAAAAACACTTTGGTGGAAACATGGCCTTACTGTGGTTTTATGGCATTTTCTCCTCTTTTTGAGCTTTTTTTTAAGTCACCATCCACTTACATTATGGCCAATAAAAACTATGAAGATTTCAAACATTCACCTTTTGTGTTCCACAGAAGAAAAATATATACAGGTTTGGAGTGACAAAAGGGTGATTTGGGACAAAATTTTCTTTTTTGGGTGAACTATTTCTATAACACTGGTGTGACCACTTTAATATCAAGTTCATTTGAATGATTAACTTTCCATTACTATAAAAAAATTCAGTTATGTGATTAAATTATCTGAATCCATTCATCAACTGTCCAGTGCTTCAAGGAGGGCTTCACTACTATTGTACATGAGCTTGCACCAAGAAAAGTCCTTTTGGCCAAAGTATACATTAAAGCAAGTGAGGAGATCCTTGCAGAAGATCTTCCAGGTATTTACTGCGGAATTACTGCAGATTATATGTAGTATATATTGTCAAACAAATGTTTTTGTTTCGTCAGAATGATGTAATACTGTAAGTTCTGTCATAACACAGATGTTGCATGGTTTTAAAACTGTTCTAACATTATGTTTTCCTCTCACAGTGTGATGCTGATACACCATTTGAAAATGGCTTTCACCAGGATGGTTCAAGTCCTGATCAAATGGATGGTGTGCAGGGGAATAAGAATCAAAGAGGGGGTAATTGCAGCCTTCAGTGCATACTTTAGTTTTTAACCCTATATGAAACATATGCTCACTTCCTGCAAAGTGCTATTGCAAAGATACGAGTAAAGAATCATTCAAAGACATCCTGTATTCCAGAAGAAACTGTCCAGCAAGATCAATAAATAAACTTCAATTGGTTCAAAATGCAGCAGCCAGAGTGCTAACAAGAACCAAGAAATATGATCATATTAGCCCCATTTTATCATCGTTACATTGGCTACCTGTTAAATTCCATATTGATTTTAAAATTCTGTTAACTACGTACAAAGCTTTGAATGGTCTAGCTCCGCAGTACTTAAGTGATCTTCTACCACGCTATATTCCAACACGTTCATTAAGATCGCAAAATTCTGGCCTATTAATAGTTCCTGGAATATCAAAATCCACAAAAGGAGGTGGATCCTTTTCATATTTGGCTCCTAAACTATGGAATAGTCTCCCAAACACTGTTCGAGATGCAGACACACTCTCTCAGTTTAAGTCTAGACTAAAGGCTCATCTATTTAGACATGCACACACCTAATTTATCCTCCAACCCACAATTAGGCTGCTTTAGCTGGGTCTGCCGGAACCAGAAACCGTGATCATGATCTCTAACTCTGCAATAAATGTAATGGCATCTATGTTTACATCTTTTTATTTGTTTCCCTGTCTCAACCTCGGGACTCCTATCCTGAGGTCACCAGAACCGGCTGGATCCAGCACCATTCCTGCTTCGTGTTGGACTCCACTGCTACATGTCTCTGAGTAATGATGACTACATGCAGCCGGTGCCCGCCATACATCACTTCAGTCTATTATGATGGACTTCAGAGGATGAACTGATGCCAACTCCAACCTGCATCACCTCGGTCTATTGATGGACTACGATCTTGAAATGGAATGCGTAGACTAACTATTGCCAATAAAAGCTTCATCGGCCAATTAACAGGGACAATTGCATCTATGTGAACTTCTGCAGTTGGTCGAGATGGACTTCAAAGACTTTGGTCATTAATCTTACAGTTCAAACACAATCTACGTTTAAATACTGACCCTTAACCCTTACTTAGTTTAATAATTTTGAACCATGATTTTAACTATACATAAGTAATGTTTACATTGAATTCATGGTGTTGGCCGGGGGGGAGCTGGCCCCCGCAGTGAGTCTGGTTTCTCCCAGGGTTATTTTTCTCCATTAATCTACATCTTATGGAGTTTTGTGTTCCTTGCCACAGTCGCCTTCAGCTTGCTCACTGGGGTTATTAATACAATTATTATTTAATTATTTTTAAACACGATTAAGAATCGTATTTTATCTAAATTACACAATGATGATTCATCAACATTATAGACATTACAGTTTTATCGTCTGTTAATGCTGATCTTCTGTAAAGCTGCTTTGAAACGATGTGTGCTGTGAAAGGCGCTATACAAATAAAATTGACTTGACTTGACTATTAACACCGGTAACATTTTTTTTTTCTTCATATTTTACTCACCCTCATGACGTTTCAAACCTGTATGACTTTCTTTTCTTATGTGGGGAAAGAAAAGGAGATATTTTTAAAGATGTCATAAATGCAGTCTATGTGACTTGTGCGTCTAATTTAAAATCGTCCGAAGGCATATGATAATTTTTTTGTGAGAAACAAACTGAAATGATGTTTGTTTTGTTCTTTTTTTTAAGCTTTAAGGTGAGGAACTGTCAACTGCCATTGTGTTGAAAAGATAGCCTGTGATGTTCATTAAAACCTCTCCATTTATGTGCTCCTAAAATGTATATTTGGGTGAGTATTAATGGATAATTAAGTTAAAATGAAAGGTGTAGTAATATTTTAAAAGCAAAATGGCTATATATATATATATATATATATATATATATATATATATATATATATATATATATCCTACTGTATTTGATGACAAATTGTAATTCTGAGATGTTTAAAGTGTTAATTCTGTGACATTGTGAACAAAAATTTGAAAAATTATTGAACGTTTCATGTTATTAAATAAATGTGATTAAACATCAATTTGGCAATTTTTAATATGCTTTAGTGTGTACAAATTTGCCATTCACAAGGTACAAAGTGCTTGTCACTGGGGCAGTACACTTAAAAGGCCAAATTTCCACCTTTTCCAAGGGCACATTTTAGTACCATATCACTGAAATTGAAGTTAGACACCAAAGGTACAAGCTGTAAGGGTACAAAAATGTACCCATGTTTAAGTGTACACAGATGTCCCTTTGAGGGTACTTCTCCAGTGACAAGCCATTGTACCCATCCATCCATCATCCATCCATCGTCAACCGCTTATCCTGTGTACAGGGTCGCGGGGGGCTGAAGCCTATCCCAGCTAACATTGGGCGAAAGGCGGGGGACACCCTGGACAGGTCGCCAGTCCATCGCAGGGGCCATTGTACCCCTAAAAACAAATTTTGGGTACAGTGAAGTCATGCCTAATGAAGAAGTTGATGGGCCAGCTTCTCCTCTGGTGTGAAAGGCATCTTCCGTTTATACACGCAGCGCACGTGCCTGGTCACCTGAACTGTGAACCAGTGCTTGCCACCATACAACAGGCCAGAGCAAACTCCACAAGGCAGCTGTATTACTTGAAGTGGCAAGATTTTGCTGAATGGTGTTCCTCTCGGGGTGGGGACCTGGCACATTGATCTGTGCAGCCAATAAGTGTTTGAGAGAAAAAGCTCACTCTGCCAGGGAAATGGCCTCCTCCTGGGCATGGGCTAAGGGCATGTACTTAAGAGGACATCTGCCTGGCTGCGGGTTGGGCTTTCCCTAGCACCTTTGCCAGGTTTTAAAACTTGGATGTCTCCTCCCTCTCTTTCCAGGTTCTTGTTGTGAAGGAGGGCTAATTTGTCAATGTTCTCTACTTTGCTGGCTATTAGACTCTGTATGGTGTCAGTCTTATGGCTGTCAAGGTGTGGTCCAGAGTTAATGTCCTACTACTCTGTTGGCTAGTTGCATTATTTTAGCCCAATGGTCATGGACCGTTCTACGTGGTTTGCATTGCTCCACTTCCCAATTTGTCTAGTGACACTACCAATTATCTACCTTAAATGGTTGTCCCCCAGCCACTGTGACGCATACAATCACTGTGATTTTCATTTACAACTGGGTTTGTAGCAAGGAGTAGGCTACAGCTCTGCCCCGATACTGTACTCGTTATGGCTTGTTAGGCTCCGATCAGTCTGGGCGTTGTTAGCAGATGGCTGTAATATCTTAGCAGACCAAGGCCATCAGTGCCGGGCCAAGTATGGGTCCTTCAGGCTGTGCCTTGACAGAGTGTCCTCCCCCAACTGGCTGCTTTCAATGGCAGAGCACAAACAAGCCTTCCCCTGCTGGTTTACAGCATGTCAATTATCAAGCAGGCAGGCAGACACACATGCACACTATCACAAACATTAAGACAGTCATGGTGATACAGCTACTGCTTTATGGCAGGTCAGAGCTATACAAACACACACATACCTTTAGTTCCTAACCACAACTATGTCAATTCCAAGGTCATATGACCCAACACCAAACCACATTTTGGCCACTATCTGATATCTCTCAGCATGTCAATTACCACTGAAAATGCCCAGCAAAGCTGACAGCTGCCATACATTAGATCTGGAATATGTATTCTGATTAGCATGCAAAAGAACAAACAGACACACATATCTTTCATCCTATGTGAGCACTGTGTACACATGTACAGCATGTTAATGTTAGAAAAGAAATCAAACTATAAGAAGACCTCATTACCAGTTTATACAACACATAAAACAACAGATCCAAAAACAGATAAAACAAACCCTTATATATGAGCCTGTGGGGGTATTTACACCTGGTCATTTCATGTGTTTTTACTGCTCGAACAGCTATCTGATCATGAAAAGACCAAATCTCAATGCCCTACAAGACATTTGAGATAGATGGCAATCTGATCACTCCAGGAGGTGGTTTGAAAGGCATTCATGACTTGATTTAGCCAAGTGTTAATCCATATGGTTCTTCAGGCCACATATGTAAACTTGCGTCAACGGAACTTTGTCAGCATTCAGAATTTTGGGAGCCCCGCAATCAACACCTGAGGGAACAATCATGGATGGAGCAACCGCAAAACTCAAACATTAATTGCCACGACTCGCAACCCTCTAAATTATCTATAAATCATCTGCATTAGCATCATTACAGAAGTGATCTCTGTTTTACCACAGGAATAATAAATTCGATTTTATGCATTTTGCAAAGACACATTTATGAAGCCAATTGTAATTGGTATGTGCATACCCAATCAGATAGCAATCTGATCAATTGCATTACCTGTCCTAACCAGACCGTGAAATGTCGCAGCACAATCACAATCAATCAGAACGTACAGTATTTATTGTTTAATGTACAGTTATGAGGAGCAAGATTTTGATACAATGAGAGTTGACCATGGGCTGGGCTACCCTGTAGACAGAAACAGAAACTAATCGACCGACAAAATGTCCTGTTGCTCGCCGTGGTTTGTTTGGACAAAACATTCACATGGAAGACATCGTATTTATCGCTTGTAACTTTATTGCATTGCATTTGGTTTGGACTTAATATAATATAAGTCGTAGTAGAAACAGAAACAAAATCACAGCACAATTCCCGCTAAAACCATGCTGCAAAGATATTCGATAATGGAGCGGTTAAATGCTAGCATTAATTAATTAATTTGTCCAATTGTCACACATTATACATACATTTCTGCATATACATGGTGAAATTATTTATTTTTCACATATCCCAGCTAAGCTGGGGTCAGAGTGCAGGGTCAGCCATGATCACGAGCCCCTGGAGCAGATAGGTTCAAGGGCCTTGCTCAAGGGCCCAACAGTGGTGTCTTGGTGGTGTTGGGGCTTGAACCCACGACCTTCTGATCAGTAACCCAGAGCCTTAACCGCTGAGCCACCACTGCCCCCCATTATGCAGCCTCAATATTGAAATGTGTTCCGCTCTTCAGCAGACACGACTTTGGCATTTAGCCTCTTGCGAGTGCATGTTTGAGTGTAAGAGTGTGCTTTTCTCTAATGCCACCTACATTTGCCACTGCATCAATTAATGATGATCTCCTTCTGCTTTCCCAGCATCAGTCATCTGGCTGAAGTGGTTGTCGGGCTGAGCGGTAACTCCCACACGCTCCCATAAAAAGCCCCTCTAACGCTTCAAGTGGACAACAAGAACCCAATGCCGCTATTGTATCCATTTGCGGCCCCCTCTCTCTATCTTCATCATCTGTGATACTGAGATGTTGCATGCTGGGTGATTGTTCAGATGGAGTGTGTACATGATGTTTCTGAAACACGTACTTCTGATTATCACCTAAATACATGCTTTGATTCCAACCGTCACATAAATAAATGGGTTAATCTCACAAAAACTGTGAAAAACCTTTCCCGGTCACATTTTACACCACCATTTTACAATATAAATTAGAAATGACAATAAGCTAATAGAAAATGAAAATGTTTTACAGACCAATATGATATGATTTTTGGCATTATGGCATTGGCATTATAATTTTAATGACAATTAAGCAACCCCCATTCATGAAGTGAATCATATTTTTCCTGTAATGAGAATCACTATTTAGAGTAATTCAAAAGTAAAACATCCAGACACATAATTGTCATAAGAATTTGCTTGTATCTATGTTTACTTGTTTATTTGTCTTTTTAGTGAAATGTGACCTGCACATGTTTTTGTGAGATTCACACAAATGCTTTAACAGTGATTATATACACCAGTGTCAGCATGGGACAGCATAACGATCCTCTCCCAATTTGTGATTCGCTGAGGACAACTACACCATGACACAAACCAAGTGTGGGCAGTCGTTTCCTGTGTGTTTCCCTCATTGATCATACTTGTCAGCTACTGGTAGTTTTAACAGCTATGATTTCTCGCTGATGAACTGTCCATCGGGAGTGAGTGTGAACACTCACACGGCAATTAATTTCAAAGCTGTAAATCAGTCATTTAGTTACTGGGCAAAGCAAACAACAGTGCACACAACAAGAGTTGAGGCGTGAAATGACAGCATGTGGGCTTCTAATGGTGTTCTTTTCCTCCCTTTGGGAATTTAATTCAGCTGTTATCTTTGCTGTCTCTCTGTGTGATAAGCCACTGTCGAGAATGATCACTGAAGTGCTTTCAGAGGCATGTGAAGCATCCTAACATGCTGTACTGATGGAGTATTTCAATGCTATTGTCTGCATAAATGTCCATGTTTGAAGGATCTGTACAGTGCAAGAAAGTGTATTCTAACTATGTTACTAATGTAACACCTGACAAATTACTGTAGAAAAATATAATTTGAAGACACGCACAACTGATCAAAGGAGTATAAAGCTGTAGTTACCCACTGCGTCTTGTTAGAGGCTTGAGAATGAGCTTAAGGCTCATCCTGGCAGTTTCTGTCTGGCAGAAAGCTGAATACAACTGTACATCTTGTTGTGTACTTGGGCCAGGCATTGTAGCTAAAAGTTATATTACAAAGGTTTTTGACCTTTTGACAATATTCAATATTATATTTCTCAATATTTATGTATTTGATCTAAAATTATTAAATGGGTGATTTTCTTCCAATCAGTGGAACCAGCAATTCAACCAAAACGTTATTGTAGCCAATTAGATTCAATTTGTTTAATTCAAGAAGTAAAATACAGAAAAATTCTAGTAAAAAATAATCAAGGTTTTTCATACTGTCTTCTACTAAATGAACACAAGGAAAAAATTATATTTAATAATTTAAATGTTTATGTTTTGCACTAGTATAACAACATGTACAGGGCAGCAGGTTTGCTGTACAGAGAATTGAGACTTCACCTGCAATTGGTGAGCTAGGTGTAGGAGAGGTACAGGCAAGCTGCCATATCTCTTCGCATCACCTAAACGCTCACACACGGTCATCTGAACCAAAAACATCTGTGTCAAAAGAGAAAAAGTGTGAGAGACACCCAGCGTTTTCTGTTCGCAATAGAGACTGAACAGCAGCCTGAGAAAATAATAGTTTTGATATTTTCAACTTCAGCATTCAATTCGTTTTTTTATCTGTATGTGTAGTGTCTAGTGCATTGGCAATTCATTTTGCCATTAAAGCTTGTTATGAATTGAATCTGCCAATTTGCTGCTAATATACAAAAGTCCACTGGAAAATGTCAGAAGATTTTGCCAGTCTTGTTGTCCACTGATTTTATGGTATGTATACAGTACATATACTTGTAACAAATATTTATACTTATAACAATGTGTCTAATTTAACTCTATCCACACACACAAAAAAAAACCTAAACATTTTGAATTTATTAATCTTTTGTTTTTTTTTCCAATTCCCAATGCACTCTAGGTCCTTGTGGCGGTATAGTAATTAAATCTATTCATGTTTATGTTTAAATGTTTGTTTTAATATACTATATACCATGATTAATCACAGAAAACTGTGCGATTAATTACTTTAAAAAAATATACATTGATAGCCCTATAATATACTGTATATACTGGCGGCCAAAAGGTTTTGAAGGAAACTGGTACTTTAATTCACCGAAGTAACATTCAACTGGTCACAAAGTATAGTCAGGACATTACTGATGCAAAAAACAGCACCATCACGTAATTTTTGATCAGATCTAGACAGGCCTCATTTCCAGAAGCCATCACTCTAATACCTTATCCTTGAGTTATCATGCTAAATTGCTAATTTGGTAATAGAAAATCACTTGCCATTATATCAAACACAGTTGAAAGCTATTTGGTTCGTTAAATGAAGCTTAATATTGTATTTGTGTTTGTTTTTGAGTTGCCACAGTATGCAATAGACTGGCATGTCTTAAGGTCAATATTAGGTCAGAAATGGCAAAAAAGAAACAGCTTTCTCTAGAAACTCGTCAGTCAACGAGTCCTTTGTTTTGAGGAATGAAGGCTATACAATGCTTAAAATTGCCAAAAAAAAAACGGAATACTTCTTACAAAGGTGTACACTACATTCTTCAAAGACAAAGGACAACTATATATATATATATATATATATATTAGGGCTGTCGATTTAACGCATTAATTCAGTGCGATTAATTTTACAAAAAATAACGCGTAAAAAAAAAAAATAACGCAACTGAGTATTAAACTATATTTAACATGCCCACGGACCACAATAAGGAAGATTCCTGAGGAATGCAAACTTGCAGTACCACCTGTTTACTCCAGAGAGCAGTAAGTGAAATTTTAGCTGTATGAGCAATGCGCAGTTTACACAGTGAAGAAAACACTTAAGTAGGCAGAACAACACAAACATGCGTTATGTTCTTGCGTTCAAACACTCGAAGGAGCGCAAATGCGATCTAAGGGATCTCAAGATGTGTTTAAAGATTGCGTATTAAACAAAATTTAACTTGGCACAGTGACCTAAACATTTTATGTTTATGATGCAACACACCCGAGACGTCTAACGTAGGTGTAAATTGACGGGCCCTTAAACAAGCCCTCATAATAAATCTCCAACTGATTGACAAATTCACTTGTGTAATGATTGCTGTGAACTGTATGCTAATGACTGACTTATGATCAATAATATGGTAGTAAACAATACATTGTATTCTAAAGACACTTTTTGTATTGTCTTATCAATGATTAACTCTTCTGCCACAAGAATGTAATGCATTTTAATTATCTGAATATTTTATTATATATATATATATATATATATATATATATATATATATATATATATATATATATATATATATATATATATACACGATTTCTTTCTTAACACGATTATACTTACGAGAAGTGAGAACAGCAATGATTGTGAAATTGTAAAACTAGTCTAATGCCATAGTCTTTAGGAAACTTTATGACCAAATAAAAAGCACTTTAAAATCCTCATAATATGTATGATGTCACATAATCCTAATATCAGACCCAAAATCATATAATCGAATATATTGTGAATATTCGCTAAATGCTTTACTGATGCAAACTATTGCACTCATATTGGCTTGATATTATTATATTACTAGTCAGAAAATATATTTTCAACAATGCCGAATATCCATTCCCAGCCATTTTGTCTTATTAAAGGTTTCTCATCATTCTGAACAGTATTGCTTGCCATTAAAAAGAAAAAACATAAATTTGCTCTTTATAAGACATCTTAATAGACATTATCAGTCAGGACCAGCCTGCCTTCACCATGTAAACCAACACAAAGAGCAACAGGAACTAATCACTTAATTAGATACCTTGACATAACCATACCTAATTGCTACTTTTCAGAATCTGCTGGGGAAATGTTCTTTTTTTTTTTTTTTACTACAAAAGGGCAGATATGAGCCCTTCATGATCACATCTAGTGCAGTAGGCCCATAAAAGAACAGAACATTGATGGTCTATTAAAAATAATTGGGCACAATCAGCAGGGCTGTATGCTAACCCATTGAATGAGGCTAGGCAGAGAGAGACTTTCATTAAATAACACTTCCAACATCACAGTCAATAAGGCATTGTGAAAACACTCTACAGTGTACAGAGATTTCAACTGCATTAGTCTGCAGGAAAAGTTTTAATTGACAGTCAATAGCTGATAACTGAATTCCTCAGCAAAAAAAAAGATTGCATCGGAACTACAGATGCCATTTATAAAAAAGGTACTTATGATGAGTATAATGAACATTTCCTGCAGAACCCAAATGTCAAGAACTAATTACAACAAGCTTTTTCTTGTTATACAGTATAAACGAACATTTTGCTAAGTGTTCTCCATAAGATTTTGACTGTAGACAGTAATATAATAAAGGTTCTTTGTAACTATAATAAAATATAAAACAGGGAGGGTTAGAAGTTTATCTAATTAAATTATGCTGGCAGTTATCAAAACTAGTATTGTTTCTTTACCGAACCCAGCATCTCAGTTCAGAGTTCAGAGTGGAAATTATGTTTTTTGCACAATTACCCCTTTTACCTTCTCAGTCCTTAGTATATAGTAGGTTATGTCTTAGTAAAATATTTGAAGACAATTATTAATGTTTATTGTAATATTAATGTAATACTATCTTATCTTATATGCAATACTGTGTTTTAGAATAACTGTTTGAAGACCATCATTATTTTTTCTAATCCATTTGGGGATGCTAGCAGTGCAGAAATTTCACGAATCATATTTAATTGATTACTATATAAGGGCACAAAGTCTAAAGGCCCAGATATACTGCATACCAAATTGAAGCACGAACAGGTATGACATTATTTAGAACAAAATCTGGCCAAAAAGAAGGTGTTTTGGGGTTTGTTTTGCTGGTTCGTAACAGCTTTCCTGGGCACACTTTTAGGCAAAATTCTAACCAGCTGCAAAACACCTTAATGCCAGTGGTCTATGTTATCGGTAAGTGTGACCTGAAGCTCCACCAACTACTTTGTTACAAATTATCAGTCTGTATTCAACATGAACACACTGGCGTGCAAGACCAAGTTATGTTTTTTTGTTTGTTTAATTAGTCTACAAAAGGAATCAAATGTACTCAAATACTCTCAAGTGCCCATTCACTCATGTGACATCTGCAGTCAAAGTAAGACCTCAATCAGCATTCTTTTGTCTGTATTCTGAACATTAACACTCTTTGATAAACCTATCAGTAGTATCAGTGTCATCATAAACTACAATAACAGAGTGCAATCAGCGGAAATTAAACATTTTCAACTGCAATTATATTACTTTAAATCATCATTAAGTGGTTAAAACAACTTTTTTATTAACCTCAAATGAATTATACTCATAGAAAGAGGCATAAAGTCACATTTTTAAGGTTTTACACGTCCTCATATTTATATGTACTAGCGCTGTGGGGGGTGTCGGAATGTTTGCAAACAGCATATCATTGCTTGGCAGTTTAGAACTTCTTTTTACCCCTGAACGAAGAAGAACTTCTCCGGAAGTATATTGGGGCCTTAAGACTCTTAAGCTCTCTTGCTATTGTATGCATATACTTTATGTTCTATACTAGACTTAGCACTGTACTAACCCTACTACTGCAACTAATAACAATTATGTTACTATGCAATAGTTTACTATAATAATGCAAATAAACGCATCTCATGTAATGGTTTTTTAACCTTTACTCCACTAATCCAAACTGTCAGCAAACCCTGGAAGCCTGAATATAAAAAGCTAGGTTTTCACGCTAACATTTTATAATTATTTTAATTAATAACTTGTTGTTAAAACACTATTACCTAATACATTACACGTTATTGCATTCACGTATGCTTAAAATATTATTAATGTATCATATATACAAATACATTTTGTTTATCGTTTGTGGCAGGGCGGAGGGCGGGGCCGGGTCGCGATTCTACACACCCGGTCCCTTATCAGGCTAATCAAGCCTCCGAGAGGGATAAAGGCCGATTGCGGAGGGTTGTGCGGGAGAGAGAGACCGTTTACGGACATGTCCGTCATGTGTGTGTTTGTGTCTTTTGTTTAAGTTATTCATTAAAATATTATTTATATTGACAAGCCGGTTCTCGCCTTCTCCTTTCCATTGAACTACGTTACATTGTTATATATATTTTGTTTAATATTTTATGTATCTGTCCACAGACCCCCAAGGGGCCCATTTGTCCCAAGTTGGAAACCATATTGAATGGTTAGAAATGACACAAGATTACATGCAATTTCCAAAATACAGCAATAAGTATAAGTTTGGCATATTTACTGGGCCTACTGAGCCAATGTAGATACAGCCAAAGCAGGATAAACTCTTTTGATCCACATATGTCTTCATTACAGGACTGTGCCGTTTAAACAAAAGTCCCATTGTTTAGCTTTAATTCCTATGCCCACCACATCCATTGTCATACCGCTGTCAGTCCGGAACACCACACATTCCTCCAGAATTCCATCATGGAATGGATGCCCCTACTGAAACAAGTGAGCTTTTTTAAACGCTATAATAACTATGTGGATGGGAACATTTGAAGGTGGGTTCTGAGTATTAAATTAATAGGCTTTGTTTCATAATGTGCAGCCATTAACAAAAGCTTTCAAAACACGGAGCCAATTTGTTGGGCTTACTGAGGTGAGTCTTGAGTAAACTTTGCATAGAAGATGGAAGATAAATATTCCTCATTACCTAAAGAGTTGAAGCAACAGCCCGGAGCAAATCCCTTCACGAGAGTGCGTGCCTGCTCAGTGCTCAAGCACGCAAACACACCCCTTCTTCCCAAACAATTCTTACCATCTCCATTAGGGGTACAGAAATAAGTAAACACAAGGTAGATTTAATGTACATAAATTGTACTAGAAAGTCATGCAGTTATATAAACAGATGGGAGGGAGGGAGAGGAAGAGAGAGAAAGAGAGAGCGAGAGAGACAGGGAAAGTCTTATCGCTAATGGCTTTCCTAGACACTGACAATTCAATTAAAGATGCTACTGTGTAGATTCTCTTGCATTACTTTCTGTTCTGCACTTTTCCGCCACTGCTGTGGGTTATAGGAGTGACTGTACTTTCAGATAATACCTCAGTGTATTAAAGACAGCAGCTCTCATATATTTCTGTACAGAGCATGTGAGCGGAGTGATACGAATTTCACTGGAGCAAGGGGCGGGTTTCACAAGCCTGCGCTCAGCTCCGGCCACTCAATAGGTGCTCACTTTCCACTCCTACCATAATGCGCTACATTT
This sequence comes from Xyrauchen texanus, assembly GCF_025860055.1. Taxonomy (NCBI): domain Eukaryota; kingdom Metazoa; phylum Chordata; class Actinopteri; order Cypriniformes; family Catostomidae; genus Xyrauchen; species Xyrauchen texanus. The sequence goes on along the minus strand of NC_068282.1, from coordinate 23,431,576 downwards.
CTCATGAGGCCACATTAATATGTGTGCGCTTCTACACTGACAAATATCTGGTGTTGGCAGCTGTATTAGATCCAAAATTTTAAACAGAGTGGATTATCAGAGATGAGGCAGTGTTTCAACTCGGTGTGATTCACAAACTGATTTTCACAGGGGCCGATTCCAACAACAGACTACAGTGAGGTGAGGGCACAGAGGAAGTTCAAAACATAGATTAGTTTCCCTAGACATACGTCTATAAAGTAAAATAATTTAATTTGGCAACCGTTGGCATCTGTAAGGTTTACCATCGATTCGCAAGGGATAAGCAATGTCTGTATAAATCACAGAGTTGGGAGTATCAACTGCATTTACACACTGCTGTCACGTGTAACTGACCCCATCAGAAGCTGTGCTGATTAATTATGAAGTATTACACATGTGCATATGCTATATCTGGGATAATTAGAAGAAATTTACTTGAATATCTGGCAAAATACAACAGACCTGATTACATTAGCAAGCCAGTAATCCTATAGTACACTCTTGAATTAAAAATATACACAATCTTTTCACATTATGTAATTTTATCTGTCCCTCAGAAAAATATGTTGTGAAAAGCAGGGCTCAACATATTTTTCTCATTCAATCCGCTCAAATCACAAAATTAGTATTATTATTATAATTAGTAATGTCCTTTTCTAATTTTTCTAATCTAAAGAAATCATGTTCATTTGTTTCTCACGAATCAGTACAAACTGTCCGGTCCCGCTAAATTCGGTGATTCGTTCTGGGTTTTTTTTCTCTCCCTCATGTGTCTCAGGTGCTGCCGGAATGCACGATCGGCGTTTCCATGGGAGCACTGATTGTTTCCATGGGAACGCTATTCATGCCACTAATTAGCGTACTGACAGCACCTGTTCTCCGTTGATTCTCTGCCTACTTAAACCCTTCGTTGTGTCATAATCTTTGCTAGATTGTTGTGTGTTCAAGTAACTCGCCTCACTCTCTCTGCCTCAGTTGGTCCTGTCCTGTCTTGTGTATCTGCATTGTTTGCCCATCTCTGACCGTGTGTCTAGAGTATGGTTACCTTTCAGTTTGCTGCTGCACTTGTCCTTCTGCCCACACATTTTTCAATTGAGGATTCCTTACGGATCTGCTCTCTACACGACCACGACGCGCACACACGTCTACAAACACACTCACCGCCTTCCTGCTGCAGTCGGTGCTGGGTTCCACAGGCTTCGCAAGCACTGCTGTGTTCTAATTTATTGCCAATAAATCCTGTGAACTGTTCCACTGCCCTTGGGTCTCTTGCTTTCTGACACAAACGCAACAGCCAGTGTTAGATGAAGGTTTGAAGAGCGTCTTAAATTTTCTGGTGTCTTCTCAATGACCAACATCCACTTCAGACACTTGGTGGACTTTAGAAACAATGAGTTAAAGGGTTCACAGGCTGGACAGGGCAGATTCACTGGCTTTTTTACCAACATGTCAATTTGCACAGGATAAGATTTAAAAAAAAATTTTTAAGTGCACTTGATTGGTAAAAGATTATATTATCTTTACCGGTGCAGGAATGCATAGCCCACAAAAAGTCAGGACAAATGACTGACATGAGATTTATTGAGATTTTTTAGATTAAAATAAATGAGAAACTCTAGGGCAGAGAGAACCAGGCTATTTTATTTATTTTTATAGTAGCCTACACCAAGGCATTGTTTTTGCAGTTGTTATTTGCGAAATACTGGGTCGTATGCCAATATGACAAGGGATTTTTTTGTACCTGATGCAAAACAAATTAAACAAGAATATTGACAGAGGAATTTTGCCCATTTTTTTCTCATTTCATGCCACTCTGCTCCAACATCACTCCCGTTCATGAGTGAGGAGCAAAGCGATGAATTTTGAACTTGAGTGCTGGAGTTGAGCGATCACACATGAGCAAATATTTGAGTGGAGCGACAACTCACTCCACTCCGCTCACATGCTCTGTTCCTACATGCAGAAATGTGAACAATGAACTGAAGTTCTATAAATTGTCAGCTCATAACTATTTTTTTAAATCCATAATTCAAAAACTAAAATATATCATTCATAGTAGAAGTCAGAAGAAATCATGGACCTATAAGAAATTAGAAGTTATTCTAATAATTAAGAAGTTAGAAAAGTGTTCTGTCATTTTATAGTGATCTTGGGATCATACCATTTGTTATATTAATTACAACTATAATTAAGCCTTTTGTAGGCTGACATCTCTGAAAAAGTGTTAACATTGTGGCTTTTTGATGCTATCAAAATATTGCTCTGTTTGTTGTGAGCCAACCAACATGTCAATATTTCCCCAATCAAAGGCATAAGTTTGGGGTTAAGACTACCTATCTGTCCTAACAATGGAAGGCGGGTGGAGCACAAAGAGGTGGGAAGTGGTTTTGGGAAACCTGTATGGAAAGAGCTATTATTTTTGCAATTCCGTTTGGTGCCTCTAGAGGCACAAGATACATTTCCCTTTTATATTAATGATAAAACAAAGTTGAAACAAGCCTGAAAATGAATGAAACAATAGTATCAAATAGTATATTTTTTCATGTTAATATATTTGCTAATTCAATCCCTGTCAAAGGCCCCTAAACACAAAACACCTGCAGACAAAGTACATTTGAGGTCAGACAACAATTTACATTAACATTCCATACTACTGGAGTAGCTCTAAAGAGAAGCTGCCTTCCTTTCCAGGCAATCCAAACATTTAAAAAGTTGGAGTGCTTGCAGCTGCTAAAGGAGAGAGCTGTCCACCAGCCTTGTTTGGCATTTAAAGGCATGTGACCGATTAATACACACACAAGTGACTTTTTCACTTTCTAAAGGGGATTCAGCAAAACTGAGTTGATTTGAGTAAATTCATAAATAAATTATTGTAAATTCTTGTTTGAGCATTGGGTGGAGAAACATGGGTTCAGAGAGAAGAGGACCTCCATACCCTGCTGAAAACTAAAAAAATTAATAATAATTATTATAATAATAATAATAATAAAACATTATCAGCTGGTTTGCTAGGCTTAGCTGGTCTGGATGGTCTGATATGCTGGTTTAAGAGCGGTTTGGGGCACTTGTCAGCTGGTCAGGGTGGGAGACCAGCTAGCCGACATGTCTAAACAAGCTAAACACTAGACCTGAAAAGACAAGAAAAGAAGGGTTTAAGGTTTTTTAAAAGGTTGTGTTGTTTGCAATCTGGGAGTAATTCACAAAGAATGAATTATGCCTGGTAATGAATAGCACCGGTTATTTGCATGTGCTGTCTGTGCTGGTTCAGCTAAAGGAATTACAGTATGCAGATCAGGCAGAGGCGCAAACGTGCCTAAAAAAAATCACTGCTGAATGCAATTTGCACAAGCAATTCCGATCTTCACTGGAAAAAATGTTTTTTAATACATCGGTTCCACATGAATCAATTAAGTTATATTATCAACATATTTTTCCTCTTGGTTTAGCTCATTAATTTTTTGTCAGAAAACATGTAATTTAATGTAATTTCAACATAATGGGATAAAGTTTTTAAGTAGCCTCAACGTAACTTTACAGGTGTCCCTAACAATGAAAACAAACAATTCATAACAATTAATTTACTCAGTTTTACATAATATTTTTGTGTCACATGATTTACTGATTTATGTTGTAATGTTATGCTAGTAAACTATCTTTTAGATAATAATATTATACATTAGGATGCTAAATGTTAAGTACTAATTGCTTCTTGAGTAAAGCAACATACAACATGTTGTTTGTGTACCAGTCTTCAACCAAAGCAAAAGCTCCACTCTTTACCACCTTTTATCATCTTGCTCAAAAATACATAAAATTAAACTTCTTTCAACATATTTAAACTTAAACTTCTAGTATTTAAATATGAAAATATAAATATATAAATATTTAAAATATAAATATAAATATATATATAAATATTTAAATATTTAAACTTCTTTCAACATATTTACTCACCGCATCAAGTCCCATGCAAAGCATGCTGGGAACTGCAAATACTCTGCCGAAACCACCTTTGCCCATATTGTTAAATATACATGATGGTTCACGTTCACCCTACATAATGCAATCTAGTGGAGTGCAGTGCACATTCTAGATATTACAGTAATCGAAAGCAAAGAAAACAAGTTTAGAAGAGAAACACAATTTTGTTGTGTAGATCATAAATAATATGATTTAGTACATCGGACAACTGTTGTGGGGCAATTCTTAGCACTATACAGCGGAGGATGCAATCATGATCTTACACTCTGCTGTGGATCTTATGAAGATTTAGCCAGACAAACCTGCTTAAATCTCAATGGTGCTGATCCTGAACATGCCAGATGTGACAGCTCTAAGGTCAGAAACAATTCTAACTTGTGCTTCTTAGAAAGGCCGTTTGAAATGAGAGCTTGCCACTATTGTCACATTTTCTTTTTTGGAAAGCAGCTCTTCCCTGGAAGGCCTTAAAAGCATATGGACAGATCATTTAGCCTAGGAACATTCATAATGCAACTCAATGCACCTATAACACGGGGAAGAAGAGGGAGGTGTGTAATTCCCTTACTGTAATTCTCCAGCATTGGGAATATCAGAGCATATTTCAATTCCGGGCAGCATGCCAGAAGAGACAAGAATTATTTTTCTGTTGGATTTCTATTTTTCATCTTTCACCATCATACAAGCTGTCTTTCTTTCTTCCTTCCTTCCTTCCCTGAATGCATTCCCTCTCTATGTACAGTCTCTATCAATATTTCCTTGCCTTGGTAATTCATCATCTTTTTACCCTCCACGGCTCTTTTAGTTACACAACTTCAAGTACAGTTACAGTTTTCCATAAACAGCAGGTCTGTTAGCCATGTAATCCACTCTGCTAACTTTTAAACTCTTTAAAGGTGCACTCAGTATTTTTTTGTTGTTGCACCAGACGATATAACAGTTATCTTGAACTTATACTGACTCCTGGTGGTATGGATGCAGCATCAAGCAAAAGCAAAGTTTCCAGTCGCAGATGTCGTCGCAGAAATGCGTTTTTCACACACGTAATTTTATTCATTGAGCGAGAGTGTCCAAATTCTGGGGGGTTATTGAGATAAACCAAGTCGTTTTCGGCTGGTTATTTGATTTAAACATGCCTACCCCCCATGAGGCGACCTGCTCCATGTAAAATAAAACATCTTGTATTAGTCTAAAAGCTCATGTGAGTGAACATGATTTTAAAAAAAAAATATATAAAATTGTTTAAATGTAAAATGTTTTAATTGGGGAAAAATTAAGGGCACCTTTAAAGGGATAGCTCACCTCAAAAAAGTTTGACCATTTAGACACACTGGTGTTGTTGCAAACCCATTTGACGTTCATTCATCGGTGGGATATCTTAGGCAGAATGCTATCCTCAGTCACCACTCCCTTTCATTGTCTGGATAAATTTGCATTGAAAGTGGATGGTACCTGAGGCTAACATTTTGCTTAACATATCCTTTTTAGAATATTAATTTTTGGGTGATCACTTTAACACATCAGTAACACAAGTTTCAGGCCAGCACTGAAGAGAAAAAGTTCTGCCACTCAACCAGCGTTACTCACACAGGCACGCTGGACTCTGATCCCTAACGTCGGAGCTTCTGCTGGGGTGCTGGCAGGAGGTGACAAGCCCAGAGTGGCTGTAGGATGAGGTCATCACTGTGTTTCACCTTTATCCCTAGATACTGCTAATTAGAGCATATGGCAATGATGGCCATGCTGCCAGGGGTTTTAGGCACTGATGACATTTTGCAGGTCAGGATCCTAGCATTACATGAAGGTGTAGGTTGATAATCAGCCTTAAGTTTAGCACTAGACTGTGTAAAATACCCACATGTGAAATCTACACCTGCAATTGCAGTTATTTGCTGCTGAGGCTCAATTTGGTAGTGGCAATGCGTGGCTTGAATATGGTTGGTGACAACAGTAAGGAGAAATATTATTTTTCCTGGATTTGTGCACACTTTCTTAACATGTCTGAAAAACATGATTTTCCCAAGTAAGTTCCTGGATCAACATCATTATTGGTCCAAGAACAACATTCTTATTAACCAATCATTTCCCCCTGGTTAACAGGATAGGGTTAGGGATAGGACTGATAATGAAATATTGTTCCTGTAACAAAAATAGATGTTTATATCATTGCAAACTATGTCTTGGAAATAACAATAACATGTTGCTATTGGTCAAAATATAATAACCTTCCACAAGCTGGAACAAATCAATAAGAAATTAGTATTGATTTTTTTGTAGAAATATGTCAAACCATTTTCTGGCATTTCACAGGACTTGTAATCTGTAAGCTACATACATATCATAGCAGGTCTAAGATGTGTTTTTAAATTTTGATCAGACTGTACTGGTCAGATTTGCATCTACTGTACAAATGTCTTGTATTAAACTTCAATGGAAGTTTGTTGTCCTAGCATTAACTTAAGACAGAGCTTTTGCATTTACCATATGTTTCCACTTGTACTGAAAAAATCCATTCAACGCCACTCATCACCCAGAGAGCTGCCGCTCTGGGGTGTGTTACAGCAAAAATGGCTGTGTTCGCAATGGTATACTACCCATAGTACTTTTACTGTTTCTGCTACATCAGTTTATGGAAGAAATAGTAAGAGCAATATGTAGTTTGCCATTTCAAACTCAGCCCATAATTGTTTTCAGTTCACAGTCAACATAATCATCATATATATAAATATATATATATATATATATATATATATATATATATATATATATATATATATATATATATACACAGTATATGCGTGATTACAGTCAGAAAGATGCAAACTTATTTCCGAATGCTGAAAGTATATAGACTGTGTTCATTTATTGTATTTTTTATCCAGCCACATTATTTTTACAATTAATTAATGCAGTCTTCATCTGTCAAGTCTGTCTGAAGTCTTACTTTTGCTCAACCAGCCACAGTATTGTCAATGTATGCATGCAATAATCATTTGCAGTCCGTTTTTGATTAAAGCACTGAATCCAGCAGAATCCTCAGCATTATCCTCATATGTTTAAGTGCTTATGACAGACATTACTCTATATTCATTCAGCTTTATAAAAATTAATTCTGTAGAGAAAAAAACTCCAGAAAACACAAGTAGTGAAAATTAGATGTGATCCAGGACCTATATACAGCTGTATGCCATTGAAACACTGACGTGCGGTCTGGGTAGGCAAGCTAGGCACTGCCTACCCTGCCAAAATTCTAAAATAAAATGTTTATTAAATAATAAACTTGTATTTGTATTTTTACTTTGTATTCTTGTGATTTATATATGCAATATGTGTGTTATTCCAATTGTTTAGACGTTATGATGACAAATGTAGCAGTTACGCATAATCAACTAAAAACAAATGGTAGAATAAGCAGTGCTTTTACGGTCCATTCATTGCAGACGACAAGCGGAAAACCCATGTTGCGCATGCGCACTTCGATCCTGTATTCTTTAACATGTACGGCAAAAAGCACAAATCTGCTGTGCCTTTTGACGTAAATATGTTATGCCCGTAATCATCTCCGTTACGTATCAGACATGGACCAATTAAAATCGAGATATTCCTGGACGTTTGCGTAGCTAACGTCATTACACCACAGCTAGCGTACATGCCTAATCCCCGCCAAATTCAAAATCAAAATGACAGCACCGGCCGTAATCACGGAATTAAGAAATTTTTCCAAGCTCGATTTTAATTCCAAATATGAGTTAATTGCAAGAGGAAGGTCTACGCCAGCCTTAGATGGACTAGTACAGAAAAAGGGCCCCAAAATTATCCCATCATTTCAAACTGATTGGCATGTAAGAAAAGATTGGCTATGTGGCTGCGCTAACAATCAGCGGCTGTACTGCTATCCCTGCCTGCTTTTTTCAACCAGTCAGACTGTTTGGACTTCAGCGGGATATTGTGATTTGAACAACCGCAGCTTTAACCAAGCATGAAAAGCCGTCAGCTCACATCCAGTGTCAAATTACACTGAAAACCTTTGGAAAATCTCGGCTCGACCTTGCACTTGACGAGCAAAGGAAGCTGAATATAACCTACCACAATGAAAAGGTAAAGGAAAACCGAGAGGTTTTGAAGGATCTGATAAATGCGTAAAGTTCACTGTTTACGCGCTTGTGTGTGTGTGTGCGTGAGCGAGAGAGAGAGAGAGAGAGAGAGAGAGAGAGAGAGTACACGATATACATCCTGATTTGTACATTTCTTGATATGCCGCGCTTGTGCGTAACGTTCACTGTTATTACGTATTTAGCTTAAACAATAAATCAGGTAATCTGGCTTTCATAACTCAGTGCCTAGTCTCTTTAAGACATCACCGCACGTCACTGCATTGAAGAGACTGTAAGTCTAACCCTCACAGCCTTTTGTCATTTGCATCACAAATCAAATATGGTGCTAGTTTGAATAAGGTCTCTTTTTTTCAAATGTGTGTTATGTGACTAAATGCTTTTTCATCAATTGGTGCACAAAGAACTGTAGAATAGTCACACATCATGAACGGCACTACACCAATCTGGTTTCATGAAAAGTAGTAATAATTGCACAAGAAATCATACGTGTTGGTTCATACAAATTTGTACAAATTTTGGTTAACATAGAGAAAAATAAATGAACCAACGAATGTTCTAACAGTTTTTCCTAAGGTTAACTCTAACCCAAACCTAACCATAAAGTCTAACCCGGCCTTTACCCTAACTCTAAACTGTTGAAATTCTGTTTGTTGATTGGTTGGTCTGATTGGGAATAAAAGTTGCACAACATCTTACAATTTTGCCACCTTGTATGAATTATTATAACTTATTATTATAAGTTATGAGACTGTGTTGGACTAAACATATGCGATACCCATTGTGACAGGGCGGAGGGCGGGGCCGGTCATCAGGGGGCTCCCTGACCTGAGAGAACGAGGGAGGAATGTGACAGGGCGGAGGGCACCTGGCCCCTAAACAGGCTAATCAAGCCTCAGAGAGGGATAAAGGCTGACTGAAAGCTGCAGTGTGAGAGAGAGAGATTTACAGACAGCTGTCAGACACCTTTGTGTGTTTGTCTTTTTGTTTAAGTTTCTAATTAGAATTTGCGTGCTTTCAAATTCCCTCAGTCTGGCATAATAGTGTTGGGAGACCACAAGGGGTTTATAACATTTACTGAAGCATGATTTTGTATTTATTCAAGAATAAACAAAGTCAAGTTGATGAGTTTGCAGATTAGTGTATGAAACTGGTGTAACTGAGCAAACTGTATTATTATAAATGGTGATGTTTATTCAGCAATTTCTCTGTAAGTAGTCTTGAATAGGTCATTCATTCAAGCTGTCAAACCACAAAACGACATAAATGTAACTGAAAATACAATGTGTAGGCTATATGAAAAATACATCTACACAATATATCATCCAGTGACGGCTAGAGAAAATAATGTTTTCCTTTGATAATGATTTGGGTCAAACTTAATGGAAAACTATGCAAGTTTCACTGCATATTTGTGATGGTGAGAGTTGGCATGTGTGCGTACCTCCGTAGAAAAGTATTGTTTCAAATTTTATAATGAGGCATGTCATCCACCAGATGCATCCAGTGTTCAACCCCTTTAATTTACTTTGCCACTTACACAACCAAAGTTGTGTTTTGAAATATGTTACAAAAGACAAAAACTATTGTGCAACAAGCAGACCAATTTATTGATGAAAATATCCTGATATATATCGATAATCATCGGGAAAATAGTCAGAGTAAAGGCATTGATCCCAAGCCTAATAGTAATACATCTTCATTATTGTTGGTAGGGCTGGGACAACGCGTCATCGATGACGCTCGACGCAAAATATGCGCGTCGATTCGTCGGATCCAAAACAAAGATGGCGGCCGAGTAGTAGTAACACACGCAAAATATGCGCGTCTATTCGTCGGATCCAAAACAAAGATGGCGGCCGAGTAGTAGTAACACTAGTGGCTCCTCAGACTATCAGAAGTGCAAGGCGGCATGCACTCGTTCCTCTAAAGTATGGGAATTCTTTAATTTAAAAGGAAACAATTCCGTGATATGTCGTCTTTGCAAAATGGAGATGGCCTTCCATTCACGGCAATGCACCAGCATCTGAAGAGGCGCTACCCGGGAGCAGCTGCAGATGACAGAGCACCGTAAGTTTTTTTTCAACTCCCCACTTTGCACTTGATGTTGGAGTAGGCTATAATACGTTGTCGACACCTAAAGTTTTCGCTTATAGCTATTAATAATGCTATAAGCGTATTTTTCACTATTAATAATAATAGTGAAAAATACATTGAGGACACTGACAACGCGCTGACAGACAGGTCCAATTTTGAAAGTTGAGACTTTATTAAATGTTACCTGCTAACATTTAATAAAGTCTCAACTTTAAAATTTGGTCATTCAAAGAAAATTAAACCATAAATAGGCCTACTATTTTGTGGCTCTTTAATGTGTCGTGACAGATTGCCTCAGTTAAAGCTGCTCGTGAACCGATCATCTTTTCCTTGGTTAATTTATAGCATCAAATAGGCTAAACATGAATGTAGCCTACATCAGAAGGACAGTTGTTTTAACCGCGGAAAGATGTCAGTACAGTAGCCTACAATCCGTTATTCAAATCCACCGACGTTAATCTTCTCTCTCCTGATTTCTTTGTCGGACAAAAATGGCATATTATGATTGATTGATCAGATCGCCAGTCAATCAAACTCCCGGCAAATGTTTTTTTTTTTTTTTTTACATTTTATACACCCCCACCCCCGATGAAACCGGTATTACCGGTGTTGTCACAAGTCGATTAATCGAAACGAAATCGAATTGGACTGAAAAAAAATGAATCGTTAGATTAATCGATGAATCGAAAAATAAATCACTAGATTAATCGTTTAAAAAATAATCGTTTATCCCAGCCCTAATTGTTGGCAAATAATGTTATGAAATTCTAATGATGTATTTTTTGCAAATTATGCAACATAAAGAGATGCAAACTTATTTTACCATTAAGTAGTGGTAAGTAGAGTAATTAAGTATAAATCAATTCCTCTTTATTGAAAATCATATCTGTGAACTATAAGCATTAGTTTCAAGTGAACTAACAGCATCGCCTCGATTTATGATGTAAGATTTATTATAAAAGCATATGTAAGACTTTAAAAATGTTTTGCTGCATGGTATACTATGACAAGCTTGGTTTGCTCTGAAAGTCTGCATGAGTTTTCAAATACTCTGAAATTTCAGTAGAAGTAGCAACTCTTTGGATCCAGGAACATTAGCTCATTAATGTAATCAATGGCATATTTTGCTGTTGAGTGGTTCAAGATATACGGTAGGACTGAAGTTAAATATTATTATTTTAAGCTATAACGCATGTGTGCTCATTTGATCCATTATCTAGAACGGAAATAGAAAGAGGACAATTCAACACTGTTACATTAAGTATACACATACAAACCCCCCCAAGCTTCACTTTACTTCAAAGCTACATGCAACATTCCTCCACTTAGAGAGCTGAGATCTTTCTCCAAAATAGAAGTGATCATTCACCACCAAAATCAATTAACATCTCAGGTACATTGAGTAGGCAAATGTGTGGTGTTTTTGGACAGGCCAGGAATTATTCTGATGGCTGAGATGTAAGGGAACCTTTAGAAACATGAGAGCGTAGATTGACTAAAGGAGGCCAATTACCTGTTCCTTTGTTCCGGTCCACAAAACAGTATTTGAGCTCGTACTCACGCAGAATGTCATGGACCTCCTGTGGGAGAGGAAGAGAGGGAAAGAGAGATGAGTGGAAAAGTGGTTCTCAGTATTGCAGCTAAAATTGAAACTATGATGAATATGTTTATGTCTATAAAAATTTTTGTAGTTTCACACTACAGATTTGTTGAGATTAGGGGTGTAACGGTTCTCTGTAAAAACGAACCGTATGGTTCGCCAGCCACGATTCAGAAAGCATTTGCTCCACGGTTCATCTCTAGTTTAATAACGCATTTGGATCACACAGTTTGCCGAAGAAAATAAAGCGCCAAATAAACATGCGCAGTTGTAACCTCCACTAATGCACCTGTATTGCTCTGTAGATGGACAAACTCTGCATGTGTTTCATTTGGGTCAACTTTCTATAGAGAGAAACTGTCCTATTAACTGTTAGTATGTTAAATCAGTTGAGGACATCACAGTTCTGTATGCGTTGACAAAGTTGGCAAAATGGTAAGCAGAGAAAACAAGCTCCTTGCATCATTTAAGTCTCCTATCTGGGAACTTTTTCTATGCAGTCAATTACAACAGCGATGGTCAAAAAACTTTTACAAAACAGGCACTGTTTGCAGACATTGCTCGACATGAGTACCGTATACTGGTAATAGATATCGATCTTTGATTAGCTATTTACGGCGACATTACCCGAGGATATATAGCATGTGATGTGCACACGCCCGAAACTGCACACGGACACAATCCATTCCATCTTTAAGCAGGCACTCTGTGCTATTTCGGATAGACATGAAACAAGAACTAAAGCACAAGGGGTGTTCATAGCCAAAGTTATGTTGCCCTTACTCCATTGATGAAGATGTGGGATTTCCGCGTATGATTAAAATACTTGAGTCGCGTTACGACATCCATTCTCATATTCATTTTAACAGCAATTTTATTTCATCTATAGTGATGTACAGATTCTGAACATTGAATATACGTTGAGTTGAGTTTGAAATGCACTTTATGTTGATGCATGTAGAGTAATGCAGGTATAAATTTAAAATGTTGAGTTAGTAATTACAGAAAGGTTTGAACCATGGTTTTACTATAGTAATATTGTAGTAACCGATTAAGAGTAAGTTTGTTTTTTGTGAGTTAAAGCTGGATCGAAGTGAACATAAAGGTGAGAGAGTGTAGTCTTACACACTGGAACAAAACATTTTGAAGGGGCTATATTTGTGATAGCCTAGGCCTGTGTAATTTATTAGAAAGTTCATATTCTTATTCTGCTGTTGAAATTAATCCAGAGCACGTAATTCGCTAGCGATCTAGTAATAACTGTGCCCTATCTGATTGACAGGTGGCTAATGTGTGTGTGCTGAACATACACATGTTCCGAAAATACTTTTTTAAATTTCAATAAATGCATGATGTTTCCAATGTCAATGAGTAATTGTGTTAAATAATCTTGATCTCAATAGTGACCAAAATAATCATAACTATGATTTTTGCCATAATCAAGCAGCCCTAACCCTAACTCTAACCCTAAACCTTTTTTTACTTAAATCTTAATTTTCTTTTTGTCCTAACCCAATACATTTTTCCGAATTAATCTTTATTTTATCTAACTTTTATTTTGATCTTGGGACACTGGTTTTGAGTTTTCGTTATAATTTTAAGATAAGTTAGGAGGGTGGGAAGAAATGGTGCTAACTGGAAATATTAAATATCTAACTTCTTTTCTTGATTGATGTTCCTTGTATTTTTATTTATTTTAAGTTTTAAACAATTTGAGGTTTGTTTACTCTTTACTTTTAAAAAGTTCTTATTTGTTAGCTTCTAATTTGATATAGGAGGTGGAAATCTGAAGACCTGGTGTGTGACCATAAATGTTTGAGCCTTTAAAACTTAATTTCCCCTAATCTAACCCTTATTGCCTTAACAGTAGCAAAGATAGGATTTTCTTAAATTATCGAGCCCCCTACCATCAAAAATGTACGAAATTTTGCACATGACGTGCATGATCAAACCCTGAAAGCCGTATTCCTGAGCCTTAACTCAAACCATAACTCTAATCATAACTGCCTTAACCACAGTAGGACAAATAGGATTTTAATTTATAGACCCCTAGCATTACAAATTTATGACATTTTGCATATGTTGTCCATGTGTTTTAAGTTTTATTAAGTTTGAGAATTTCATTCACAAGAAACAGGCCATTTAGTCATCAAAGGCCATCCTCAAAAACTTATTTTCTTATATCTTCCTAACTATATAACATACCACAATTCTTTGATATGTTTTTTTCTGGAGGGTCTCTAGATGGTGGATATAACATTTCTTGCGAATTGGGATAACGGAATAGGACAAATAAAAAAGTAGGTTTTTAAAAACAAATATACATGCCAAAAATATTTTCTTCCAGAAAGGAAAATCCACGTGGCCATATCATTGGGGGCCACAAAAGGAATCAGAAAAACTACAACATTTTATTCTAGCCTATACGGCTCCGGCGTTATTAGCACAAACATGAATTAGCTTATTATAGTGGCACCGTGTGGCTGATTCTTACCAAATTTTATACACAGCTTCGTATACAGGCCCATCTTGTGTATAATAAGTTTCATGACCATTGGCCTTTCACAATTCAAGTTATTAGGTGCTGAAATTTGATTGGCTGCTGGGTGGCCATTTTTGTTGATTTGACAAATCCATATGTTAAGGATATGTTAGCACTTGAACAAAAGAAGGTGCATATTTAATTTGTACTTTTTCGATCAAACGACTGCAGAGTTATTATAGTATTTTAGTTGTTGCACCCCCTATTGGCAGCATTGAACGAAAATTTGTGTGCATCCTCAACATAGCCTTTTAAGTTTGGCCTTTGTGTTGAGTAGAGATCTTAGTCAATGAATCAAAGACCGTTCTACTGAAGGAATTGTATCTCTAATATCGCCGGGACAATTTGACGAATACAATTTTTTATAACTTTTGTCATAAGGGTCAGTAGATGATGCATACCAATTTTCGTGTGAACCGGACAAACGGCCTAGGAGGAGTTCGAAAAGGTTTTTTTCCTTTCAGAAAATTGTAAATAGCAGAAAAATGTCATGGATGGAAATTAAATCAGAGATATATGTTTTGTAGGGCTTGACTCACGGATTCAAGAACTTTGATTGTAGCCCATACGGTTGAGGAGATGTGAGATATTATCGCACCACCTAAGGGCGGACGGGTGTCTGTACATATGTTTTGGTGTACCGTTTGATGATGAATCAAAAGTACAAAATTCCTTTTCATATTGGGACTCTGCACTGAGTTGGTTCCGATTGGGCAAACGGTCTAGAACTAGTTCGTTTTGAATTTTTTCCAAACAATCCAAAATAGCAATGATGCAAGGAAATCACAGGAAAAAAATGATTTTTGCACTTATGGTTCAAGAGTTATGGACCAAAAAGAAAATTGAATATGGTTTCTTTACTATAGTGCCACCTTTGGGCCGATTTCATACATATGGCTAGCCAGCCAGTGTACTATCATTCCCCAAAGTTTCAAGTCTCTAGGTCAGAATAATAATTAGAAGAAAATCCTAACAAATACAATAGGGTTCCAGCACCTTCTGTGCTTTGGCCCCTAGTAAACCTCTATGAATGATCATCTAGATACGGGCTGCTGTAAAAAAAAAAATAATTGTTTTTTTGTATCACTATGAAAATCATGTGGACATGAAAAATGTTTCTAACTGCAGCCACACACAAATACAGAAAGTCCACTGTTATCAGATAAACATACACAGCATCATAAATCTCTTCCTCTTTCCTTTTATTCACATAGCAGGCCCTGCTGTCACATCTAGAACGTGTGCAAGAGAGATAAACCAGAGGTGCCCACACTGCCTTTGAGCTTGCACTAGCTGGTAAAATTAAAGATTAATAAGGACACTTGAGTTTTGACAGAAAAGGTAGTTCTCAATAAAGTGAGGGGATATAACATTCTATGGCCCCATTTCCACTTGGTATTAAGATGCGTTATGGGTGATCTGATCACATGTGGTCAGCTCTAAATACAGGTCTAAACAGGGTCTAAACCGTTTTGTGATCGGATCAGAAAAAACACATGAGTGTGGTCAAAAACCAAGTGACCAGATCACATTTGAGGTGTAAATGATAATCCATTCTGTATGTGTCTCGGCAAGAGTGAAGTGCCGCCATCAGCTGTATACACCACTGCACTAAAACAAGAGTTTAATCTTTGCTATTTACGAGTGGCTTTTAAAGAATATGCTGTCTGATTGGAAAAATTTTAAAAGCTGATACATACACAATCATGAGAGCCTTACGGATCTTCTTTAGTGTGTCTGATATCAAAACAGATGATAAGCACGACCACCAGAAGCTCCTTTAATACAGGTAATCTACTAAAAAAACAGATAATTCGGCTTGACTTGTTGCATTTGTGCTTAGATTAAATTTCAACCGCATCTGAGAGAACCAGAGAGATGTTTTTTTTTGCATTTTCTTTGTGTTTTCTGACTTTATTGCGCTTTATTATCATGCAGTAACACACTGACATAGTGATTGATGTATGTCGTCGTGAAACAGAGACCCTTCCCTTCAAATCCCAACACAAGCGGTCACAGGAGATGCATTTAAGTGATCAGGTGTAAACAGTCATGTGTGTACACCTGAAAAACATCGTAATACCAGGTGGAAACGGGGCCTTAAATACATCTCCTGTGACCGCTTGTGTTCTCTATCTAAAACTCTTGTTTAAGTGCAGCGGTTGAATGACAGGTGAGGGGTGGCACTTTACAGGACGAATTAGGCAACAGTAGGTGGAACGTTTTGCGAAAAACGGCCTGGGCTTTCTGAAATATGTGTCACTGGCACATGTGAGCCCCAGTTTCAGGGTGTAATGACCACAGAGTTGTGCCAAAGGTGATAAAAGTGATGTGAATTATATAACACAGTCAAACATGTTTTATTTACTCTACCCCCTAACCAAAACCTGAAACCTAAATGTTAGTGAGGTAAAATGTTATTTTAGAGCAAAAATGCAACGTATGAATCGAGCTCACCATTGTTTATGTGGACACGATTACTTCTTGGATCCTATGGCACCAGAACCTGTCTTGATGCTTGTCAGTAACTTGGCTATATGGGGTTGATTTTAATGTACATGAACTTTCTTAAGCAATATGCTGATTGCCCGTGTGATCGTGTTGGTGTTTCATGGAAGAAACTCTATTCCTAAAAGCAAATACATTGTACTAAATGCTAGTGCTATCTTTCGATAAAAATTTTGAATCGCAGATTTTAAAAGTGCTGAAATTTGACTACTTTTCTAGTCAAAATTATTTCATTTCCATCACTATGTAGCAATGTAATGAATTATAAAAAAAATTCAAAACAAAGCCTTCCACAATATAAAGACAATGCACTAAAATATGAAGGCCCAAACCTGCAAAAATAAGAAATAAATAAATGTAATAATAAAAATAAATAAAGGAATAAATGTCTTGATAAAACAAATATAATTCGTTTTTAATTAAATTTATTCCTGAATTTATTATTGTATGACTTTATTCCTTTATTATTTTCTATATTTATGTTTAACTTTATTTTTATTATTCATTTATTTTGCATTGTTTTTTATTTTTGTGTTCATTTCTTTTTATATTTATTTATTCCCACATATGTTTATTTCCATATTTATATATTCCCATATATTTATTTATACATGTATTTATTTTTACTTTTCTGTGTGCAACATGGAAATGAGGGAGGCGGTCTTTGCGTAGCTCCAGTGCATCATTGGTTGAGAGCTCAATAGTACTTATCGGAAGCAAATAAGATGGACATCCCACCATAGCACCCCCTGACCCTTTAAATCTCCCCCTGAGATTAAGATATATGCAGGGAAACATTTTGCAGAGAGTCTAACAATCCAGGATGTGCTTCGACATTCATACCGGCCTACAGCTCTCCTAAACCATCAATAAGCACCACTACTCTAAATGAAACACAGTCATTTGATGCGTGGATATCGACTTCATTCGCAAGTTGCGCAACTCTCTAGATATATGTGAAGTGTCAGCTATAGAATTTTTTTTATTGCAGAACTTATATATACATACATAAACGATCAGGGAAATGAAGCATGGTTGTATCTTTTACAATGAACAATCATAACAACAGAAAACAATATTATGGATTCGCGGACAGCAAAATATGAAGTTATATACACAGGAAAAAAAAAAGCATAAGGTTAAATCATATAATTTATGAAACTTGCTCATTTTGTGGATTTGTTGAAGAAACAGCTCCCCATTTATTTTGTGATTGTAGTATAACCAATAAATCTTGGATTGACTTAAGCTCTTATGTTTTTAGCCCCACAAATAGCTATAGTTTACACAATATTGCCATGACCTAACGTCACATCAAAACAAGTCAAGAGTAATTGAGCACACGCTTCAATCTATGATAAACAGGACCAGCCCACATAATTATCATACAAGAGACAGAAATGTAAGAATAAATATAAAAATAAATACATGTGGGAATATTTAAATATGGAAATAAATACTGGTGGGAATTAGGGATGGGCAATTGTACTCGAGAACTCGAACGTGACAGCGACGATCGTGAGTTTAAAAAAAGACAGATTTTTCATTTTTTCTGATTGGTTATAGCAGAATTTTGGGCAGAACCTTGAGCTCTGATTGGTTAGCGTTGCCAGAGCATGCGGTCCAAAGTCCAGACCAAAGAACAGAGAGAAACATGGCTTCAAAGTTGCATAGTGATGTCTGGCTTCAATTCGACAAAATAGATGCAAATACAATTCAATCCAATATGTGCAGCACCAAGCGGTCACACAAATGTACCACAAGTACAATGCGTTATCATCTAGTATTTGTACATAAAATGTCTTGTGATACCAGAGAAGCAACTCAGACGAGCATTGCATCTTTTACTGTCAGACAGAAATGCAACGTAGCCAGAGCCAGAAACAGCAGAATGTACCTGAACACAAACTTATCCAGTACTGTCGCAACATTGGATCCAAGACACAAACATCTGTAGTTTCTTGAGAGACAGAGAGAGAGAGAGAGAGAGAGAGAGAGCATCTGAAACAGCTTTACAACACTGTTACAAATTCTGTCACACCCATACAAAGTGACTCTCAG
Source organism: Xyrauchen texanus (assembly GCF_025860055.1). NCBI lineage: Eukaryota > Metazoa > Chordata > Actinopteri > Cypriniformes > Catostomidae > Xyrauchen > Xyrauchen texanus. The sequence goes on along the minus strand of NC_068282.1, from coordinate 23,412,657 downwards.
CCTGATCGAGCAGCAATTACGGCGCTCAACACACTCACGTGAATTTTTGTTCGCGTGACAACTAAATCTAAAGTTACTTCAGTGAGCCATGAATCTCCGTAAACCAGGAGCCTTTACTGTGGTGGAAGGTAAATGAGAATCAGTTTACAAAGCTAAACACTGTACTTCGCTGTTCCTGCGACATCTGTTCCAGCGGAGCACGTTTTTTCCACCGCCGGCCTAATTGTGAATAGACTCCGCACACGTCTCTCACCTGTGCAGGTAGACCGACTCTTCTTTTTGAACAATGTTTAGGATGTAGCCAATGTTTAAGTTTCATCAGTCGTGGTAAATATACAGGATGTTTTTGTTTTGAGTTTTATAAATCATCCTGTCTGTTTTATTTACAATTAGCAGTCGTTTGTTTAAACTTGTTAACCTTTTTTCTGTAGCTTTGAAAATAAAAACTAAGCTGTTCATTTTTGTTGTTGTTTCAAAAGCACAGTTGAAATATGCTGCTAAAGTAATATTGAAGACAACGTTCAATTAAAAAATTACAGTTGAATAAAGTAGCCTAAAAGCAATCATGTGTGTTCATTTTTAAATCACATCTGATAATAAAAACACAAAGACAAGTACTGTTAAATAAATTAGAAGCCTTTATAAAATAATATATAATAAAACAAATGAATGGCTCTAGTTTTACTAACAATAACGAACGCAGAATTAAGGTTTAGTATTACAGAAATATCCTATATTCGGAGAGATGATGAAAATCAACACCTTTTTGTCACAGTTTTACATTATATTCATATTTCATCAATAATCATCATGTGTTGTTCAATAATTTAAGTCAGTTTTACTCTGACTAAAATGTCATCATTTTAGTCAATATACAGGCGATGTCAGCAATCACTTGATAAAGTAGATGAAAATACTGTAATGTAATCAGAAATATACATAACATTATGAGAACACCATAGAATGTTGTGAATTCTTTTTGCTTTCCCGTGTTTCAGCGCACTGTTAGAAGCACTGTTACACTCTCTGACTATAGCACGTAACTGCATTTGCATCCTTTTGTGCAGATACAAGTTGTAATGTTACGCTTATGTTGTGTATCTAGGATATCTGATTAATCTCATAGGATGCGTCATAGAAGGTGCTTCAGTTTACTGAAGTTCATTTATTCTTCAGCTTCACCTAATGCAGCTATATTTCAGATGTTTCTTTTTCGATAACATTGATGCAGCATAAGCAGTGTTATTTTTTATAGTCATTTGTTCATGTTTTCATAGACATGTTTTCATGTTATTTTATTTATTTAACATTTAATAACAATCTTATAATATTTTCATTATCTCCATGATGGACACGCCCCTCCCCCCGCTCACGCCCCGCCCCTCGAGTACACGAGTACTAATTTTTTGAGACCTATCAATGATCGAAATAAGAAATCGACAAAAATGCCCATCCCTAGTGGGAATAAATAAATATAAAAATATATGAATTCATAAATAAATAAAAATAAAATCAAAAACAAATGAAAGAATACAAAAAGTTTTAAAGAATAAAAATAAAAAGAGAAAATAATAAATAAAGGAATAAAAGTCTACAAAAATAAATTCAGGAAGAACTTTCATTAAAAAACTCATTATATTTGTTTTATCAAGACACTTATTCCTTTATTTATTTTCTTATTATTACATGAATTTATTAATTATTTTTGCAGGTTTTGTCATAAAATATCACCAATTCAAGTAACATTAAACGTTTCCCAATGTCTAAGCGGGAGTTTGACTAATTGAAGGAACTAGTCCGCACATAGGTTGCATATTCATTTCAATGGTCATTAAATCCCTTAAACTCTCATCCTCCACAATATTAATTTGCCGGTAGACTGTGGCTATCCGCTTTGTTACAGCAATCTTGAAGCTTCACCATCAAAAGCACTTGCAAATAAAAACGTCTCATTCTGTGTTTTGATAACAAATAAGATTTGGTGTGCTTCTGTGGTAATTAAAATGTGCCTTACATGGGATGAAAAATTCCCATCTTGTCCGTCATTTTATCACTGAGATTCTTTTATTTACTGAGATATCAACCTTCACGGCTCTATCATAGGAGAGAGCATAACGGTCAACTAACGTGTTAAGACAGTTCCGCCCATAGAATGTCTATGGGACCACAGCGTTATGCAATTTTATGCTTAGCTTGTAGGTTCACATTTGTAGAAGGGCTCTGGTGCTGTTGTGTGTCTGTTGGTGGCGTGTGCGTCAGTGTAATGACTCCGGGCGGACACATTACAAAGGTTCCATCCTTCACACCAGTGTTTATGCTGTATTAATGGTAAATGCGTTAATCACGATTAAGAAATACTATCAATTATTAAAATAATTCTGACAGCTACTAAATACTATTATGACTTTCATCTCCTTCAGTACTTTCATCTCTTAAACAGAATGGACAATGCAATTATGCGTTCTAATCTGTTTGACAGAATGTAGACTAGATTTTACCACTTCACATTGAAAATACTAATCGAATTTCGCAAAGTTTTGCTTCGCTGGCCATATATACAGTGAGATGCATGTTAAATCCTGTACACACAAACTAAAACTGGCAGTTTTAACAGAATTCACCGGGTGGTGCTTTTGAGTGTGGACACAAGTTGATCACATTTGTTGAGCAAATGGTTCTGTCATTCAGTACGTTCAGATGGACATCAGAAAGGGGGTTATTGTGAGAATGTGACTTACTCTGAGAAAGCTGGGTTCCTGTTTAAATGTACTGGATATGCGGTGTACACTTTACACTCATATGTGCAGCCCGTCAGAAAGCAGTGTCCCCGTAGCAACGTAATCCCCGCAACGCTTCATTAAACAACAAACATGGCATCCGAGAAAGACTATTTTATCTGAGGTAAGGGACATTCCATCATTTAAACTGGTGTGTATAAATGAGTATAGTTTACCGAGCACATGGATATGCTTGTTTTTCTCAACAAAAACATGCCATGAGATACAATATAAACATAATAACTATTATATTCCAAGTGTTTATACTCATCCTGCACGTTAACTGCGTCAGTCTACTTAATTAGCGGATTATTTTTCTTCGCATTGTGTGAGCTTAAATGCTTTCATTCTATTCTTTTTTGTTTTACGCATTGCTTGTTTAAATAAATATATAAAAAAAACACATGATATAAGCTTGTTTTGTTTATAATTAGAAGCTTTACGACTAAAAATGTCTCTTTCTCATTAATTACCTTCATTAAATAATAGAATATTCAAATATTAATTTTTTATGAGCTTAAATATTCGAATACCAAATTATCGACGAATGTACATCCCTACATCACAGCCTGTAAAATCCATTTCAAAGAGCAAGACGCACCCTCCCTCTGCCTCTAATCAAAGTCAACAAGACACTTCCCACACAGTAAAGTCTGCCTTAGTTATGGCTTTCTCTTAACACATCACATTATACAAATGTTTTAATGGCACATAAATGGGCAAAAAGCCTGGGCAAGCATCCAGAAACCATTGGATATAGATCAAGATGTCAGGACCAGCGACTGTGTGTGTCTACAAGACAAGGCAGGACTGGGAGTAAAAATCAGTCCTGGAAAAATCGAGCCCATTTGGCTCAGGCGCTCCCCCATATCGTTTTGAGACTTAGCAGCGGAACCAGGGCTTAAAGTATTCCGGCCGGGGGCCGGATTTCCGGCTTGAGGGCAGGTCCGGCCTCCGGCGCAGGCAAAATGTATTAATCAGGCTGCAAATTACAGTCGGACGCACTTTCGGCGCGGACGCGCTTGGAAAAACGAAGTGCGCCGCTTCCATTATGAGCGCGCATACCCGCGGCTGCATTTGAAACTGGGAACTTGAATGCGGTTTAATATTTTCGAAGTCAATTGATTTCACCTACCAATCATATGAGAGGAGCGCAGCTCTAACTAACGTCACAAGCCTATCAGAAGCAGAGCAGGGCGGGTCCTGGTAACAGTGTGATTGAGATCCATACCTCACGTTAGCGTCGCCGGTGAAAGCATGGAGCGCAGAACTCCAGAAACAACATTAGGTGACTTAATGTCATCATGGATGAAAAGAAAGGAGATGTGAGTTGGTTGATTTCAGTAAATTAGCTCAGGTCAGCATAATCATATTTTCTGTCTACACCTTTTGATGTTAGCCTTACGTTGACTGAGCTAACATTAACATACACTGCTGCTAGGTAACTTCAGACTGTTAGTTAAATATTTAATGTAGAACATTCTGTGTAGCTTACTAAAAAAAACATTATGTGTAGGCCTACCATGAAAACGAGTCCACTTTAAACCGCTTTATTTTCTGTCAGCAATGTATGACAAGTAATGTTGCAGTGTGTACGCACCTTTAGTGCTGTCAACGTTAACGTATGCGATTTCTTTTTTTTTGTCCAGCTTTAATGTTTTAAAATATTTAACACAATTAACGCTGCATCCGTTCTTTGTCATTCTTTAGCTCTTATTAGTTATTAGTTTGTCCACCAAATGCTTTAAACCATTAATGTGCGACAAGACAAAAGAGAACGCACTTCAGTAAATGTCCTCCACACACACACACACACACACACACACACGAGGCACAAAAAGTCGCTGAACCAGTATCGAATTCTCTTTCGGCTTGAATGAACAATAACACACACATTTATGCCAAAATGTCCGTTTTGTCGAGTATCCTCACAAGAATCAATCATTATTAACTTTAAATGAGTTAAATAAAATCTTAAATGGAAGTAAAGCGTAGTGAGAGAATGAGACGCGTGAGATCCTGTCACCAGCTGTAGATCTTAAAGTGACAGTAGCCACTAATTCTGTCTGTCAGTAAAGTTAACCAAAGAACAAAGGGAACAGAGAAAACTACTAACTACTCTTTGACTAAAGAACGCTTGTAGCTTTAATAAGGATTAATCGAATTTAATTTATAATTTATGCATTATGGACTATTTTATAACCCTAAAATTTAGTATACTAAATAAAATATCAGTGATACTGGCCTTCATTAATAAAAAGATGCCATTAAGATACAGCCGTAATACTTAAAAATAAATGGTTCCATTTGAAGATAAGTCCGTTTCTGCAAAACAACCCCCCAAAAAAAAAGTTCAGGCTCAGCAATTTTTTTCACTTTAAGCCCTGCGGAACGCTGTTTGGTTTAATCGAGTAGTGCCTTTTTGTCACACTTTAAGTATTAAGTGGCATGCTATGCGACTGACCGGCCGACCAGGAAAAGTCCCGGTATTCCTGATGGCCATTCCATCCCTGCTACAAGCTGCCATTAATTTCAGCTCAACAGCTGGGACAGTTGAAGGCTAAAAGATTTGGGAGGTGCGGTTACTTCCCTTGATTAATGTTCATGATCACCAGTGTATGTGCATGTACTACAGGTTACAGGACCCATGGCCAGGTGTATGACTTGATCAAGTGCTTCATAAACAAATGCTCAGGGTTAAAAGAGGGGATTTACAAAAAGGGAAGTTAAAACTAAAAGAAAGAGAGACATTTATCATACATCTCCTATTATAAACCCACACAAGAGATAAATATGCTCACTTGTTTATTATTTCGTACTGCTCACGTTTTCTAAGAACTCAGAGATGCTTTGTTCACTCAGAGAATACAACTGCCAGAATCAGATGCATAGAGTCTCCTGAATGTGTTGTAGGCTGGTGACATTGATGAGTGCTGCTAACAGCTTCTTTCCCTTTATTACTGATAGAAGAATCTTTCACAACAGCTACATATACATCCTCAATTTTTTTCAAAGTATAAGCTGCTTTATCATTTCATATTATTCTGCGCAGAACAAATTGTGTATTTGTCACTTTTCTACTATAGTTTCCATACAAACTGAGTTGCTTTGAGACAAAATACTTGTACATTTCGGTATACAAACCAACCCTATTATATGAAAGCTTGTTTGTAACATCAAAGATTGAGGCATTGTTTTGTCCCAAAAACTGCAATAATATTTCAAATTGACCTTTAGTTAAGCCCCACCCTACTTGGTTACTGGTAACATGTCTGACAAGCTTTCCTACTAGTGCTTGTTCTGTCACTATGAAACATGCGAGAGAAGTCTACTAGGGCTGAAACGATTAGTTAATGTTATCGACAATGTCAACAACTGTCGACAAAAATGTCATTTGATCTTATTTAATGCAACTTGAGAGCATTTGAAAAGCTAATGATGACGCAGGAGTGCAGCACTTCAGCTCATGCTTGACTGAGGAGAGGGAGAAAGAACAGCTCACATTCAAGCTCTATTAAGAAGAGGGAGTGTGCATTAATCGAAGTGACCAAAAAGGTGAGAGAGTGTAGTCTTAACCCATTATACAATGCAAAAAACTAAAAAAAGGTTTTAGATTTGTCTTTTTTGGTTTGTTTTCCTATACATTTTCTTTAGGAGCTATACTGCCGGGTCGTGAATCTACACACCGGGCATGGTGGTGCGACAGACACAGAGAGCATTTACGGGTAGCTGTCCGTCATATGTGTGTGTTTGTATCTTTTGGTTTAAGTTCTTAATTAAATATAATTTATATTGTCAAGCCGGTTCTGGCCTCCTTCTTTGATTTTCTACTTAATCTTAATTTGTACAATCCCAATGTCAATTTCTTAAAATGCCAAGATCGCTCTTTCTTTCTGTCTGCAATCCCCAACATTCAGATGTGTGAAAATACTTCCCATTTGCTACAAAAAATTTCAGATTAGCCACTGGCTGGTAATTTTTTGATTTTACTCATCAGTGTTTGAGTAGTGTAGTGGTGAAGAAGTTCAGCACAGAGATCTTTTCAATGCATGCTGAGAGTAATATTTTTCACACTTTCTGTGTTATCTGACTCCAGAGACTAGATCCAAGCAAACCATTTGTTGTTTAACAAAGTCTCTTAATATCCTTTCTGTTTTCTACAATCAGTTATTTATCAAAAACAATAAAAGAAACATTTAATTCTAATCACACAGATGCTGTAAAGAAGCCATTTGGCCAAACAAACACTACTGTCAAAGTCCCTGCAACAGGTCTTAAAGAGAGGTACCATTTTAGCACTTGATCTACATATCAAGTAAATATTCATCAGAAAAAGTACAAATTAGGCATGTAAACAACAAACATGCAACAATATACAGTATATATGCAATATAATATACCTGTATGCAATTTCAATACACCATATTTATTGATGTTATACATGGACTACATTTAAAAAAAAAAAAGATAAAATGTCACCAAAATGACAAAAAACAAATGATAAAATTTGTAAAATTGATATGTCCATAATATAACATGTTAGAAGATACCATGTATAATGATTAACAGCATTAGCTGAAAGAGAATATCTTGAATACTGTATGCTAGCAAAATGGACATTATAACAGAACTATACCCAAATTAAATGTGAAATCAAACCATAATATTGTGATTTATCACAATATATTGAATCGTGGCATGTGCATCGCAATACGTATCAGCATATAACAGCCTTACTGTGTATCACCATACCCTACAGAGTATCCAGCAAGTGTCAGATCAATTGTTTGTGTAATGGCAGCTCACAGCAGACACATGATGAAAGTTAGGAGTGTTTTCAAAGAGGAAGGCAAAAGGGGTGGTAAAATCTTCTAAAATAGAGCTTGCTTAACTCTGTCATGACCTGAATTAACAGCCAATTTGAGAGGTCAGAAGAGAACAGAGACCAGACAGAAACTTTCACAGGGAAGGAGAAAGGGAAACAAATGATTTTAGCCTGTAACACTGATAAAACCTAATGCTATGCCCCCACATTGACAACAACTAAAGGACACTGTAAAGGCCAATTCACACTGCCCCAACAAACTCCAAACACATTTGTTGGGTCAGCGTTTTAACTCTGTTGGTGTTTGTTGTGGAAGTTTGTAAATATTTGTAAATGTAAATGTAAAATTTACATTTTTTTACAACTTTTTTTTTACAAAATTTTTTTACAACTGAGCAGTTGTCAGTTTGACAACTGCTCAGTTGTCAAACTGAGCAGTTTGACAATGATGGTCATGCTTCTCAACGTTCTAAATCCAACAGCCAACTTTAGAATATTGGTGTTTGTTAGAGTTTGTTGGAGTTTGTTGGGGCAGTGTGAATTGGCCTTAAGGGACACAGTGTTGGGTAAGATACCCAAAAAAATTATCTTTGACAAATTACAAATTATTTCTCTGCAATCACTGTCAACTGTTTACTAATCGAAAAAGTAATCACATTACTAATTACTTACATTTTCTTCAGTAGGGGGTGAATGCATGAAGAATGCGAATCACCAAAAACATAAGAAGAATATGAAAGTGAAAGTTAACGGGGTGATTGACTGAGCAGGCAGGATACTTTATAGTAAAAATGGACTTAGGGGTAAGGGGTTAATCTAGTCAACGTCAGTGAGAAGCATGTAGCATGTTAGATGTGCCCAAATCTAAAAGTGCCGGTGATTGGCTGTGTTTAGGCATCAAAGAAAAACACTAGTTAACGCCGGTTAAGCTCAGAGACGCGGATCACACGTGAGGCTGTAGTGTGTATGCGTCCCAACCCCCATAGATGTAAAAGATGTGGAAAAGATCAAAAGTGTGGCTACATTTCACCAGGCTCGATGCCAACAGCACGCGATGCAATATTTGCCACAAGATAATTGCTGCCAAGACCGGCAACATGAAAAATCTGATGAAGCACTTGACAGTGCACGGAATAAACTTAAGAGCACAAAGTTGCTCCGTCTTCAACCAAGCTGGTGCATCCACAGAGCCTCCTTCAACATGCCTACCACACGAGTCCTTCTCCAAAACTACTGATGAATGCAGCGGCGCTATGACTGGGACACCGACAGGTAAGGTTAATGGTTTGCAAACAAACAAACCAACAAACAAAATCGGCTAACTTGTAGTGGTACATGCTTGTGTACTTGTTAAATTAACGTTTCTGTGCACGGTGACATAGTCCTATAAACCTACGTAACATTAGATAGGCCTATTGTTTGGATGTATGGCTATAAATAGCTAGCTAATCTATGCTAAACATGCTTTAAGGTTGACAGTATCTGATCAAGTTTAACTCACATTAAACTAGGTGTCTTGTTAAAGGGTAACTAAACCCTAAACCAACTTTTTTTAGTTAATGATCTGTAAGCATGGGGCTTTATTAGTACTGGTCATTGATTCAAGTAATTTTTTTGACATTTGTGTATAAAGTGTTTTAATTCTACAATATATGGTGTAAAAACGTCTGAGCCCTCTTCAGGTTGAACGGTGGCTACTGCAGTTGAATTTTCCTATTGGCTGTTGCGGTACTTCGTGACGTAAGCGGTGACAGCTGACGTAAGCAGGTTCCAGCTCACCACGCCAGATTCATGTACATGTCGTCTTGCGACCGTGTGAGGAATAATAATAACATAGAGTCTGACAGCAGCTGTCAATTAATCCGTCGCTACGAGTCTCAGGTGCCCCCCCCCTCCGCTCAGCCCCGCACTCGGTTCGTTCCCTCTATCCCCGCCGGGGTCTGCCCACTTTTCCAGCATTTTCAAATATTTCTAGTGGGTGGAGTCAGACTCTGAGAAGGTGTTTAGTTACCCTTTAAACCATACTTATCCTTATGGTTGGCTGAATTAACAGTTTAGCTATCTTGTTTTTTTTTTTTGCCTCTTCACATTAATGTTTAGCCTCTGCCCCTGCCGACCTTGGCATGAGGAGACCAGAAGGCTCAGGAGATGAGTCTTTGAGTCAGTAAAAAAGTCAACAAACTGAAAAAATAAAACTAAAGTTTTTTTGAGGTAATCTTGTTATAACGGATTTCATAAAATTGGAATTGGAAAAAATATTGTTTAGGAACCGGTACCGAAGTCAAGATAACGGTATTGATATCGACATTTTTTTAACGATACCTAGCCCTATACACATCTGGGATGGCTTGAGGGTGAATAAAATGAGAGAATTTTCATTTTTGGGAGAACTATTCCTTTAACTTTACACAGTGACCTAAAAACGGTGCGTTTATGATGCAACACAACCGAGACGCTCCAAAAACGTCCGTCTGACGCAGGTGTACATTGACGCATCCTTAGACAAGCCCTTATAATAAATCTTAGATTGATTGACGAATTAAACTGCTAAATGGATTCCTGTGAACACTAGGCCAATGAAAGGCTTATGTTCAAATATATCCATTTTATAATTATTTAAATATAACTGTTTATAATTATTTTTATTTGAGGGGCTTAGTATGTAATTAATAGCGATTAATTAGACTAATTAATCAGCATACCATATAATTGATTTGACTAAACCATTTAATCGATTGACAGCCCTACAATAAACCAATAAAAATAATATATTTCTGAGTAAGGTTTCTATCACAGTTGTGTACAATGCTGCTGCATGGTAAAGAATGGGCATTCCAATCACTTTACATTCAGCCAACAAGTGATAGACAGAAGAGAATTGGAAGAAAAAAAATACTATGGAAAAAATATTGTTTATTTATTTTGATCAGGTAAAAACATAAATAAATTCTTCAAATTTATGATAGGCCTTACATTACTTAGGACATTTTTAAGTGAAAAGGACCTTTCATAATTTTTTCAAGCAGTTTCTGAATTACTTTTTCATAAATATGTATTTTTTGAGAGTATAATGAAATTGTGGCTTATATCGCCCAACCCATCTGTATGTGTGAATGATGTTTTGGGTATTCAGAGAGCACATACATGCACCAGAATACTCCAGCGCTGAACGTCTGCTTCTGACACCCAAACCAACAGCAGCACGCCCACTGTGTCAGAGTGGACTTAAAAGACGGATGGGATGAGATTGCCCAAAATTTGAATCAGAGGTCACCTGACAAACAGCAAATTTCATTTCTGACATTTCTCCTGCCACCAACCTGTGACCAACCTGCTACTAAATTATTCAGTATAAGGAACTGATTGATTGTGTATGTCTGAATAAGAGAGAAAGAGAGAGAGAGAGAGAGAGAGAGAGAGAGAGGGACCAAACTGCTTTGCCTGACATGTGTACCCAGTGATAAACCATCAGTCTGTGACCTGATCACTCCAGTGTGCACCCGACACTGTTCTCCAAACTGTTAGATACTGTTGGAACTGTGAGATACAACATGCAGTACAGGCACAAACATTGTATTGTGGTGTCAGTAAATAATAGAACACAGAAATAATCGAAACATCCCCTATGAGCATCTAATACTCCTGACAACCCAATGTGAAAGTTAAAAAAGTGCTGTAAAAGTGCAGACATACAGCACAGTGTCATTTGTTCAGATTATACTGAGGATAAGATATTGACTGCATTAATCTCCTCCTGGAGCTGAAGAAATATTACACCTCCCTCAAGGACTCAGGTATCCAACATGTTTACTGACATTAATAATGTGGGAAAGCTCTGTAGGAAATGTCATAGGCAGCAGGCACCTCAGCTCGTTGAATATGAAAATCTCCCACTCAGAGTTTAGCTCACCGCTGTGCACAGTCTCTCGATCTGCCTCAGCGCCTTTACCCGGATCCCTGCCTTTATGAGCAAACATGCCTCAAGACAATATCTAACCACAACTAGGCAAATGAATAAGGGGCCGTTCAGACCGAACTTGTTTTGCTTCCGTCTGCGCTATTTTCCCCAACTGTTTTTCAATATAAACATGGGCTAGACGGACGTCTTTGACCGTTGCGCCACACAACGTTTGAAAACGCGTCTCGCGACCCGTTCTGTTCTTTGCGCTGCGTTTAACTAACTTTTTTCGGTCTGAACAGCACCTAAGAACCACTGTTCAAAAGTGTAAAGTCATCCTCTAATTTGTACAAAAACAATAGCTGTTGTAATTTCAGCACAATAAAACCAGTCAACTTTTAATATAAGCTCTTAGTTGTATGGTAGACAATTTACGAATGACATTTAAATGTGACATTTGATCTAAAAACAATGATGCGGTGAGCCGCTCATTTTAACAGCAAACTGCCATAGTATGTGCCGCCGCCGCGCTGTTGTTTTCCTACTGTTTGTTTTCTTTCCACTTTAGTTGTGCTCTTAACCTACGCATTGGACATTGTTTTAAAGCGAATTACTTTTTTGGGTCACAATTAAAACTTAAGTGGCTATTCTGATTATCAAAGTAAAGTCACTGATCCTTCATCTATTTCAGTCGCTTAAATAAATGTTTCTGTTAGTGCGTTCTATTATCTGCTTTCAAGCCAACAATTGTTTTAATTTGACAGTAACATTAGTTAAGCCTATTAGTCATATTTAATTGTATATATTTTGGCTGAAATATACTATAGTAGTAGTCTTGTTCAGCACTCAACTGTCATAAGTGTTTGATTATATTAGATTTATTTGCATGGAATAAAAATTTTTAAAATGTATCTTGTATATTTATATCTTAAGCAAACTATAAAACATTCTTGAAGCTATAAAAAACACCCCGTGTAAGTTTTTGTTTATTTAGCAATGAACTAGTGAACAGTATAACTTTCACCTGTCAGGCTGATACGTGTAAATTCCTCTACCTGGTTAGTGATATCCTGTGGCAGGTTCTTAATAAGAATCTTCCTCCTGTTGCTCAGCTCTCTGCGAGTTTTCTCCAACCGTCTCTCGATCTCATCGGGATCTAGTTCGGTTAGATCTCTGAGGATGGTGGTCCCATCGGATGCTGCGTCCTCCTCCTGTCGGCTCGCGGGGCTGTCGGACTCCGGGTGAGGTGAATTTTCCGGCTTTATCGCGTGCACGCTCGGCGGCTGGATGGATGAAGCGGCCGCCATTTTGCAGCGCTCGGTGGAAAGTGAGTCGGAGAGAGCGGGTACTGTATGTGGGCGCCTGTGCTTTTAGTCAAACCCATCGACGGCACACTTGAAAGTCGTGTGGATAACCCCCTCCAGAGTACAACTGGCGACCTCCACCGATGGAAAGCTAAACTCATAATACTCTATTCATCTCTCTCTGTCTCCTTATCAGAATACAATGCAACCTTGACTGTCATCTTAAAAAAAGTGTTCATTCCATAAAAGAAGCTAGAAACAATAAAATAACTCTTGCCAATAATAATAGCAATTGCTAGTAATAGTTGTTTGTATAATAATAAAATAACATAACTAGCAATTACAAATAATAGTATTATAACCAATTTAAAATAACTGCGTAATTACAGTTGCCCTTTGCATTTTTTTTTATTTTTAAAATAGGCCTATCTCTATGAAAAAAATGGACAAGACACTCATATTTGGTCTGTATGCTTGGAGAGATGGTTTATGTCAGAAACATCTCAAGGCATGCCTGGAAGAAATGAATGACGCGGTCTCTCGTGGGTGTGCTAAATGCCATCTTCTGGCACATTCTATCACAGGAGTTCTTATAATGTCCCTGAATGCATGCTTTCAGTTTCCAGCTACCCAATCCACCATCACACATCGACAATATTTAGAGACCATTGCCTTTGACTCTTTAAGAGGAATAGTTCGCCCATGTGTCTGACTTTCTTTCTTCTGCAGAACACAAATCAGGCCCGGCACCACAGCCCACCCAATCATGAACTTGGCCCTCCTTGAGAACTACACCTACACCCACGGTTAAATCCATGTCTTCTGAAGCGATGCAACTGGGTTTGGGTGAGAACAGACCAAAATGTAACTTCTTTTTCACTGTACATCTTGCCATTGCAATCTCTAGGCACAATCATGATTTCAAGCTCTATAATACTTAGTGCTTGATGTATGCACAGAGAACGCTAATAGAACCATTCTACTAAGAGGAGCCTGAAAGCTTAGCATAAAAGAGCATAATGTTGCAGTCCCATAGACATTCTATGGGCGGTACACTGGAGGCCACTTTTTTTTTTGTAGATCTATAGAGCAGATGCTTGTGTGATGAGGAAACACCAACATGAATTGACAGCCTTGTTTTACATTAAACTATTCTTTTGGAATGATCTGTGTTGTGTTTACTACAAAAAGTTGCTGTTTTATAAGAGAAGACATGCACAGACAATTTTGTGACAAATATGTGTCAGTTTACGGCTCTCATTTTATTTTTATGGTATCCACAAACTTTGATCTACTGTCTTAATATGCCACTTTATAGTTACACTCTCTCCCATGATAGAATCTCTGACGCTAAACGGCACTAGGAAGTGTAATCGAGCTTCAAATCATGATCGCCAAGACGACTGCTGATGTCAAGATTTATAGTGAAAAAGTAGTCCAATTTTGGTCAGTTTTCACCCCAAAACCTATTGGATCACTTCAGAAGACATGGATTAAACCACTGGAGTCTTATTTATTACATTTTACTGCCTTTGTGTGCTTTTTTCGGGCTTAAAATTTTGGCCACCATTTATTTGCATTGTGAGGACCTACAGAGCTCAGGTATTCTTCTAAAAATCATCATTTGTCTTCTGCTGAAGAAAGGGAATGGCATGAGGGTGAGTAAATTATGAGATAAATTTCATTTTTGGGTGAAATATTCCTTTAAAATGGTTATAGCACATTGTAAGAGAGAACTTCCAGAAAGGGGCTCAAATACAGATGCCATGCGTTCAGATAAATTACCTGAGAGTGAACCCATGGCCGTGTCTAAAGCAGTGATTCAGTGCATCTCTGAGTGGGAGTGAGAGTGAAGACCAAAATATTTCAATTGCTCGTAAAATTAGCGCGTGGGCGCGCGCGAGTGCTGGAGCGGGCATCTGGGACTTTGCGTGTGTTTATGTAAAGGGTTGATAGGAACCTTGAACTCCTCACCCCGAGATACGCTGAGTGCACAGTGTGTGTGGGCGTCGGTATCCTAGTCATTTGTGTGTGTGTGTGTGTGTGTGTGTGTGGTCCAAGCATCTCAAAATCAAGGGTGATTTATTAATTTATGCTCCTATGATTGTGAGAATTCGGAACCGGGGCATGTATTAAACAAAGCAAACCCGAAAAAGAATAGGAAACAATAGGCGATTAAACTTAACTGCGCATTACATTAGCATTTTTTTATTTTGCCCCGCGGTAATAACGAAAAAAGAGAAGCGTCTGAGAAGCTGCAATCTTAAACAGCCGGTTTTTGCTCTAATTTCGAGCAAAGATTCTGCACTGAGGCGCATATGGCCCGAATTTGACAGAAGTGCTCCACTTTTCTACCAACCTCATTGTGTCCTCACACCTAGCGTTTGAAACGATTCAAGCATCAGTGGTAGACTACAGCAACACTAGAATGGAGATGACAATTTACATATTATTCCGTCTATGCTTGTGACCCACTCATATAATCATTTATGTTTGCACATAATTAGCAACAGTGCAAAGGGAGCGCTGCCGTACCAGAACGCACATAATGTACGGTGCACTGAGAATACTCTGAACAAATCTGTCCCATATGTTTCCTTTATAACCTCGTTCGCAAATCCCACCTGATCCAGGCAGTGACAGCGCGTGCAATGAATTCGCCTGCACTTTGCGCGACCTTTTTTGCCCGTTATGGTTGACTGCGACAAAAACTGTAAATGTAGGTCAGAAAAGGACTGATGATGTCACAAATGAGCAGCTTGTGTGAGAGCAGTCACAACCCCTAATCATGGCCCATAAACGGCACTATTTGGCACTGCCTTGACAATTCATTCCATATGCAAGTTTGTGGGTTAGGCTATACTGTAAATTAAGACGTGCTGAATTGAGTAGAGAAATTAATAAGCATGCCTTTAAGACATATATCATTGAAATAAATGCTCTTTCTTGTACGTGTTTTGTTTTACAAGGAGAGACAGTTGTAATGTTTGATAACGATTCATTGAACACCACTAGGCAGGGTTGGGAGGGTTACTTTTGAAATGTATTCCTTACAGATTACAGAATACATGCTGTTAAATGTAATTTCTAACATATTCCGTTAGATTACTCAAGGTCAGTAACGTATTATAAATACTTTGGATTACTTTTTCAGCACTGGTAGATTTTTTTCAATCGTTTTGACTATAAAAACTCTGCCAGTATATAGTAAGATAAAATATACGTTAAAAATATTCTCTGAAAAACCTTAATATCTTGTGCAACAAACTAGTCTCGTTTGATTTTTATATATTTTTACAGGAAAACAATACAAAAATGATCAAGAATATGATTTTTGCCCTAATATCAAAGGTCTTACTAGAAAAAAGAAATTGTGATCCAACGTGAAATTTCTTGATAAAAAAAATATGATCGTGCCTGTTAACATGTGCATGTAAAATGGCAAGAAATAGCATTTTTCTTAGCATAAAGCTGACAATTTACACAAGGTTATTTCTATTTCTTCTGCTCCAAACTTACTTCAAACTTACTTCTCTGTCTGCTCGTATAAATGTAACGCTCCATAAGAAAGTGTTTCACCGCTGTTCAAATGCACTTTGGATCACCTCATTTATATGGTTATATTTTTTCCATCTGAAAGGACTAAATATTAAATGAAACAAATGACAATAAAATGCAAAGTAATCTCTTCAGTAATCAAAATACTTTTTGAATGTAACTGTATTCTAATTACCAATTATTTAAATTGTTACTGTAGTAGAATACAGTTACTTATATTTTGTATTTTAAATACGTAATCCTGTTACATGTATTCTGTTACTCCCCAACCCTGATATTAGGGGAGACCAGGGCTAGTTGTGACTTTTTGCTCCACTTTCTACACAGCCACTTACCTTAAAGCCTTAGCTACAAAAAGCTATTGAATATATGCTATTGGTTTTACTATGTCCACTTGTTTACCCACAAGCTACAAAAACATGATTGTGAAAATTTACTTTGGAAGGGCATTCGCAAATATTATTCTAATTTAAGAGGGTTTTGAACTTTGTTTGAAACCAATTTTCAATACCGCTAGAGAAAATACACAATTGCACAAATGTACTTTTCTGAGATATATTTATTGTGTATCTTCCCAATTCGACAACTTGCCCCAGTCTCCCTTTTAGCAGGCTTCCTCGGTGCAGTGGAATTACGACCTCACTACAAAATTTTCCCGTTAAATATTGAAATTCCCTGCTGATTAATAAAACAACAAAGTTAATACAGCATCATTTCTGTTTGATGTTGATTAATGGGCGTAACTTCGTTTTAAAATGTGGTTGGGACAGTTGGGGGAATTTGATAAACAAAGATTGCATTTGTATGTCAGTGAATGTATATATCATTAGCGAGCACATATCCGTTTGCATTTTACTTTGCGATTAAACTGGAAATGAGCGCGAGCTGTGCAACAGCGGAGTGAGTAGAGCACCGTCTGGATGCACGAGAGAACATCGCATCCCGCTGTCACTCAATGCCACTGATAACAGCCGCAACACGCACTCATCATAACATAAAAAATAAACTCCAGCACTGGATCACCACTTATTATAATGCCCCGAATCTGGATCGATATCGGCTCCGAAACTGACATTTTTAGACGGATCCATAAAAGCACCATTAAAGTAGTCCATATGAGTCGTCCATTTTATTCACAAGACATGCAATAGCTTTGTGAATCACAAAACACTGCGTTTAATAAGTAAATATCCAGTATGCATAGCAGAGGGGTTACCAGGATATCATGTTTGGGGGGGGCATTTGGCTTGTTTGGGGGGGCAACATAAACAATTGAAAAAATCGGCGCAAAATTAAGCTATACTACACACAATCTGTTTTAGTGCATATCTTTTTCTAAGCCAGGAACCCAGAGATAGGCACAGGGCCCCTATTAGACTATAGTGCTTAAACTGGATTTTTGTTGTGTCAGACCTCACTCATCTGCTAGCGATAGAAAAATATGCACAAAACAATCCACTTTTAAATTGTAATTTATCATCAGATGCAGAGGCGTTTCCAGCATTGAAGGACATCTGGGGCTTAGCTCAGACAATTTTATTTTCACACTAGCAACCACTTCCCTGTAGTCCAAAGCTGGTGAGAGGGTATTCTTTGAGTTTTGCTCTGGCTGGGCCTGTTTCTACAGTTCCTAAATCTTCCACTCTAGTACTATCCTCAACATCCTCTCTCCTCCCTGAATCATCTGTGATGCAAAAGAACAGATACAGCACATAACTTATTGCAAATCAGCTTCAAACAACTAATTCATCAAGTGCTACATATGTCAAATTGTGGACCAATACCATCGAAGTAAATGTATTGGGAAGAGCAGATCAGTGGGATTGCCCTTAGATCTATCATGATTCTTGAATTTTCATGTACATTAACAAAGTCATCACAAAAGAGTTATATTATAGTGAGTAAAGTGAGGTAAAAAAAATATTGAATATAAATAATGTATATTTTTTGACATAAATAGTCAAAATGATGTATAAGATCCTAAGTTAAAGCAATACATGATTGACTTTAGTCTAAGTTCATTGACACACTATGGCATCGAACTGTGTAATTCTCATCATCTCTGTGAGAATAATTCATCTGTCAAAATCCTTTCATTAGGATCATTGAGATAAACAATGTTTCACTTTTAGCTTTCTCTAAAGTAAAGTGACTTATTAATTGTTACCAGTTTCCATGCCTGATTCTGGCACAGCTGCTGCTCCTCAGTCTGTAGCTCATCTTTGCTACACTCTACAAAACCATTTAATCAAATCAAAGTGTATATTTCCTACAAAATAATATCACAAAACAAGTCACACATACATTTTATGTTAATGCTTATTGGTTATCCTTAGCGAAAACAACACCTGATAAACAAGAAAAGTACGCTCCGAACGGAGCTCGAACCGAGGTCTCCGGCATGAAGGGCGACTGCGTTAACTCGGAGCTACCAAATCGCGTCAATCTGAACAAAGAGGTTAGAGGCTAAAACTCTTGAGGTTTAGCCTACTGTGGGTGAAAGCCAGGTAGATGATGATCTTAAGACTTTAAGGACAAAAACAAATGTGAATTCTTACCCACTGACTTCTTTCAGAAAAATCCCCAAAACCTCATTTGCTTAATTTTTGCTGTCTTTCCTGCTAATTGCCGTTAACTCGCCACTAAGTAACGTTAGTTGATGTCAACGACTGTGCAAGCTCCTCCTCTACCTGCTGCATATTCAACAGAGAGGAAGAAACGGAGTCACCCATAGGCTACCGACAGCAAAGGAACTTATTCTATAGGCTAGATTATGCCTATGTCTATTTTTACAGGCTGTATGCAGTATGTGCAAAGCCAAAGCACAATGAAATAAGGCAACTTATGATTTCGAGGGTTTACATAGACTTTTGTCCGGTTTCATATTTGTCAGTCAACTATTCAAAATACATTCGGGGCTACACTCAAAACAACAGATGGACAGATTATTTCTCAAATTCTCAGGGGAGGCAGAGCTTATCCTAGGGGAGGCACTGCCTCTCCCAGCCTCCCCCTAGACACGCCCCTGATGCATAGTGTGTTTTAGTGAATGGCACATTAAACTACTGTGAACTAGCCTACATAGAGACACTTATGGGACTTCCTGGAGTGTTCCGACCGTCAAAATAAAAGCCAGAAGGTTTTAAAGTTAAAGGTGCATATTTAAATATATTACTGTCATATTTTAAAAATCTAAAAGTCAATAATAATTTAAGAATTTATAATTTGTCTACAAATTACAATAATATTTAAGATGAATGGGTTCCAAAAAATAATTTTATAAATGAAGTGGACTGATATTAAACATAAATTAAACAAAAAAAAGTCAATTAAAAGGAGCAATATGTAACGCATCAAGTGTTTAAAATGGGTACTGCAGTCCATATTCAAAATATTGGCGATTGTTGTCTCCCCTACCCCCTCAGACTCCAAGCTCATGTGGGTTGCCAGTTTGAGGACACGCAATAGGAAAGAGCAAACTGACAATAGCAAGTGACGAGCCTTACTTACACTGCAAGTTGATCAGCTAATGTATGTTTGCAATATTTTTATTGTTTGCAAATTATAAACCAGCTCATGTGGACTTCTTATAACTCTATCAATGTTAGCTAGATGTATTGCTGGCTTCCATGGCTGCAGCGTGCTGTGTTTGCACGCTAACTTGTTTCAAATCTGACAACACGGGGTGTCAAAATACCAACATAACATATTATGATCATTTTATGCTTTAGTACAGTAAGTGTATTACATATTGCACCTTCAAAGTCCAGATACAAATTGAAAAAAATGTGCAAAGGAAACTGGCTTCTTTTCTACTGAAGACTTAGACTGAAATTACTATTAATTTTGCTACTACATTATCCAGTAGACTAGTTAACAATACATTTAAACAGGCTTATTATGTATAACTATACAAGTTATACATAATAGGCTATACGTTTATATTGAAATAATGTGTAGTTAGAGGTTTGTGTTTCTTTACATATAAAAGAATACACCCAATTAGTTCCACACAGTGAGGTATAGATATTCTTAACTGATTATCGGGTATCGGATCGAGATCAGTACCGGCTGATTCTGAGATTTCAGATATCGAAATCAGATCAGAAGAGAAAAAGTGGTTTTCTGTATCCCTAATTATAACACGTGTTATAATTAGAAATGGAAACTGCTAAAGAACTGGAGGTTCCTTCTGCTTTAGACACATATGACAAAAAGTTGTGGGGACAAAATTGGCAAAGCCAAATATTGTTAGAGACATGTCCCATCCTTCCAACCCATAAATGACACCTATGTGCTGAATGTAGAATTGCATATAAACACAATCACCAAGTACTGTCTAATTATTGCTCATGTTGAAATAACAGCAAATTACATTTAATGACCAACACGATCTCAGTCTAATGTACAGTGGAACATTTTACCACATTCATGTTGCATTAGATCAGAATTTCCTCCATTTAAAGTGTGTTATGATCAAGTAGGAATGATGATTGCACAATGACTTTGATATAGCACATAAATGTGAGTCACAGAATTCAGCATACACTCAACTCTACTTACTTAAAACAGTTGGGAAACATCTAATTGAGATACCATTGTAAAAGCTGAGACTGAAGTTGAAATATCATTGGTATATGGCTGGACAGAAATGATGTACCAGACTTATCTCTATTTGAGAGAACACACATCATAATGTGTTAAATGTTATTTTGCTTTGATATCATGTGCTTAATTATACAACTTGTGGTTTTGGGCATTATTTCCTGTAAAAATATTACAGATTTATATATATATATATATAAAAAATCCCAATGCTATTATTTTATAACTCACTCCTAACTCAAAGTCATTTAAAGCTAAAGTACGTAATTTATGCAACACTAGGGCCACCAAATGGAGTTGGAAAAATAAACGTTTTCAAAACAGCTTTCTGAATATGCCCCACACTCGCAGTTGTTCAAACAGTCAGATAGTCCCGCCCCCAACGAACGCCATTGGTTGAGAAACTTTGTTTAGGCGGGTCACTCAAAACAAACACAGTCATATTTTTAGCACGCCACAGACACAATGTTTACAGTTTTCGAGAAAATTAACCTATTAATGGCTTACTAATAGTTGTCTTAGCATATTTAGCTGGGATAGAAGAATATTTTAACACTGAATAAGTTGCATACTTCAGCTTTAAGAGCATTTTCAAAATGATTGAAAAATGCTGAGAAACTCAATAAACCTTGATGACACAATAAAACAGTTCTGACAAGGATCAAATGTTTGTGGTGTATGGCACATTTATAGCTACTTTGTTAAACTTTAGATGTATATACATGGTATATCATTTCATTTAGAAAACAATAGACACAATCCCTCTAAAATCATAGGAGCACAATGTCTATATTTTAGTAGACAGGCAGTTTTATAGAAGTGCACATGGGTTTAGAAGGATTGAAAAAACTTATATCATGGCATTCCATCAATACTGACTAATGAATTAAAAAAATGACAACATTAATGAAGATGATCCATCTGTGCCAGCACACATTCACACACAATTACGTACACAAAGCACAACACACGCACATTCTTTTTTTCTATCTCTCTCTCACCAAATGCAAAATAGTTGGGCAGACAGAAATACAACGAGAGCTTTATACACACAGTGGTAGGAATGAGCAACGTCTCTGCCTCATCTTTAAAATATTTCAACTATCTGGTAGTGTGTTTGGAGGCTAAACCCATGTGGCACAGAACACCTTGGTCACACTGCACAGTGTCAGGAGATTCAACATCTTCTCACATAGTCACAAAAGAAATGCATCAAATTTGTAATACTCCACTCGTAGATGGCTGGACTCTCACTCTCTGATGTGCAGAACATGCAATCATTTCAATTGTGCCTTAAAAGTCTTTGTTTACTCTCCCACAGGAAATGCTCGTGTATGACTCAATTGTTCCACGATTCGAAACCTTCAAGTCTGCTATGCATCTGGTCAAGTAGAAACCATAGCCGGATCCGAAAATGGATTCCACGGGCCAAGTATGAAAGCTGATAAATTCAGTCATCAATATATATATATATATATATATATATATATATATATATATATATATATATATATATATATATATATTTCCATTCATTACTCCATCTCAACTCTAGTTAAATAAATAGTAGAAAAATAATCCTTTCATCTTCATTGTTTCCTTGGGAATAAAACAAACAAACTTGAGGAGTTCTGTATGCACCTGCCAAATCCACACCATAATTACCTCTAAAGAGGCCAACTGTTCGGCCCCCTCATTAGGTCAGCAAGCACAAAACAACTGCACCACCAGCGGATGCCCTGGGAGAGTTAGGGTTCTGTTCTCTCCTCTCTTGGGAGGATGCAGGGCTTGGTTGGAGGGCTGATGGTGGGTGAAGAGCAAGGATTGGAGATTAGTGGCTTCAAAGGCAGGGTTGATGGTTTGGGGTCATATGTGGGCAGGATCAGCACTCTGCATCCACACTGTGCACGGTGACGGCTGCTTGGAGATGGTGCGTGTGCAAATGCAGGGGGTGGTGTGTGTGGGGGTGTCGATAGGGATGGAACTTGTGGCTGAGAAGAGCAGCTGTCTGTGGAGGAGTGTCCAGGTCAAGGTCCTCATCATGATTGCCCACATCAACGCCCGCTGAAAGAGGATCGTTGTTGCAGGGCGGGTTCTCGCTGTCCTCTTGAGGGCTCATAGTGCTGTAGCCTACAAAGAAACAGATCAGGAATTCATGATAGATGTCAAAAAATGTAAAACCTATGCACAGCAAGAGGAAAGACAAGTCCTCAAAAGCAAAAATGGAGGCAAATCTTTCTGAATGCCTGAAACAATGTTCTACTGTAACTGACATATTTTTGTCTCTGAAAACAATTAGTAAAGAAATTTACAACTCAGAACGGAGAAGAGAGCATCATATTATTGTCATCTGCGAAAATGTCTGATGGGAACTATGTGAAGTCATCATGAGCACTTCAATCCATCCCTCATTAATCTAATCATCCTCCTAAGCAAGTTAAATCAACCACAATTAAACAAAATGACGTTTCTCTACAGGTCTTGGTGCTAGTTTAAATATTAAAAAGGTCTATTTTGAATTTTAAAGCTGAAGTGTGTAATTTCTGCACCACCAAACACAATTGCAAAAATAATAATTGACTTTAAACAAGCTTTTTGAATATGCCTTTTCAGGATACCCTGTCTGCAGTTGATTTAGCAAACAGATAGTCCCGCCCCAAACTCAAGCCATTGGTTGAGTCCATGTTGTTGTGTCGGGCTGGAAGGATCACAAAAAAAACCAAACACTTTACAGCACCACAAAGACAACGTGTTTACAGTTTTGGAGAAAATGAACCAAATGGCTTATTTATAGTTGCCTCTGCATATTAAGCTAGGATAGGAGAAAGTATTTTAACTCACTTCAGCTTTAAGACAGTAGCTATAGTACATTAAGTGACATGATCAGTGGTGGGTAATTTACTTAAAAATAGTAATGCACTACAAATGACTAAATATTAATTGGAAAAGTAATCACATTAGTAATGCCTTTAAATTGAAGTTACTTTTTAAATCACTTTTCCGCTCAACAAATTCAGAAATAATTCTAGATTTCGAATCACTTTTAATTCTTATATAATTATTATAGGGTTAGAAAGGTAATCAATTCTCAATCTTGAGAAATTATATTAATAAATTGATTAAGTTGAAGTATTTCACATAAACCGATGTTTTAAATGGTTAGAATAAGAAATAGAACCTTAAATACTCCTTTTAAATACTTAAATACTCATTTTTTAAACCTTAAATGTAAAAAATGCCCCTGAAAATCATATCCAGGGGCAAATATTGCCCCTTAATGTATAAGTGATTTCTGACAGTGATGCAGAGTATTTAAATTAAAATGTATGTTTAAATAAACGACAAAAAAACAAAATGTGATTAAAATGGTGAAAAACATCTCAATACTAATTAACTATAACATTATAGGTGACCAGTTACAGCACCCAAAACATACTTGTTCAACATACTTGCACAAACTCCTAATCCAAAATCTTGATTTACATGAAAAGTTCATGCTATGTCAACTAACCAAAAGCACTATTCTGTGTACAATTAAAAAAGTTAAGCATGAAATATTTGAAATAAATAATAGATTAGACAATTTTTGGCATCTAAAAATTTATGTTTTTAAGAGAGGAGCTCACTATGCCTACAAAGAAAGAAATGATAAAGAAAAGTTTGAAAATGTGTGATATATACAGCATATCCTGAATTAAATGAAAGTACTGTATATTACAGAAAGAGCACAAAGGACTCCTACTGTCATGTGGTCAAATGTCCAGCCACAAATGACATTTAAAACAGAATCTGAGGTGAAAGAAAGATCAAAAACCTCTCCTGACCCCAATCAATGTTTGTATGAGCTGTCTTGGAGAGCTGATCTGGAATCAGCCTTAAAACTGTGCATTGAGTATGAAACAACTGATCAAATGTTAGGAAACATATTTTGGATCTGGTCCTAGACCTGACACATATCAAAGAGCCAAGCTAGTAAACAAGTGCAGCAGGCATCTTTGACTTTGTTTAGACAAATAATAAAACAAAACAAAAAAAAAACGTTTATTGTGTTTGCGTACCTACAGCAAGGACGCGCCATCCATATAAGCAAGGTAAGAAGTGCTTACATAACAGAAGGGTGAAAAGAAAAATGAAAATGAAATATTTAATGGTAATTGTTAATATAAACTACTGTTTTCACTAAACTAAACTACTGTTGTCATCTTTCATCTCAGTTGAGCAGCACAGACAGTTATTCATTTATTCACTTTGGCACTACCCTCAGGTTTAAACACTTTGTTATACTTTCTCTGATTCAAAGCATTGTTAACCGCCCTTTCATTCAACACTGTACGTTTATTCAAATTGAATCACGCCCACTATACAAATGGCCAAGGTAAGCATGCTTACCAAAATGAGTAAGCCAATCAGAATCTCCTTCCTTCAGTCACTCTATCTAATAGGCTATATTTTAGTTTTGTCTCAACATGTTCAAGTTCATGTAACTAATATGTTATTAAGCACTAAAATGATATCTGCAGTGTAAGCATCGACAACCTATGTGGATTTGGCAAAGTTAATTTCAATTAAAAATCGAGAAAAAGAGGCTATTGAAACTTAAAACAAAGTGATGGAGATTTTCATTTGGATTTTGAGTTCCTGTAAAAGGTAAGTTCATATATTTAAAATCTGTGTTTTTGATACTAGATCATGGATATTAGGTCATTGTTTCTGGTTAGTCTGAGGCTATGAAGTATTGATCTGGCAATCATGTCCTTCTTGTGTTATGTCTGTTTTATAGTTCTAACGTTGGGGCACAGTGTCTGTTTAAAAAAATAAGGGATGTAGTCTTACCCGTATAATGTGTTTTGGGCACAGCATTTAGTAATGTGTATTAATAGCTTGCCCAGTCTCAAAGCCCATGGCACGTGCCTGATCTAGGGGGCCACTTAGAGGACAGGGCAGGACAGAATTTGTTTTCTAAAATAGTTTTTGCATGCCCTCGTAATAGTTTGCATTCCCTTGCAATAATTTACCATGGCCTTACTACATTAACCATATTTTAACCATAATATTCATAGTGACAATACAGATAAACGAAAACTATGGTAATAAAAATAATAATTTTGTGGTTATTATGGTTTTACTATACAAATACCATAGTTTAACTATGGTCTTACTATAGTAATATTTTAGCCTGTAGTAAGAGTTTTTGGCAGGAATCATTTTTCAAGTTATACTGTAGTAACCATGACAGTTGTAGGCTAACCATGTTTTGTTTCTGTTTTTTGGTAAAAAAGCATGGTTTTACTATAGTAATATTAGTAACTAATAACCATGTTTTTTGGGGTATAGATTACTATAGATTAACCATGGTAATTCTTGTGATTACTATTGTATTACTAAACCAAAATAACCATAAAATTATTACCTTTACAACCATAGTTTTCATTTTCCAGTATTAATACTATGGTTTTACTATGAATATCAAGTTTAAAAAATGGTGACTATAATAAAACAATGGTTTATTGAGGGAACACAAAATATTGCGAGGGAGTGCAAAACTTATTGCAAGGGAACACAAACTATTGCAAGGGCACGCAAAAATTAACCTAAGATCTGTATGTATCGGACTCAAATTTGTGTAGCTGTTTGTATCCTGAACAGCAAACAACAGTAACAACAACACATGAAATACAATTTTACAAACACCATCCATGAGTGGTTTGAAATTCGATTTTTGGAAAGCGTTTCAGTCTGAATGGTCAGATCGGATTTCAAGTAGTTTCTTTTCAACATTCAGGATGTGAAGGAGTTATGCAGCACAATAGAAAGTGCACAATTTTATCTGGAGCTGTCTCCGAATACACTCATTTTATACGCTCACTTCTAATAGAGCAAACGGTGTAACATTCTTTATGTAGTGAATAGTGGATGAGTGAAACGGTCAAACGACAACAAAAGCAAAGAACATTCTGTCCTAAAGAAACAAACAAGTATTTATATGCAGTGTGAAAATGCATCTGGAGTAAACACATCTCTGTGTGGAAAAAAGGCTTTAAACCTCAATCTAAAGCTGGTACTCATTTTTCAACGTTGCTCCTGGCGAAAACCCTGTGTGTTGGTGGAGCTGCAATGAGTCAGAATGCCCAGTAAAAGGCTTCAACGCTGTGTTCCCGCATACATGCACTCAAAAGCCAAATCAATATTTCCTTAAAACGACCCCTTAAGCTGAATGACTGAGCAGCCAGTGGGAGGTGACATTTAACCCAGCCAAATAAAAATACAGAAAATAAACTTTTCAGAGACTTCTGTGCTTGGTCTTTGCCACCTCTAACTGTTCTCGCTATCACTCAATCTACCCACTTTCTCTGTTTGTCTTCCTCCGGTTCTCTCGTTGCACCTCTCCTTGTGGAATAGGGCTGCCCTTTCTCCTCTAACTGGTTACACAATGAATTCTAGAAAGCCTTGTCCCTGAGGGGAGGCAGATTTAGCCTGCACTGTAGACTCTGTGTAACCCAAGCCTTGAGCTGCCAATGAAATAAAGACTAAACACAAGCATAAACTAAGATCCTGGGGTAGGTTTGCTTTCACTCAATAATATAACTCCTTTTTGTGAGGCATATCATATTTTTAGGTGAGAAATTTTATGGTCAATTCAATTTGTCGATGACCCCTGTTTCAAAGGGATCTTTTCAAATCTAGAATATTTTTTTCCTTTACAACTGATTCAAAGGAAGAGTGCAGAAACACAAAGGCTTACCATGGTCACTCTCAGTTCCCGACCGGCCCCAGTATCTCCGCCTGCGTTCTGGACTGTGTGTGTGCCTTTCAATAACAGCAGCAATGAATCGTGTGTTACTAACTACAGAAACAGAAAAACAGATGTAATTTTACAATAACACATTTGGATCGCTTGTTGAAAACAGCCATGCGCAAGAGTACAGGATCTACAATAGGCAATAACACCCTTATAAATCTATAAAGACACCATCTTCATCTATAAAGAAAGAAATCTCAGTTAATCATGAGGAAACACTCAAAAGCTACTTTCACACCACACCTGAATGTAACTGAAATCTGATTTTCTGCTCACATTAAATATGTTTTTGCTTGTTTCAGACACTGGTCTGGTCTGAAAACCCAATGCTCCAACCTGACCTGTATGCTTATAACATGTTGTAACTGTTACATATTACATATTAAAATGATAAACATGCCAGGGTTTGTTATATGCATGCAGGTCACGTTTAAAATGTTATGTGAACAAAAAAAAAAAAGAAATCAGATTTGTATAGAAAATCAGATCTGGCCAAATTCAGCTGCGGTGTGAGCGTAGCCAAGGATAGTCCAACAACTTTTTTTATTTATTTTTTTCAAAATTGCTTTGACCTTACGATTAAACACCTTATTGGTTGTCTGATGAACACTCTATAATTAGAGCACTGGTGGTAGAGTACCCAACCAAATGTTGGATATTAGGCTGGGTTTGATTCAGGTCAGTTATTCATGCCTACCATAATGTATCATACTGTTTATTATGTATATATTAGTGGTGTAGTCCTACAAAAAATAGTTGATTACTATTGCCCAGTCCCTGTTCATTGGGGGTGGGGGAACTACTGTTACTGTAGACTGCGCAATCAGTACATAATGACAGAACTGCAACTCTGTACATAATGTAAGTGGGTCATTCCTATAATTCGGTGACATTCTGGCTTTGAAAATTTTGACAAACAAAACATACTTTTACAAGTACATTCATGTTTTATCATTACATTATCATTTACCATTTTAAAGATTGTATTAGTCATACACTGGTCAAGTTAAATGACTAAATAATTCGATATCCATCCAGTTAAATGGATAGCATCATGGTGGGCATTCAGTGGATAAATTAGCTACTACATGATCTGTGATTGATTTCTAGGAAACATTTTTGTAAACTAATATTTACGATTTTATTGTAATAAATAAATATATATTTTTATTGAAATTTTAAATAATATTAATTTCCCATATATCTTCACATAATAGGGTGGAACATGTTATGCTTGATCATATATAAACACCACGAAATAAAGGAAAACAATTTTTTGTTATAAACTTCAAATAAAAATTTTGCAGAATGGCTGATGTCCATCTTGTAATGGGGACCACACACATGTAATGGGGACATTCCTACACAAAATTTTAGGAATGACCCATATTTACAGGCTTTCCTGCACAGTGTCTCGACACTCTACTAAACTTAAAATGAAAACAGTTAAATACAATGACCAGGAAGAAGAGAGAAAGGGGTAGAAAAGGCTTAACATGAAAATAGTGTATTTCTCATTGGATTAGTGTAGTGTGTAAATATTATTATTATATCATGTTAAGTGTTTTAACTAAACCTGTACTACTGTACTTTTATTTTGAATTAATGCCGTAATGCAGTTTTTCTTACCTCTTTCTCTCTTCCAGAACGAGCTCTGACATATGCGATCAAATGTAATGGCATGTCATGAATAGGTGCGTTTACTGGTGTTTTAAAATCCCAATGGTGGGAAACAAATTAACATGCACTCGAATGCTATATGATTTTGACAAAATGATCTTGAAAACATCCACTGACTGTCACTGATCTTTCCCCCGGCCATTTGTCAAATTTAGCATCCGTGTAAATCAACAGCCAATATCTCACACAACTCACGTGAAAGGTGTGTGCTTCTGGTCCATTTCTCTCGATTTGTAAAACATTCTCAGCAGTTTAGGTGTGTGACACTAAAATACGGAACAAACTGCATCGCGTATGGATTTCATACGGAACGCAATTTGTTCCCTTAATTATGGGATGATTCCTTATTTTACAGGACGTTTGGCATATTATGTTAATTCATTTTACTGACACTGCTTCAGCGTGAGTGTGACTCTCTCTCTCTCTCTCTCCACTCACGGTCATAAATTCCCTCAGTTGATGACGGTGGTGTCGATTGTCAGGGGTGGGGAATGGTAGAATTAAATGATAATGCACCAATTACAACAAAGAATCTCCAGTTTCACAAAACAGTATTCAATACAGTTAAAGGGAAACTAACACGACAGTGGATTATGGACTTCTGAAGCAGCAAATAAAGTGGGTATACTGAGGGTATACACAAATATTGATCCTTTTATGGCTGTTTCACATATGATAGGCGTGCAATGCATGTGCAGTATGTATTTTTTCAGTGCCCACGTTAATAGGTTAGAGCATTCAGACCGCACGCGGATACAGCATGGCAATGCGTTGCAGGAGTGGTACAGAAGCAGCAGTGTAGTATTCGTTTCCGAACCGAGTCTATTTTTGCTGTGCTGTATGTGCTGAATTAAAGTGATAGAATTGTTCATGATCAAAATGAACATGGATTGACATGAAAATGTAGCAACTTCACCATAAATGCATAGAATTAAAGTCTTCTGTGTTTCCCAGTCACCATATGACTTTCAGCAATGGTTAAAGCAAAATAAAAAAAAAACACACTTATTACCAGGAGTTGCAAAAATAACAAATGCGATCAGAAGTAAATCTAAAGATTTCTTTCATGGGAAATACACTGCACAGCATGTTATATGGTGTTGGGGAGGGGGACACTTGCATCTCAGCAGAAAGCGGCAATCACGTGGCCGGCTGGTGGTCGGAGAACTATCACACATTGTTGTATGTATTTGTGGTATACAGAAGCCACGGTTCAGTTGCATACTGCAAACGCATCTAATGTGAAAGCACAATCAAGCGCATGCGGCTTCCGCTCTGCCTACACACTGCATTTGCACTACATTCTTATTATATGTGCAACGGGTCTTACAAGTCGTTATACACAAACAGCCCTGGGAAAAAAGTAAGCATACGCCGTATACGTGCGTATGGCCCCGACTACACCACTGGTATATAAGTTGGGTTTGTAATTAATGAAAACACTAATAGTGCTCACACACACACAGACACACTGATTTTTGGATTGCATTCCAATCACATTTACAGGTCACATTTGAGCTTAAGCTAAATTACTATTCGGGGTTCAATACAAATTAAGCGCTATCAACAGCGTTTGTGGAATAATGTTGATTGCCACAGTAGTTTCTGTACACACATTTTGTTTGTTTTTACGAACTCATGTTTATAAGTCAAAAATAATTGATAAAATGTAACATTCTTTTAATGCCTATGCAAACCTCTACTATGAGGTATAGTGTTAGCATTTTTCCTTATTTCCAAATCTTAACAGTGATTATCCATTTTTCTATCCAAATTAACTGATACTTAAACAAGTGACACCTTTTTAGATTTCTTACAGTTAAGCATAAACCAATAACTACTTTGTGATGCAAATCAAACATAAATGTACAACAAAATAAGAAAGCAGATTGGGAACACATTCATATTGTCACTAAAGATGAGACCAATTATGACATCAGACTAACCCACATCGCTGTTTCAGACAATTACCAGGCAAGAATAACACAGTATCTTTTTTAACATGAATGCCTTTTTTGTACTCTGGGAGAATAAAACAGCACACCGTACACAAAGATTCAAGGATTATCAGCCATTTGGAGTCTGACACATTAAACCACAAAAAAACAGCATTAATGGTAGGAAGTACAATACTGCAGATTTGATAACTTGCATATACTGCACAGTAAAGACCCTCAATATGTAATTACTAATGCAAAAATGGGCATTAAAGGTTTTATATGTGTAGCAGTGCCAGGCAGGCAGCCAGGCAGACAAGTAATATCTTACTTATTCCTCTGTCTTCATGACTGTCTTCATCTCTGTCATCTCGTTCATTGTCTAAGTTAGACATCCGCACGGACATCTCTGTCGAGTGAAAGAGAGACAGACAAGCAGGCAAAGATGAAGCGATCCTTAACATATCTGATGTAATATACAGTGGGGTTCAAAAGTACACATGTGAAAATACTTCTATTTTGCATTTTTCTAATTCAATACAGATTTATTTTTCTTAATAATATTAGCATAATGATTTGAGTGAAAACATGAAAGGAAAACTTAAGATGGATTTCAGCAGATCTTAGTATTTGGTATGTCCCTTGTTGCTTTAATGACAACATGGACTTGTGCTTGCATGGACTTCAGAAGTTTGTGCAAAACCTCATGATACATGTTATGCAAGCATGATTTGAGAGCGTTTCGCAGAGCATCATCTGTGCTTCATTGAAAGAATGGAAATCTGACCTTTCGTACAAAGGAGTTAACATGGTCAATGTGATAAGCCTTTCGGTTTAACATTTTTAAAAATATGTTCTTCCAGGTTTGAATTAGATTTTGAATCATTTGTATCTTACCATCCTGATTTGCCATCTCCAGACATCAAAATGCTGAAGAGAGCCCAATTTAAGGGAATTTAACATTCCAGCCTATTCATTTCCAAACATATTTGATGCAAGATAAATTTCTTACACTTTATTCATTTGCAAATCATATATTCAGTCTAAAGGTGCATTCTCAAAGTTTAAATAACAGATTTAAACGGATTTTACATTGCATCAGACCATCAAGGTATAGCTATGCTTCCTAGAACAGTCCTACTCCTGCACATATACAGGCTGAATTTGACTGGACATTAGTGATCAACTGCAAGGGAAGAAGTTCATTAAATTACTTTTATATCCCTCTCTGGTCCTTTTAGCGGTCAGCTATACTTCAGAATCTCATTTGCTCTAGAGAGTAGCACACTTTAATTAGGAACGTTTGTGTGGTTTGGCATTAACTCAAAATTAATTCAAAACTGGTCTTAAAGTGATAGTTCACCCAAAAATGAAAATTGCCTTATCATTTACTCACCCTGATGCCATCCCAGATGTGTATAACTTTCTTTCTTCTTCTGAACACAAACTAAGATTTTTAGAAGAATATCTCAGCTCTGTAGTTCCTCACAATGCCACCAAAATGCACATACTGGCAGATTAAAAGTAATCCATAAGACTCCGGTGGATAAATCTATATCTT
Source organism: Xyrauchen texanus (assembly GCF_025860055.1). Taxonomy (NCBI): domain Eukaryota; kingdom Metazoa; phylum Chordata; class Actinopteri; order Cypriniformes; family Catostomidae; genus Xyrauchen; species Xyrauchen texanus. The sequence continues at coordinate 23,379,713 of NC_068282.1, read as the reverse complement.
CTGAAGTAACATAATAAGTGTTTGTGAAAAACAGATCACCAACACAGACCCTGCCCAGTAGGTGGCGATACGCACAAGGAATTTGAAATGCGCAAAACAAAAAAAGAATGTGAAAGTGGAGACTGATAGTAAAAAAGGACTTAAATATTGAACTGTTTCTCATTCACACCTATTATATCACTTCTGAAGCTATGGATTTAACCACTGGAATCATATGGATACTTTTATGCTGCCTTTATGTGCATTTTCGAGCTTCAAAGTTCTGGCCACCATTCACTTGCATTGTGAGGACCTACAGAGCTGAAATATTCTTCTAAAAATCTTTGTTTGTTTTCAGCAGAGGAAAGAAAGTCATACACATCTGCGACAGCATGAGGGTGAGTAAATAACTTCTGAATTTTCTTTTTTGGGTGAACTGTCCCTTTAATGTGAATGTTTAGTCGGTGCATGTAATTAAAAAAAAAGTTTGTCTTTGTAACCTTTCATTAAAATTTTATGGATGCAATCAAGTCCCATTCTATTTTTTACCACTGAATATCATGTTTTACTCAAAAATAAGTAACTGAAGTAAAATGGGTTACAAATGCCTTTTCATGTAGACCAGGGGTCAGCAAAAGTTTTGACAGGAAGTGTCATTTTTAATTGCTGAACCCCACTATGTGTGTTGTGTTTTTGCTCTTTTTCCTAAATTATGAAGTTTGAAAGTCACTATCATTATGGTTTAAGGATTTACAGTTTAACATCTCAAACATTGTTTTCTTATTTACATCATGTGATGCAAAAAGGAAAAAATTAACAATTAAAACAAAAAAACATAGGGTGTCATTCACTCTATGCGACCAACTCAAAGTGGACGCATTTACTTGCATGACTCGCCGAAAGCAAAGAGCTGCTATATCGACTGCTCGTGAAGTGCAAATGGCTTGCCACCCTGCACTCATCTTAAGTTCACTAGCACAGTTTCGTCACACTATAATAGTGTTTAGCTTCCTATTCATCTCATAAATAAATAAACGCGCTGCATGATTTTGATGAAGGATTACAAAAAGCAGTAGACTGGCATACCACATGCAGGTGCAAGGGACTTCATATAAATAAAATACATACACGTCTCTCTCGCAATTAATTGCATTGCAAGTGATTAATCCTGCAGACCCCTGATGTAGACTTTAACTAATCTTTCACATCGATTTTTTTCTCTCTGTGCTAAGCCAAGTATAACAGCCTGAATAGGTCTTATAGCCCTTTTACTGAAATAACGAGTCAAACATTATTTCCCAACAGTTCCAGGTAATTTTCCACTATGAAGTATACCTTGAAATCCATAACTACAACAGTATTGATTGGGTTTAAAAAATTAAACAACAACAGACAAATAAAATGAAAAAATAACTTGATAAACAGATGTTATGTTTTCAGAGTCCAGTGTCCAAACTCAGATCGGGCTATGATGACTCACCCTGTGCGGCCAGAGGGGACATGTGTTGATGGCTGCGACGGTGGATCTGGTGTCTGTACGCATACACAGCCAACACTAGCACCATGATGCATCCCATAATGCCACCTGCCACAGGCCCCACAGGCGCACTTTTGATCATATTCAGAGAAGCCACCTCCTCATCTGCACAGAGAGCGAGAAATTACAAAAAAGGAAAATAACAATTAGATAATATGTGAAAAATAAGCGGAAATGCACACAGAAACGAATCCTCTAGGTAAAATGCGTGACTCATGAAGCCAGCCTCAAATCTAAACTTCTGTTCATATCTTTGAGTTTCAACTACCACTGATCTTTAAAAAAAAAATCTATCTGACACATGGAAATAGCATAGAACTATTTAACTATGCATTCTTTTAGAAACATAAACATATACATGTATAGTAATAAAGTGCAGCACATGTGATGTGTGACCAGAGGTTTTAAGGCTTACCTAAAAGACCCAGTCCATCCACATAAGGACTCTTGGCACCTACTATACCACCAAAACATTCTTTTTGCAGGGCACAGTATGGCTTATCCAGGTGGGTCTTTCCATCACTGTCCACCATACACCACTCGCAATCCAGAACACCAAAACAATCACTAAAAACACAAAATAAATGTTTATAATGCATAAATGAAATTACTTTGGTTAAAAATTCCATTTGGATAACATTTTCATTTCATTTGAATACATTTGCAGTTAAGAAGGTGAATAAGCGACATATCAAAGTACATTAGAGGTCACATAATGTTTCGACTACTTCCGAATGTGGTTTGAGTGATCTCAAACTAGTACCAACACCTGTATGTTGCATTGATCATTTGTGGAACACCTGAGTTGGATGTTAATACCAGGGGTAAAGGTACCCTTAACCTGATGCGGCCCAGTGTCCACATGTGTGGACATTGTATTTTGGCTTCACTATATACAACGCATCATTTTAATTCATTTAAATTGAATTATCTCAGTTCAGAAAACTCTGGGCTGTCAGTAAATGTTTAAATTTGTGATGCACCAAGTCATGTGACCAAACAATATGGCGCCGATCACAGTGGAGCTGTCTTTGGGAGAAACATCAATAAAACTATATCTGATAAGAAACCTAATTAAGTTTGTACATTGAAGCCTATTTGAGTCAAAAGAATCTCTAGTTTCATCCAATATGCCATTTTTAAATTTTTTTGCGATATATTGCGGAATGCCATGATGCTAAACACAATGTACTGCACACTAATGTGTACTTAAGTACATTTTTTCCTTTTAATTCCTATATTTACTGTGCCATATCACATTGCGAATCAATGGATTCATCCAAAAGCTCAAAGACTTTGCTTTCAGAGGCTTTATATGGAGTTAGGATGAAAATAAGGTGCATTACAGACTGTTCTGAGACTGGAGATTAAGTCATTCACTAAATAGGGAGCAAGGGAGCAACATATGGCTACATATGGATTCTAGGAGTGCATTCACTCCTAAAATCCATCCAAAAGTTCAGTTTTAGGCTGCAGATGACGTTTGGATCACTCAACATGTTTGGCAGATATGGGACAATGGTCATCACAGATTCAGAATTAATAATGTATTATTTTATTTTAACATGGTTGGCAGTTATGTTGGATAATTGTGGCCAATACTTGAATCAGAATTTGTTATGGTAATTTCTGGTATAATGTCTGAAATGCCTCAAACATGAATAACCAACACTCCTGGAAACATAATAAACCATTTGGAAAAAAAAAAAAGAAAGAAAATCTGACAATCTATAGCTTGGTATTATTTAAAATTTCACAACTTAGTCCCTCCATCACAAAAGATCTAGTCAGCATCAATTTGAGTGAAAGATTGAAATGAACAATATATTAAAAAATATTTTACATACCAACTTTTCAATGTTTTACATTTTTAAAAATCCCTAAAAATTATACTTCTTTTTAGGTTTATATCGAATTTTAAATACCAGATTTTCAATGGGGCCCCAGAATATTTGGACCCCACTGCATATGATTTAAATATATATATATATATATAGCTTTTCTGTATGGACCCCTAATAACAACTCTTATTATGCTGTGGTTCGTGGGAAACACGAGTTGTTATGGTTGTCAAAGGTTGTAAATAAGTGATAAGCTGTGTTAATTTAAAGGGGCAGAATCAGTCCAAGTGTTGCTGTTAAGGTCCTGTTAAAGGGCAGGCTGATTACACCTGATATGCAGCCATACCTGCTGGTGAAGCGCTGACTACATCTGGTGTTGATACACTGAGGAAGAGTGTCCTGTAGACTGGGCTCAATAACAGTCAAAGACAAAGGCTCCTGGTGCACATCACAGCTCGGGTTTCTGTACACACAAAGACATGTATAGTCAGCCCAGAAGGGAAACAGCATCAGTAAGGCCCAAATTACAACCTCAGACTCAGATTAAAGTCAAAGGTATAGTGTTAGTATTGTGCAAAAGTTTTAGGCACCCAAGATGTTTCACCAAAAAAATATTTTAAGATGGTTATTTATATCTACAGCTTTAGTGAGTATATAGGAAATATACATTTTAGACTCCCAAACATTACTTTTGCAAATAGAATAGAAGAACAGACACTTCACCTTTATTTATAATATTTATTTCTTCCTGAAATAAGCAGATGGCAGAGTGACAAAGATAAATGCCTAGAGATCTCTTAGCTGGGAATAACATGACAAACCTGAAAGCATCCAAATGTCTTTCAAGGAACAATTCTGAGCGTAACAGCTAATTGAGGACACAGGTGGCTAGACATCTATTCATTGTGACAAACAAGAAATTGATGAAGTGACAGGCAGAGGTGTGTGTGCATTGACTAAGTGCGAATCTTTCCAGTGCATTCTGATGAGAGTCTGGACATTTGTTCCTCTACTCTGAGTGTGTGACTCATTACAAATGGTCTCTTTTGATTAAACATCAATGCAGTCTATTCTCCAAGCAGAAAAGAGCAACCTTGGCTTTTTAAAATACTGTGCTTTAAAATGGGTTTAATGACAACTCTTGCTGGTCCTTTTATAAAACAAACTGAGATGTCCTGCTGTGGTTTACCTGTTCTCAGCATTGGTGAGGTTGCCAGTGCACTCATTCACCTCTAGAGGGCACTCACAGGGGCATTCACATTCATTCTGCTCCATTCTGAGAAAGATGGGAATACATTGAGAAATGAAGAGTCAGTTTGGGAGTCTATTAACCAGGCAACTACCAACATAAATGTGTAAAATATATTTTCTTCACTTGCTTTTACTTCTACGAGAATAAGGGATTTAAAGTATTGACAGGCATATATTTATTAGAGCAGGGGGCATCAAGATTTTTTTTTCTTTTGTCAACTATACCCCCATGACCAACATTTTTACTTGACATACCTCCTGAAATTGCAAGTAATGTTCTAACCATTGAAAAAGAATACAGAACAATATATTTAATTATTAATGTAGTATAGAAGATCAAAATAAGTGTTATATTCAGTGTTTGAAATTAATCCCTGCCAACCCGCCAAATGCCGGGGGGGAAAAAATCAGCATTGGCAAGTATCTGTTACTCTTACTACCCACTTTGTCGGGTGATATTTTCAGAGTTTTTCCTGCATTGAAAAGTATGTGAATGTCAGCCTATTCAGAACCGCTGCTAAAGCAAATTTAATGGTTTTCATCTCGTGTTCAGTGCTTTATAAGTGATATATGTGTCTCTCATAACTGACACATGCATCTGTGTGGGGCAAATGAAATGTAATTTCCCTCCTGTTCTATCCTACTCTTGTTCTAACTGGCCACGTTTGCCTTCATATATTCTTAAGGTGATTTAAATCATTAGGCTTAACAAATATCATTCTTGTTCAAAAAAGTTTTCCAAACAAATGCATGCAGTTGCCGTCGTGTTACAGTCTTCAGTTACCTTTATCACACTGATCAAGGTGGGAGATTTTGGCTAGTGACCTTGGAAACCTTCTAGCCACAGTGGCCGATGAGCCAATAAGTTAAATTCAAACCCTGGTTATATTATAGTTCTTTTACACATTTAATTTCATTTGACTATCAGTCCCTTGTGAACCCCTGGTAGGGATACCTGTAGATACATCCTATAAAAATAGCTTGCATCTAAATACATAATTAGACCACCTAATCCTAAACAAATCAAAAACATGTTATTTGTAGAGTTCCGCAAAAGTTCAACCGTACCTGTGGCAGTTAAGACAGAGGCGATCCACAGTGCTGCAAGCACAAAATGCCAGCGAATCACAGGTCTCATTCACAATACCAGCAAATGCATTGGTTCCTGGGATACGGGTGAGCCGGTACTTTGAGCAGTGACTGCCATGCACTAGGTTTGTAAGATCACCCTTAAAAAAATAACAAGACCACCAAAAGCCATCAAGAAACAAATGTGGTTTAGTTAGTGCTTCAGGCTATGCACACAGTTCCATCCTAACACGGTCCCTAACCCTTACTTATTTTATATTTTTTACAATAAAAATGGTTATTTATCATTATAAAGCATTATTTTGTATAACTGGTGTTTTAAGTTATGGAAAGCAATTCCTGACAGCTAAAACTGCAATTATAATGCCATCCATTAGGGGGCAGTATCATACCATTATTGCATAAAGATGACCAAACTCACTTAGCACAAATAAGGCTTTCCAATCAGCAATGATTTTATTGATTATATTATTAGAATCTACAAAATCTGAATCTACTGTAGCCTGATAAGAAATCATTAATTGTCCACTGACTCACCACAATGCTGGTGTTAAACTTGTAGAAGCGTTGCACAGTGCGATCACTGAAACTGTTACAGAGGTTCTTCTTCACAAAGTTGGGGTGGTTGAGAATGTCATTGGCCACTAGGGGCTCCTAAAGTCAAGCAAAACATAAGAAAAATAAGTTGATGTCAAACTCAATATGCTTCTTCCATAGTATTGTTATAAACTATCTTAAATGTATAACACTAAAGAACAAAAACACTGTTCCTTTTTCCTAAGGGCAAAAAAAAAAAACTTGCACATATAACAGAAAACAAAAGAATGCCATGGTATGCCAATTTTCTAGTTCTAGTAAACGAGACAAAGTTTGAGATAATGATCCAGGATGCCTTACCTTATGGGTGATATGCTGCTGTTCTGCTGGAGCGTGGCCCTTGGGATCAATCAGGGTTGGATGGGCCACTAAATAGCCTCTGTCCTCCATGATAAAACACCTACACAATGACAGAGACAAGACTGTGTCAACCGAGCAATCTGCAACAGACTTATTCTTTATGAAGATACAGAAACAGTGTGTTTTACTTCCTGAATGTTCACAGGGTACCATCTGAAGTTCAGAATTGTTCACACTATTGTGATGGCAGTGGCATTCCACCTCACTAATCCTGTTTAATGACCATAGCATTCAAATCTCAAAGAACACTTTGGAAGCCTTCACAGCACCAGAGGACTGTGATAAATAGAGATAAAGAGACCGAGAGAGCGTGAAGAGGGACAAAGAGAGAGAAGAACGGCTAAAACAGAGATAAGAAGAGAGAAAAATAGGGAGGGAAAAGAGGAATGAGAGAAAAGGGTGAAAGAGACAAAGAAAAGAAGTGAGATGGGGGTACTGGCACCTAACATAACAGGATGTGTCTGGAATGCAGCTCTAATCAGCTTATCTCCATTTAGTGTCTTTCATTTCTCAAACTCTCTCTCCTTTTCACTCTGCTTCTGCCATGGCCTTTAAATATTGCATCAGTAGAGTTGTTAAATGTTGTTAATATTGCTCATACATGGGGTTAGGGATTTTTCAAAATCTTTAACAAACAGTATAAAAATTTGGTGCATACAAGTCCCACACAGTTTATGTTACGGACATGAATGATACATCAAATATGTGATTTATTGAAGTATAGTTCTAGTATATTTCTAAGTGATCTGTCTTACGATCTTCATTTGGCAGATGAAAAATAAAAACTGGGAAGAAATCCCATGGACTTATATTGTAGGTGGGACCTAAGTCATATTTAGGAATCAGAATCAGTAAGCAACTACCTAGCAATTAGGGATGTCATAAATATCTATAGATAGATTATTGGTTGGAAGGTTATTTTAGTGATATATTTTTGAGGCATCAATTTATTACAATTTGCAGAAATGTTCATTATAATCCTAATTTGCATGCTTTCCAATTCACCCGGTTTATCAATCTGGCGTAATAGCATTGGGAGACCACAAGAGGGTGATATAACATTTACTGATGCCAGTTGCGATCAAGTATCTCTCTCTCTCTCACTCACTCACTCACTCACTCACTCACTCACTCACACACACGAGCTGATGTGGTACAGCAGATGGCAGTCCAAATGTATGCAGGTTTTAGTACAAAACGAAAGAACAAAGTGACATTGATGAGTGTGCAGGTTAGTGTATGAAACTGGTGTAACCGAAAACTGAACGATTAGAAATGGTGATGTTTATTATGCAATTTTTCTGTATGTATCCTTGAATAGGTCAATCATTCAAGCTGTCAAACCACAAAACTACATACTTGTAACTGAAAATACATTGTGTAGGCTATATGAAAGATACATATACACAACATATCATCCAGCGATGGCTAGCGTAAATAATCTTTGTCCTTTCATAATGATTTGGGTTGAATTTAATGGAAAACTATGTGAGATGTGCTCCATGGCACCGAACATTAGAACTATTTTAAGGCCCCCTGACCGATTTGTGTTTTTGGTGGGGATAATATCCAGTATAAACATTTTAGATGGATATTTTAAAGAGCTAATTCACAACTTTTTATTTTCAAATGCAAATTTTATTTGAATCAATCCTACTAACAAAATATATTATACATGAATGAGCTTTCTTGTTGGCAATGTCACAGTAAACATTTCTGAAATGAGAAGAGTGCTGGGTTGTTCAGTCTATCCTGAGACATTTCTGATCTCAGGTAGTATAGAATATGCTAACTGATATTTACGCCAAAATTAATTTAAGGTCCAAAATTAACTTAAAATTAGGGCTGTTCTGGGTTTTCAGATTCAAAGTATATTTTGGTTACAATTTTCGTTTAACTTAATAATAATATAAATTCTTTCTCAGATCATACTGTTAATTATGAAGGGACCTTCTAACCTTCTAGGTATTACCTCTAGGAGAATATTACTTTTACAAATTGTATTTTGTCAGTTTTTCATCATATTGGTGGCATTTTAGCTTTTGAAAAATTGTCAAATTCATTATGTTCCATCAATAAATATCTTGAAACTGCATTTATTATTTTGCATATATATTTGTTACATGTTTATTGTTTACATGCATGCATTTTTCCATTTACAATTATTTACATGGATACTCAGAACATATGCTAAATCAGTACTGTCTATTTAAACTGACAACGCCATCTGAGCGCAATGACAGGTGATTTATTCCTCACATATTCTTTTGGTGGCTTAATGTGAGGAAAATTGTATATGTTCTCGTGGAGCTCTGGAAATAAATTATGCTTAGGCAAATTATGCATACAGTAGATCATAATACTGTGTTTATACATTAGATCATAATACTGTGTTTATACAGTAGATGCGTGAGTAGCAGCAGATGTTGATAGTTTGATTCGCTAAAAAGGAAGGAGACAAGGCAGATTATAGGAGAAATCCCAATTTTTACAGGTGGAAAACTTGCAATGTTTTATTCCAACCAATAGCATGTTATTAATATATAACAAATGATAATATAATGGAATATCAATGAATGAATCAATGGGCCCCCCTCCAGTTAGGGCCCCTGTTACTTAGGTCCATCATTACCTGCGACTCCCCTTTTGCTCACACTTTCCAAAGTTGTATTGAGAAATATGTTTGTAGACTATTATGCAATGAGCAGCCCAATATACAGTATAAATGAAAATGTATATCTTGATATATTGATAATCATTGGGCAAAATTTTATGATTATCGTTGCATGAAAAAAGCATTGATCCCAAGCCTACTAGCAACCACACAAACACCCTAGCATCGTAGCAGCGGCCTTTGCATGGTCAAGCACCATTCATATTTTCAAAGGGATATGTAAAAACTAGTATCTTCAGTATGATTACCACTTTTAACATGCCCTTCTCAAAATCTTTATCTCTCCTTTCTCAATGTCCGCTTCTCCCTCACTGTTTTCTTGATCTCCACCTCAGATCTTTCTCACTATATCTCTTTCTATTCTAAAATAGATGGCTTAGAGGCACGCAGAGAAGACTAAGTGAATGCCTCTTTTCCAACAGAAGCAAATCTGATTAGTTTCATTTGAAAGAGCTTTAAAGAGCCTCTGTGGGGCATCGACAGCTTTAGGCACTACCTTGGACATCACAGCCGGTGCTGGGATCTTGGCAAACACTTGAAGGCTTGAGGAAAATTGGGGGGTTGGGTTTGGGTATGAAGGGTGGTATTATGGTTGTGCATTTATTTATTTAGTTTTTGTATCCATTGTATTTTCAATTTGTCATTCTAATTAATTTAGTTTGTGTTAGTTTCCTCTCTTTGACTGCTAGTTTCAGTATTTTTGTATTTAATTTCTTTGTTTTTTAGGGTAGCTAAAGTTAATGCATTTAAATATGTTTAACAGTGTTACATTTTTCATTTTTAGTGATACCATTTGCTGCTTTTCCACAAGCAGTGGGGCCAGTGTGAGCCAGGGCTATCAACAGATTTGTACTGTGCCCCCACTTCCTCCCTGAACCTGAACACTGCAAAAAAATATTTTCTTAATTAATATTTTTGTCTTGTTTTCTAGTAAAAATACCTAAACATTGTTAAACAAGATATTTACTTGGCAAGCAAAATGACATAAGACAGTTTGTCTTGTTTTCAAAGAAACCTAACTAAATAAGTGAGGTTTATGCTTGTCTACACAACTTGACAAGTTCAGTGATAATATACTTAATCGCATCCTAGTTTCAGCAGATGCCGTTGATCTGACCAATGGAGGCATGATGAAGCCCAGGAAGTGACAGTGGGAACGCAACTGGCCCAGGCACGCACTATCATGCCCTCATTTGTCCCGATAGTGGAAACGCAGCTATTAATAACCATTTTTGTACGTTTAACGAAGCCTGTTTGAAAAGGTTTAAAATTTCTACTTTTAATTTATCTATTTTTGGAGTCTTGAAAATGTATTTGAGTTGAAGTCTTTCCAATTATGTTTTATTTCACTTTAAAATTTTCTTTGGATTTAGCAATCATTAATGATAACATAGAGCCTTACCGAATTTTGTTGCCCTTGTCTTGGTTGCAGATGGGTAAAAGATCCAACAAAACTTTGTAAAAGTAGCGCAGCGTGAAGTCAATGCCCATAACTGCTACTGTATAACCTGAAGCCATCTGAGAGCTGGAAAAGAAGGCAGATTTATTCGTTTTGATGAACATTATGAAGCATGAGGAGATGTAGAATACGATAGTCAGAACATTGGATCTTTAGATATACAATTCCTATCGCACTCTCAGCATTCACATTTCCTACTCACTTCTCTCTTAAGAGAATACTGACTGGGAAACGTGGACGGAAAACATGTTTTATCTGCACCAGACATTCTGGAACACAGCCAGCTTCAAAGAGTTACATCACATCTTTAAACCCATGACTACACACTCACTACAAAGCACAAACCCTATTGACTGATAAGGCAGATGTTCTTCATCTATAACAAGTACGCTAAACTTTCTTTAGCTAAACTTCACCCATAAAAAGTTTAAGGCAAACAAATAAAGAAATAAATAGTGAAGAAATAATCAAACTTATTCAAAGTAAATTTAAATGTTTTGTTTTTTTATTTTAGTTTGTTTGATGTAGCCATTTATAAAAAAAACAGCTTATGCATATACTTACTCACTGAGCAGTAATTAATGGTGCAGCAAGCATTTTTTTTGTTTTTCAGAGTCTTTGAGGTGGAATAACTTAATTATAGGTTATAAATACAGCTGTAAATAGGGTAGTTCTACAATGTCATCTGTAACAAAAAATGTTTTCCTTTGTATGATGCCCCTTCCATGTCAATAGGTGTCCGTATAAAGTCAGAGATCACTGTTGCATCAGCCAGAGAAACATAAAACATTAGTTCACCTTTACCTGAACCGTCATTTTTAAATGCTATACACAAAGCACATAGGGTCTTTCAAAGTCAAATTTGACACTTAAAATACTAACCTAGAGGCATGTATGGTGTGACTAATTGTGACAACATAGCCCGCCCCACCAACATCCAGGTAGGGTCCAGTAAAAGTGATGAGACCAGGATTGGCGACAGCATGAACGTACCTAAAAAGGCAAAAAGTCAGTGGTTATTACAGTACATTTCAAACAGCAATTTACCAACTGATCCAAGCTTGGGATTTTTCTTATAATTTTTTAATTTTGCCCTGTTAAAATACAAAAACCTTATAGTAATGTCTTAAAAATGACATTCTAGGTGCTCACAGATGCATACTATCACAAAGTACCTTCTTGGGAATCTAACAGTTTTCTAAGCTTAGTCAACAGACTGTGGGATTGTTCACCAGCATCCCAATAAGAGTTTGGAGACCTCTGTCCTGATGGCCAAATCTTACCATTGCCTCCTAGTGGGGTCGAAAGCTTTGTCCATGAGTGAACCGGGGTAAATCCGCAGCACCCCATTGGGCGTTGCTATGTAACGCCGCACAATGTAGCAATTCAGGCTGCTCATCTCCATAAGACTCATCCATTCATCTGTCACGTGACTGGTGGCCATCACCTCGTTCCTCACAGAAGACTGGAAGACCAAAAGGAGCGGTGTTGTTAAACAATTCAAATTTGTGAAAGCATTCAACGTGTCTATAAATTGAGAAATATAAAAGCTGGTAATCTATTCTGAAGGATACAGAATTATAGAGAGGAACATTTACAACGGGCTGAGGTGATTTGGACTGAAAAACAAACTATGTGACCACTGACTGTGAAAGACCGTGGAGGCATTTATTGTTGTGTTGATTCAACTGAAGGCCCTGCTTGGCTGGGAGGAATGTGTCGTCATTGAGATGGGCAATGTGTGTGTACAGTACCTTCAGGCCTGGGTTGGCTATGAGGCGGGTGTTGTCACTCAGGTAAGCAGTGTAGTGCTCCACCATTCGCTTGGTCTCTGGCTGACTCAAGTGCTCATATGGAGAGGAGAAACTACCAGCAGATAACATCACAGTGGGACTCTCTGAGGACAAAAACAAAGAGCAATCAGTTCTGCCCCTAACACTTATGAATAATTCCCTGGTCCCTTACAAAAAAGTAATGTGGTGGAACGATAGAACAGTGATGGTATTAGATACTAATGTTGAAGTACATTATAGCACATATAGATATGTACAATATAGCACAGCCATAATAAAAATACATACACAATACATAATAAAAAATATTAAGGATCAAAGTTATATTAAGAAATTTCTGCTATAAGATAAAAAAAATATGCAACATTTATTGCGAGGTAACGTGAACTTTTGAGAGGCAATGCAAAATGATTGCGAGGGAATGCAAACTATTTTGAGGGATTGCAAAACTTATTGCAAGGGCATGCAAAACTATTTCAGGAAATAATTCCTCTCCTGTCCTCTATGGGGCTCCATACAACGCAGTGATATGGTGAACAGCTATTTTGCATCATAGCTGTTAATACTGTATGTTAAAGCAATAATCCACGAGAAGCCATGCGTTATAGTGAAATCACCGTTAAGCACAGAATTGAGTGGCTTACTGCTTTTATACAGTATAACGGCCGCATGGAGCTTCAAACAATATCCAAAAAGCAATGAGAATACTAATTGCTGAGAGAAATACCAATAAGAATAAACTTGATTTAATTATAGATAAAAATATTCAAACGAAATGATTAGATTGATGTTTTGTCCTAGCTTACCAACTGTAGCGAGCTGTTTAAAGTGAAGGCAGGAGCTGGGCTGTCCCAGTAGATCCAGCCGGTGGTACAGAAGCTTGCTGCTGGGGGCCGTGTTCAGATTTTTTAGCTGTTTCACTGGGATCTCTGGTTGAACATACACTATGCAGAGGATGAAGGAGGTGTCCTGGACCTGCAAATCCAATCAATGTAAGTAAGATAATGAGACTATAAATTAAAAATCTTCATAGAATTCCCAGATCAGCTAAAAAATAAAGACAAGAATAAATAAAATATATAATAAATAAATATTTTAAATAAATAAAATAGACACATTTTACAGAGTAGTATAAACACTGATTCTGCACATTCCCTTCGTCTGCTTTAAACCAATGTTTGTGTCACTATGGAGAAATATCGTACCAGTTTCCAGGCATAGCTGACATTGTAGGCATCTTGCCTGGGATCACGCAGGCGGTTCATGTGCCAGGACAGAGAGGAGTTGACAGGCACAGCAATGACCTGACTCCCCAGAGGTAGACTAACAAGAAACACACAGCATGAGCTTAGCAACCATTTTAGCAACACACCACAGCCACACGCAGCAACTACAAAACACCCATGTCTCTATGAATAGCTATTTGAAAAGTTTACTTTTACCACAAATCATCTAAATATAGAACAATTTCCATAAATCCTCACCTGAGGATGTTTTGACGCACAGCTGCAAACCCTGGGATGTTCTCATAGTGAATGATGTCTGTGTGGAGCGGAGCTTCAGTCATCAGGTAGGGACGGGTGAGTGATGGATGCATGAGGGTGTATCCTGAAAGAAGTTAAATAATGAGTGACATTAACATACAGAAGCCACAGTTATTCAAAACATATAAAATGTTATAATAAAATGTTTTATTTATCACCACATGACTGGGTCAATATAATTGTTTTGGGCAAAATTCGTGTGAAAACACCATATATAGAGAGAGAGAGAGAGAGAGAGAGAGAGAGAGAGAGAGAATAAAAGAATCTGAACAGCTGGAGACAGCAGGTGGCACTTCATTATCTCAGCTATTAGGACATACTCTCCATCTTCTCAGGAACAGATCGTCACCCTAATTTTATTTCATATGTTATAAAACACACTATTTTAGCCCTGAAAAGCCGGTTACTGGTGGACTTATCGAATTGTTTTAATACCTATTAATAACAGGTTAACTGTACTATGTAAATTATGAGAGACTTCAGCATGTTGGGGAAAGTCATGGAATTACTTGGAAGTATGGATATTATTTGTTAAGGTTGTAACGATTTACTCATCTCACGATTCGGTTGGGTTCATGATACTGAACTCATGGTTCAGTTCACAATTCTTTAAACAAAGCCTGAATCAAGAAAATTTTTTATTGAAAGTATTGTTTATTGAAAGTATTTTTATTGTTATTATAACTTTAAAGACAAATGTAAAACACACAGTTCCTTTCCTTTAAAATATAACTAAAATAAATTCTTAAAAGCGCTAAATGATCCATCAGAGATGTACTGGACTAAAAATCAGCCCAGAACAGGGCAATGGTGACACCAAATGGAAATTTTAGCTAATAATTCTAATTCCAATTCTACATGCTAAATAAACCTTTAGTCATTGTTGTGTTTGCATGTGTCTTTATGCACAATTATTATGTTTATTTGTTTGGAGACGCTTTTGGAGGAATGGCCATCTGTCCAGGGTGTTTCCCTGCCTTTGGCCCAAGACAGCTGGGGTAGGCTCCAGCACTACCCTACATAGGACAAAGTGCTTTAGAAGATGGATGGGCGGCATTTTTTGTATTTGTTTTTTGTCGAGTTATAAGCCTTTTTGGATACGCCACTGAAAAAGGAAATCTTTAAAAACACCTTCAGATCTTAAAGGGTTGAATATTAATAATAATTTACTGATGAAATCAAATCAGACATGACATTTTACATTAGGATTATATTCCCCCATAGCATTATTATACCTAATATTTATCATTATATATAGTAGATTAATACGGCACCATCATTAAACCTTAATTTTTCTCTTGCACAGTCAGAACAGATCACACTTGCATACTTCTCCCTGTATTGCATTATCTTACATGATTTCATTTGATTTTAGAGCTCCTTGCACGCAATTATATAATTTCCATTTGTATATCTCGCATTACACAGGCATAGGACATCATGTGTATTGGATTGATTAGACACCCAAAAAATGAACATTTTCCAATGTCCACAATGCACATCATCACATATTTGAACCATGATGTCAAATGTTACACCCCTTTTATTTATTGTATTACAAAGATCGTGTTACAGCAGGACGAGGAAACAGTTAATAAAGGCACTTCAAAATAAGTCCAAGAATGCTTTAATTACAAATTAAATAAAAAACATTTGCTCCTTTTTAAAGGAAAACTCTACCCAAAGTCCCAACTTGCTATTAACTTCAAATCCACTGTCTTATAAGGTTTCATAAATCAAGAGTTCTGCTTTTCCTACTTCAAGAAACTGGCATGATGTCAGCCATGTTGGCTCTGAGCCATCCAACACGGTATAGCTGATTCTCCCTAATGGAATGCAAAAGGGTAATGGCTTTCAGTACAGCATTTTTCAATTATTGAAGATCAGACCACACAACTTAGGATGAATTTAGAAAGTAAAGCTGAAGTGAGTGGAACAGATTTGCAGCAATTCCACTGTTACACGATCAGACATTTTGGCTCTTATCATAGAATCACCTGGATCTCAGATCAGAAAAAAAACTGCACATGCTCCTCCATACCTTTATTGTCTATGAGGAAGGTATATGAGGCCAGGGAGTCCTGGTAGTATGTGACATCCTCCAGTATGTATGCCAGATTCACATCCACTCCAACTACACCCAGCAACAGGTTTCCGAAGTAGCATGGGCGACTGACGGTCATAATGAAACCTTCAAGAGAAAATAGAGGAAGTTTCTTTAAAGGTGTCCCCATAGTAAAATTTTTTTTTTTTTTAACTTCTGTATATTTTTAGGAAAATATAAGTTTTCATTGTGAATTTTCTTATAATAAAATAAAATAAAGCAAAATAGAAGCATTTGCACTAGTGGTCACACTCTTTTAAATCCCACTCTATATATCTGAATGCTCTGAAATTAAACTGCATAACTCTGCAGTTCTAGGATTATTAGTTCAATTTACTCAGTGGTGACATTCAGTGTGTCATGAC
Organism: Xyrauchen texanus; assembly: GCF_025860055.1. NCBI lineage: Eukaryota > Metazoa > Chordata > Actinopteri > Cypriniformes > Catostomidae > Xyrauchen > Xyrauchen texanus. The sequence continues at coordinate 23,363,120 of NC_068282.1, read as the reverse complement.
TCTATTGCCCTTTAAACTTGATTTAATTCTGTTTATTTGTGTGCGACTGATACTACTCAAACAACCCTCAGCATATAAAGGCTATCAAAGGTTAATCTTGATGTCTTCAGCATATACAGACAGAATCATTGATTAACCTCATCAAACTACTTAGCCGAATGTAGCCCTCTCTAGCAGTCTCATAAGAACAGACTTTGCACTTGTTTTTTGGCTTGCTTATAGTTTAAGTTTACACTATATAGTGCCATGGAAACTGTCTGGTGAAGCGCCACTTCTGCTGAGGTCTGTAGACTGCCCACAGTGTGCCAGACTGAATGTTTATGTGCAAGACGTGAGCTTTAAGGCAACAGCAGGATCTCAATTTACCATCTCCCATCTGGTCTGCGTAAGGCAAGCTAAAGGTGGCCACGTCGATCATTCGGTTGGGCAGGTTGATGTAAAAGCGGCCCACCGTGGTCTCCAGGTTACTGAGCTGGTTCAGGACCATCATACTGCCCTTCACGACGGGGAGTGGGGAACGATCCGGAATGCCATATTTCACAGAGTTCTGCTCAGCCAGGTCTCGCAAGAAGGCCAACTCCTTGAGTCCCGTTACTCCATCTGAGGATGATGTTAAAAAAGATGGGGGAACAGAAAGAGGAGAGACTGTAAATAAGAACCTAACACAAGCTGTGACAAAACCAAAGAAAGAATAATTAAAAGAAAGTTTATCTCTCAAAACAAATGAGCTCTGTTACACAACCTAGTGAGCTGCCAAACTAGACTGAATTTAAAGGCATCATAGGTGTCCTCCTGGCACAGAGGCTTTTCCATCCTCCAGTATGTATGGCTTTTCCATTTTGGTAATTTTGAGGAAAAAAAAAAAAATGCTGCAAGCAGTCAATAGCAACTTTTCCACTATCAGGCCAGTGCGAGCCAGGGCTATCAACTGGTCATCATATATACTTCGAGGATCAATCCGAGAACTGCACTAAGTCACAAGTTTAGTGAAACATTCAACCAAGAGGGGGTACGTTGACAAAAAAAACAAAACACTTACTGACCAATTTGAGGAACATCTTGCACCTACTTCATATGATAATGTAATCAGCTAAACATGTGGCAGCAGTGCAATGCACATATTCACAAATATGGGTCAGGAGCTTCAGTTAATGTTCCCCATCAGAATGGGGAAAAAATGTGATCTCAGTGATTTCGACCGTGGCATGATTGTTGGTGCCAGACGGTCTGGTTTGAGTATTTCTGTAACTGCTGATCTCCTGGGATTTTACACACAACAGTCTCAGAATGGTGCCAAAAAACATCCAGTGAGCGGCACTTCTGCAAACAGAAACGCCTTGTTGAAGCCTTGTTGATGAGAGAGGTCAATGGAGAATGGCCAGACTGGATAACGCTGACAGAAAGGCTACGGTTACTCAGATAACCACTCAAGTGAGCAGAACATACTGTCTATATAGAGCATTCAAAATTAGTTACCGAGGCCATTTCCACACTTGTGCGTTATCGTTTTCCATTTCCTAACAACATCATTTTCCGAAGTATGTGGTATTAGAGAGCGTTTTCGAAAGTCTTCATTTCCAATAGAGGAAAGCACCATTCCAGTGAAAATTAAAGGTAAATGTAGCTAAATTAATGCGCTTTCAAGAAAAAGTATTAGTTTGGATGTGGCCCTAGATTCCTTTTAGTTTAGCCTTAGAAGGCAACTGCCTGTTGAGACAATACACAATGAGGTAGTTCTGTAGGTTTTAGAGCAGAGCTAACATCAACCTCAATCTGCCTACAATCCCAATTTTACAGATATCACAGAAAACGTGTTTTGTTCAGAATTCGGAGTGCAGCTCAGTGATAAGAAAGCCCTTGATATCTCAGATGAACTACATAACCACAGATATGAAATCACACTTAATTTGTTTTGCTCTGTTCACAATGGTGGTTTTAGACAGAGGAAAAGGCCAAATTGGAGGCGTTCAGTCGTGAAAAGTTAATTCTGTTGAATGTTATTGGACTGGATGAGAGAATTTCACTACTTCAATCTATTTATTTGAAACTGAGAAAGCTTTTAACAAGTGCGTATAATCTAACTTGTAATTAACCAGACTTCAAATATCAGGGAAATATGAGTGATTCCCTTGGCTAGCAGTACATATCTGTGTGTACTCCAGAGCTTCATAATGCCTAGCGTAACCTTCTTCTACCCTGCCATGTTAACCAACTCTAATCATATCTCTGAGTTATCTAATGCACAAAAAAGGACCTTTCTCACTCTTTCTCAGTGGCATTTGGTGTATTGTCACTTTTCTTTTCTTCCTTTTAGATGAATAGCATTTACATTTTCATGATGTCAAACTAATGTAAGCTAATGACAGGCTAATACATGCAGAGACAGAGGCAGCTGAGGACAGTAATAATGGAGAGAGGTTTCATATGGCAGACAGGCAAACATACACACACAAAGACGAGAATGAAGATGAAGAACCGTAGAAACATCTGTGCATGTTTGTAAAAGCTCAAATGTGCACAAAGATGTTCACCTATGATTTTTCAAGAAGGCTACGAGACAGAGGCACTAAACGCGCCACACCTTGGCGACAGCTCACCATTCATAAGAGCATAGGTGAGGATCATGACGGAGTTGTTGAGGTGCCGGTTTTCCTCTTTGACAACACTCAAGGTTGCTCTCTTTTCCTGCTCGGATGAGTCTCTTGAGGTGATGCCCGATGACAGGTAGATAATCACCATGTCGGTGTCTTTAAGGGGAAAGATGTATAGATAATAGAATTCATGCATCAATCATAACAAATATAACTAAGTTTATTCATAAAACTCTACATGGTGTAATCTGATAGCCAATCAACTAGTGTGCTCCTTTTTTTGTCTAGTTTTAAATGACCTCAGTTGTTTGCAGTTAAGTTGGTTTCAATACAGCACCCTAACAGAGTTCTCACTAAACCCTCCTCCTCCCTATTGTTTAAATCTGCTTCATAAGGATTGTAAGAATGTCCAGTTGTGCAGCAGCAGCAGCATGTCTTACATGCTTGATGTAGTATGTCTGTGTGTATAGCAGTAGAAAGTATTCGTACATGCTCTAAAGCAGCAGCAGTGTAATCAGATCTAGCCTGTGAAGACCAAACCTAGTAACTTGTCATATACATATTACTAAATAAAAATTTATTCAGAGTGTAATCATGACTGAACTAAATATATGTTATATAAATTAATGTGCAATCAAGAATATTGTATCAAAATAAATCATAGTTAAGTTGGAGTGAGAGGTAAAGATATAGAAAACTACAAAATCTGAATTTTCAAACGCTAAACCCTGCTGGTCTTAGCTCATTTAAGCTTGTTTAGCTTGTCTCCCAGCCTTGCCAAGATGGTCTTAAAATAATCTGAACCTGGTCAATCTGGTGTTTAACTGGTTGGCTAGTTGGTATGCAAAAACCCTCTAAAAACAGAAAACAGCAAGGTTGGAAGACCAGCTAACCATATATGGCTGGGTAAACTGTATTTTATTATAATTAATATTGTTATTATTTCAGTGGGTTTTACAAGAAATGACATGTGCTGTTGATAAATAACCCAATGTACATAAGCTTTATCTCTTACTAGTCAGCTGTCTGAAGACGTTACTTGTGTTCCTCAACAGCTGAAAGGCTTTCTGGAAGCCCAGTGCATGTTGTGTAGGGCTGTCAGAAACTTTCATATTGCTGATGAAGGTACTCATCTTCCTCTTAGTCTCACTGGTAGCAGGTGAGAGGAAACTTTTATAGCACTGATCCAAAGAGCAAGAACGTACCGTGTCTGCTATTGTCAACACAGAGATCTGAGAGAAAGTAAGCAAATGTCATCACCAAAGCAAGCAGATGTTCTATGTTTCTGTCTAGACAGAACTCGACAATGTCACCCAGAGTGAAGCTGAAATCTTCCCTTACCTTATCATGCTCATCGATGGAGTTGAGGATAATAAGTGCAGCATCACGGGCGATCTGGAGCTGGGTCTCAGTGACAGAGGCACCATGGTCTAAGATCACGACTATATGCTTGGACTGCGGCCTTACTGCTGAAACATAAACGGGCCTGCCAACACACAAAGATTTACAGCTTTATTTACGAGACATACTGTATGAACCTTGCAGAACGGCTTTTCCTGTACTCTAATGGCAAGGCATCAAGTGCTGTCCTGGCATTATTCCCAGTCTCCTCATTACAGTGTTTGTGTAAGAGATCCTGCTTTCTATTGTGTTCCTTTAGGAAGCATTTTGAGAAAACTAACTAGAATTCAACTAAAGCGGTTTCAATGAAAGCCATATTCCCTTAATATCGTGAATGGGATTCTTTAGGCACCTTACGATTCGACTGAACTTTGATTCAGATAGTCATGATCAGATTCAAAAGTGATTTTTAATGCATTTACATTTTTCAGCAACCAACCATTTTTGGCAAATTAAGATGGGCCAAATTCTGTGTAAAGGTTCTTAAAAAAACAGAAATAAGGGGTAAAATCACTTAGAATCAGACAACACTGAGGCTTTCATTATGTGAAAACCAAGTGCTACACCAAAGCAACATTAAACTTTGTCGTTGTCAATCAACATGTTTTGCAGTGTTGGTTGAGCACAAAAATTATAAACTTTTGTGTGTTACACATTGTGTCCTGCAATTGTGATTCCTGTATAAATACATAATCCCTTTTAATTGAAAGTTTATGGCATATTGCTGGTTAGCTGTTTAAGATGTTTTGTCTTTTTTGCACACTGTATGTGTACCATTTTGTTATATAAATGCAGCTGCAAAGAATTCAGTTATGAATCTTTGTGGATCGTTCTAGGATTATTTGAAAAATAATCGCAAAGCATTGGTGAATTTATTTTCTACCTCACCCCTTGTAAATATGAAGACCCGTGTGCACTAGAGTTTCTTGAGCAATCTGCAGCAGGAAGAGAGAAGCTGAAGGAACTGCTGCAAAAATTAGTCCATTTTTCAGCACTGGTACATAGTGCCCATAACACTGGGTGGTAGATTGCAGCAGGCTTTAGTTGGGCGACCCTGCACTCCATTCAAGGGCATGAGGCCTATTGTAACTATGTTAAACAGACCTAAAAGCCTCCCAAGAATGTAACATATGCCCTGCCACACAAGACGGAAAACCCAGAGGTACTCGTGACAGATAGACAAAGAGGGTCAACTTCCAGAGATACAGATTTTGAGCTCTTGGTAATGGAATAAATAATCCTCCCAATGATCTCCAGCCTAAAGCGGTGAAATGTTACCATAAAGAGAAAAAAATGACATTTGACAAATTCAAGGAGAAAATGACAACAGAATCATTTTCAAATGAGTACAAAGGTTCTGGCTGAAATATTTTACCGTTAAAGGGACATTTCACCAAAATATGTAAATTATGTCATAATTTACTCATGTCATTCAAACCCATATGCATTTCTTATGGGAATTGCAAAAGGTGATGTTTTAATGAATATCGCAGTCTTCCGTTTTAATATCATCATAAAAGTAGTCCAGGTGAATCCGGCATCATATTCTAAAAAGCAAGTCTTCTAAAAGTATACAAACGATTTTGGTGAGAAACAACAAACCCAAAATAAAAGTAATTATCAGTGAAAATCTTCACGTCTTAAATGGTAAACTATTCCTTTAAATGGACAAAAAAAACTAATGTTTAACATATATTGAAGACAAGGTCAAAAGCAGAATGAAACTTTCGACAAAGCTTTAGATATTTTTGATTGGTCTCGTATCTAAATAGCCAATTTCAAATGAACTGTACTGACACAAATATCTACCCAGTTGGTGTGTATTAAAGTGTGTTATTTCAATATTTTAATAAGAGGAAAGTTGACAAAAAAATGTCTCATTGCCTAGAATGCCCTAAGTACTGTGATACATCAGTATGTGTGTGTGTGTGTGTACTCTTTGTACCTCATCCTGTGCTCATATGTGCTCTTGCAGTGGAACTTGTGAGCAGGAAACACAGTGAAAATGCCCTCTTCCGAGCTGAAGTACTGCCACTTGATCCCTGGATTGGACTTCAGGTTGTCTGCCAGCACTAGTCAGAAAGTCAGAAAGCAAGAATATAAAGATGTTATAAACCTCTCTTTATTACACAGCTCTCTGTAATATTTAACTCTAAAGGATCAATGCGATCTGCAGCCAAATATTTTTGTATAATGACCACTAAACTGCATAACTGACCATTGTCCCAGGCTGTGCGAGTTTCACAGGGCTTAACAATTAGGATGGCCACCTGAAGGAACTGCCACTTGCCCAATAGGCCACTATATCTTCCATTTGTTATTCTTGCAAACCTGATAATATTTTTCTTTCTGTAATGTATGACATGTCGAATATTTTTGTGGAAAATTCTGATGATTTGAACTTGTCACCAACTTAAAGTTATCTAACTGGCTAACATAAACAAGGGCCAGTCAAAATTGCCAGAATGACTTGGAGTTGCTTTCATGCAGGTACACCGATCAGCCACAACATTATAACCATCTGCCTAATATTGGGTAGGTTACTCTCGTGCCGCCAAAACAGCACCAATAGCAGAATAGAATTCTGAGATTATATTCTTTTCACAAAAATTGTACAGAGCAGTTATCTGAGTTACCGTAGACTTTGTCAGGTCAAACCAGTCTGGCCATTCTCTGATCTCATCAACAAGGTATTTCTGTCCACAGAACTACCACTCACTGGATGTTTTTTGTTTTTGGCACCATTCGGAGTAAATTCTAGAGATTTTTGTGTGTGAAAATCCCAGGAGATCAGCAGTTACAGAAATACTCAAATTAGCAAGTCTGGCACCAACAATCATCCATGCGATTATCTAATCAGTCAATCGTGTGACAGAAGTACAGTGCATAATAACATCCAGATAAGGGTCAGGAGCTTCAGTTAATGTTCAACCATCAACCATCACAATAGGGAAAATTGATCTCAGTGATTTTGACCGTGCCTTGATTGTTGGAGCCAGATGGGCTGGATTGAGTATTTCTGTAACTGCTGATCTTCTGGGATTTCAGTTTGAATGATGGAACATGTGATGATGTGTAGTTTAAAAACCCTTTATTTGTATTTTTATTTTGGCTGTTTTTCTCATTAGTGGTGGTTAGAAGGTTGGGCTGTCTAGCTGTTTGAGATGATTGACTTCCTCCATAGCGCTTTATGGTAAAAAAATGTCTCAGTAGAATAAAAATTGGTCATGTATGTTTTGTGGTCTGTGCCGCGATATCACACTCTGCACTCTCATGTCTCAGGAGCAAAAATATCGTGAAGCCTGCTGGACTTGCACACACTTGCGTGCTCCAGAGATGGCGTGCGCAACACTCACATGAATCACAAGCGCTTGTCAGATGAGATGCATATTTAGCGCTTATGAATCACCAAAAGGAAGATGTAATTGAAATGTTATTGAATTTGCTGAATTTCAGTGAAATAACAAAATTTAGAAAAAAACCTCTTCATGTTTCTTCAATTCGCACTGATGGATACGCACACGACAAATGGATATTTACATATTGTGATATACACAATATAGCAAAATCTATTTCGATGGACACTTTATATCATTGCCACGATAAATATCATCATATCGTCCAGCCCTACTACACAATATGCAAAAATACAGTCTGCCGAATAAGTAGGCCATCTGACATCACTGTTCAGCTCATCCCATAAGGACACGGGAGCTGAGGAGCCATCACATATATATAATAAAAAATAAAAACGTTTTTGCTATTATGACCAACTGACTGTACATTATCCCTTACATATCATCTAAAGCACTACTTGTCAAACCATTAATCAACAGTTAAGTGTAAAACGTTCTCAAGTCATGCAGCATGGATCTATATGAATTGTTTGAGCACTTTAGGCAGGCAGCTGTAGGGTTTGCTTCAGTTGAACAGGCCCCAGCTGTGTGACGGCCTCAGCCCAGACTGAAACAGACAAGCTGATCCTTTCCAAACACTTGAGAAATATAGTGATAGCACTCTACGGCCATCAGTTCAAGAGTTTATTTACTTAACAGGAGCCAGCAAAGGAGGGATGAAAAGGAATAGTTGGAAGAACTGAAAGAGACAATGTAGGAGAGATAGTCAAGAGGGACCACTAACATGAAGCAGGACTTATTACAGGGGTCAACCAGGGAAGAGTGATCCCACCTGAGCCAGGGGTTATTCTAACAGAGCCTACAGCCGCGGTTTTAAAGGATTCAATTTGACATTAGAAATGAGTCCAGAGACTCATATGATGGCTGAAGATTGCATGCCTATGAATTCCCAGAGTGCATATGTCTGATTATATCCATTTCAGAATGTACTTATGCAAGATTGCTTGGATCTTTTTACACCCAAAACAAACCAAAAAAAAAGGATTTTGAATCATATAAAGAGGATAAATGTGAGCTAAGAGAACTGACAGAGGATACGGACTCTTAATAATTACCCGTGTTTCTCTTATACTAGTTTAATGAGTAAACTATATGCCAGAAATTCACAAGTTGACTGTGGTACTCCGTTTGATTCAATTAAACTCTGGCTCAACTAATGGCCTAAGTATGGGGCAGAACCAGTTCTTCTAGAAAAACATATCTGAAAAAAGAAAATCACAATTTACCTTTAAAATCTAAGTGTAATTTTTGCTCCACCATTGGTTCCCTGAGCCAATGTTTTTAGGTCAGTAATGTCAGATGCTCAAACAGAGTTTACACTTCGGGGAAATCAACCTACAATTGGCTTAGTGGCTTTTTACACCGAACAAGTTTCTGCATCTGTCTGATGTGTATTTCAATTGTTTTTCGATGTAGACATGCGCAAGAAGACATCTTTGACCATTGCCCTGGGTCTTGCTGTTTTATCCAGCATCTCGCACAGGAGTGCCACATTTTTATTTTAGATGCCTTGTCATGTTAAAACGAACTTTAACCCTTTGTTCTGTTTTATTTGCTGCGCTATGTCGACCTTTTATTCAGCATAAGAATGCATTCAGTCTGAACAGTCCCTTATAGTGTTTGCATATTTCAGAGATGTGGAAAAAGTATTTGCCCCCATCCTGATTTATTTTGTTTTTGTGTATCTCTCATACTAAATTGTTTCAAAAATTCAAACAAAATCTAACATAAAACAAAGGCAATCTGAGTAAACACAAAACAGGATTTTTTTTAAATATTTTTTTTTAATTGATTCTGGCTTCTATTCTAATCCATTTACAAAAGTAGTGTTTGGGAGTCTAAAATGTATATTTCCTATTGACACACTGAAGCTGAAGATATACATAACTATCTTAAGATAAATGACTAGACTTTTTAACAGTACTGTATATACATAGAATCAACATTTAATCAATGTTCGAGTAGTGTCATTCGCGCTGCCCGTTGTAAGATATCAGTTTACTTTTCACAGTTATTTTTTGGAACCTATTAAACTTAAATATCGTTATAATTTGTAAACAAATAATAATACATTATTATTATTGACAAAGGAACAGTAATACATTTCAATCGTGCACCTTTAACTTTAAAACCCTCTGGCTTTTATTTTGACATTATGAACTCTCCAGGAAGTCCTGTATGTGTCTGTTTGTAAGCAAGTTCACAGTAATTTAATTTGCTTATTCAAATTCTGGTAAAATGCACCTCCCACGCCTTTCTAAATGCATATTATAAGTGAACCGAACTATTGACCATCTACATCCGAGATGTTGCTTGTGCGTAGTACTCAAATGTTGCGCAAAGTGTGAAGGCAAAAAATAGCTGCGAGTGTGTAAACAGAGCAGTGGCATTCAATAACACACTGGCGCTGTACGTGCATACGCACAGTATCAGTATCAGATTTGGATTGGGCTTGTCGGACCGATACCCGATCCATCTAAAAACGTCAGTATCGGAGCGGATAAATGATTACTGCAAGAGTTAGAATTGCATACAGGCGCGAAGGGACTTCAACATTTCTTATTTGCACAAATAAAAAATACATATACATATTCATCTCTGGCTTGCTTTTGCTCGCATGTCAATGATTACCCCTCCGTATGTCAATGATGCCGAGATCTACTTTTATATTTAATTTAATCACTGAGAAGGTTTATCTACAAAATTAGTAGCACCAAACATCACAAGCAGCCTCAAGAATGGACACAGAGTAGCCATATAACACTTTTCCTTGAGCAGAATATTGCACTACAGATCGCAAAATTTGTATAACATTAGGCAGAATATTTCCTATTTGCGCAAGTATAAATCTCAGACTGGGGGTGTTGCAACTCTTATCTGGCATACCTGAGCATGGTAAACGCTTGTGGAGACGCGTTAGGTCCCAATACATGTTAACTGAAATATCCAATGGAGAGAAAAAAAATGCTTTTACGATAAATGAGCCGCGGGCCAAATTAAACCATCTGGAGGGCCTGACCCAGCCCGCGGGCCATAAATTGTCCATGTCTGGTTTAGGGAGTCCTAACGGAACCACAAAGTTTCTAATATCGTCATCAGTAGACGAAGACGTGTAACTATAGAGATCAAGATAGAATTCTTTAAAAGCATTATTAATATTAATGGCCGAGGTAAAGATTTCCCCACCAGTAGACTGAGGGAATGGTAGAAAAAGAATCTCTCTGCTTTATATATCTAGACAAAAGCTTCCCTGCTTTGTCCACCGACACCAAGTATGACTATCTTGCCCTGAATAGCCAAAACTCCACCTTCCGTGACAAAATAGTGTTATATCTGTAAATCAATCGGGTCAATTCCCTGAGGCCATCAGACGACATTCAGCGCTTCAGCTCTGCCTCTAGGCACTTTTAATATTCCCTTCCAACTCCAAGAGTTCTCATGCTTTGGATTTTTTAATGAAAGAGGCATACTGTATGATCCAACCCCTAAGAGCCACCTTAAGTGCCTCCCAAGCCACACCCAGAGAGGATACTGGGCACCAGTTGGTCTCCATATAAACATTGATTTTAGCCTTAATCTTTGTTGGAATTCAGAAATTTGCAAAAGGGATACATTAAAGCGCCAACAAAAAAATTCTGTATGTGGCAAGACCTCTAACTCACCACGGCATGATCTAAGACTAAGGATGTGTTCACACTTAGCAGATTTGGTTCGATTAAAACAAACTGGTACGATTGCTCCGTTAGCATGGTTCATTTGAACAAGTGTGAACACCATCCGAACCTTGGTGCGCACCAAACAAGTGGGCCGAGACCCACTGAATAGTAGTCTCGATCCACTTCCAAACGAACTCTGGTGCGGTTCGATTGATATATGAATGAAACATGGACCAAAGATGTCTAAACGGACCAAAAAAATAAGTAATTTGCCTAATACTGACCTCAAGCATACCTGTTTCTTCTCATCATAGGAGCTATGTTGCCCATTACAGTTCGGTACAGGCGTCGGAACCCCTGTCTTCGTCCTTGCAGCATATCTTTGTTTGTGTGTGCAACAGAGGAATTCCTGGCACTGTTTTAAAACCTTTACACATTTTATTAGCTCTTCGTTTGTTTTCAGCTGGTAAAAATACCACCATAGATATAGATATATAGACAGATATATCTATATATATACATACAGTATCTCACAAAAGTGAGTACAACCCTCACATTTTTGTAAATATCTGATTATATATTTTCATGTGACAACACTGAAGAAATGACACTTTGCTGCAATGTAAAGTAGTGAGTGTACAGCTTGTATAATGGTGTAAATATGCTGTCCCATCAAAATAACTCGACACACAGCCATTAATGTCTAAACCGCTGGCAACAAAAGTGAGTACACCCCTAAGTGAAAATGTCCAAATTGGGCCCAATTAGCCATTTTCCCTCCCCGGTGTCATGTGACTCGTTAGTGTTACAAGGTCTCAGGTGTGTATGGGGAGCAGGTGTGTTAAATTTGGTGTCATCGCTCTCACACTCCCTCAAACTGGTCACTGGAAGTTCAACATGGCACCTCATGGCAAAGAACTCTGAGGATCTGAAAAAAAAAGTATTGTTGCTCTACATAAAGATGGCCTAGGCTATAAGAAGATTGCCAAGTCCCTGACACTGAGCTGTAGCACAGTGGCCAAAACCATTCAAGCGGTTTAACAAACAGGTACCAAGCAGAACAGGCCTCGCTATGGTCGACCAAAGAAGTTGAATGCACATGCTCAGCGTCATATCCAGAGGTTGTTTTTGGGAAATAGACATACGAGTGCTGCCAGCATTGCTGCAGAAGTTGATGTGGTGGGGGATCAGCCTGTCAGTGCTCAGACCATATGCCACACACTGCATCAAATTGGTCTGCATGGCTGTTGTCCCAGAAGGAAGCCTCTTCTAAAGATGATGCACAAGAAAGC